>NC_086328.1:110926309-111244523 GCF_036172605.1 Pelobates fuscus | reverse complement strand
CATACTTATCTTTCCTCAATTCATTTTTTTTTACCTTATGCCTCCCAATCCATTCTTCTTTTATCTTCATGTTTTCTTAGAATACATAAAACAAAGTAGGGACTACTTTGCGTTATGTATTTTTCCTCCACTTGATGAAACATGACAAAGGTTGAAGCTTAAGACATGTTCCACATCCTTTGCCAACATGTCTGTCTTCTACCATTTGTCATACATTCCAGTACAATCTTCTTTGGTCTCGATCTGCTGAGATCGCTTAATCTTGGTCAAACAGTGACTAGAGGCAGTTACTGGGCATTTACAATATCAGATTTGGGGGGTTGAGAAGAATGCAGTGGGCAAACGTCACAGCCAGGCTCCTAAATATGGCACCAGATATGAAGACGATCTGGTGCCATGAAATAAAAGGCATTAAAAAGGTAAAAATAGGGGAGCAGATATTAAAAGATAAATTGGGGCTGGAAGGAGAAAAAGAGTTGACGGCTACAATAAGAAAAGGGTATATGCCCATGACAGATCCACTTCTAATTGGAATGTATGCATACAAATTATATCATCCTCTTATTTAAATTTATTATATAGATAGTGAATCAATAAAATAAAGACAAAAAAAAGACATAATATGAAAAATACTCATTGTAAAGTCCCTAATAATAAGGATTCTTGCACCGCATGTTAAATAAGGCACATCAAGTTAAAGTTGCTGAGCAGTGTGTTAGTCTGGACAGTGAAAAATACTGAGTATTTATTAAAATAACCAGCAACAAACCCAATCACAGACTATTTCCAGTGTAAAGAAAATGAAAACAGCAACATTGTTCGATACAGCTGTTCGTGAAGTTAGGGTGAATATAGAACAAGCCTCTTCTGTATAGAGTGTCGCGAGAGGAAAGGCTTGGAGCGTGTTCTGTATACTTGAGAAGTTACCGAGGACAGTAAGTTCTTTATTGGTCATGAAGCCGAACATTTTTAAGGCATCTTGCCTGGCAATACTTTTGTATGGCTGTGAGTCACGGATTTTAACCAGACCACTCTGAGAGATTATACAGATTTGCAACCAGCTGCTATGAACTGATACTTGGCATAATGAAATGAGATAAAATTACAGCTTTAGAACACGATAAGAAGGCCAACAAAAGATACCCTCAAGAAACAGTGATGCAATGGTGGCATTTGAGATGTTAGTGACTTAGGTGTTCCTTTAAATCATGATCCACGGGCTAGAGAGAAAAATGCCTTGAAGAGTATTGTTAAAAACACGGGCACTGCGTGCAGATTACTGGAATTACTACATTTGTCATTGGGCTGGAATGTGCACCATTTGTCTAGTATCTTTTAAAGAATTTAATATTTCGTTTCGGATTTAACCCTTTTCAGTTCTGAAGATTTTTACAGCAAATTGGAAAGGGTTAAACATGTGAGATTTTCCAGACATTTTAAGGGAATCTATCACCGCCCAGTATTTGTTTTCATCAATTTTTGCGGAAAATGTTGCATGCATTAGAACAGTTAATGCAATGGATACAGTAGATACAATAGGTTACAAGAGATTTTACAAAACGAACAAATTAAGACATCGAACAAGCAACACACTTGTGCTTTCCGAGACAATTCTGCTTGGTCAAACCATTTCTCTGAAAAGAAGAAAATTGTTCGAGATACACTAAGTTAGACCACATGTCAGTTTGGCTTGGCAGAATTTCGGAACTGAGAATCGGAAGAAAAAAATTGGGCCAATCAGTGTTCTGCAAAGTATAAACCTAATATATTATTAAATATATTTTGCAGTAAGACTGACTGGAGCATTTTTGGCATTGCACATAAATCAGGTACATTTCAGCTCAGAATTAGGGAATTCAGTTCCCCAATCAGCCAAAATTAGGCTGAATTACAGTTCGGCCTGAAATGTATCTCCGAATCTTATAAGCAAGTATGTGAAAATAAAGAAGAGCATTGACATACCACAGGAAAAGGATAATGCATACACAAATAAACAAAGGGAAAAATAGGGGAATAGAACAAATATATTCAACACCAACTAATCCCCCATATCCCCCAAAACCCCTATATCATGAAATAATGTAAAAAAAAAAAAAAAAATACAGCGAAGGTGTTGGAGCAGTTTGTTTATTAAACGACTATCGTGAAAACTTACTTCAGTATACTACAGCCGACATACCATAATATAAAATTCTAAAACGTAACTTTTATTACTACTAAATAAAAAAATCAATATAAACCGTAAATATAGCTAAGAATGAAAAACACATTTTGCGTGCTACAAAGTATCTCAGAAAGGTAGCCCAAGCTGTGGAAACAATATACTGAATCTGAGATAAAGGTAGTGGATCGTAACTATTGTAACACAAAATAGTTACAATAAGAAATAACCTACATAGAAAAACAAAACAAGAATGGTAGTCACAGGCCTAATAGCATGGCAACTAATTTAAATTAAATTCTAAATAGAGAATACAAGATAGACAAGTACAAGTCAGGAGGAGTGGTTGTAAGGTAACCTATAGCAAGAGGGAAAATTACCTAAAGCTGTCAAAATGTGCCTTCGAGGGCACCTCGAGAAGCCACCAACGCCCCACTCACTATCGGCTGTAGCTAGTAAACCTAATGGTACTACTGAAAGTGCTAGTCACGTGACTACCAAGATCGGAATGGCATCCGCACTGAACAAAAACCAATAAGTAAAAACATATATAAATGGATCTAAAGACTTTCCATAGTTCAATGATAGGTCAGCAAGTATTGGTATCGTCTGGTAACTAATTTTAGTAAGATGCTAAGAGGAAAGTCAGTAGACTCCCCGATGTGCATTTCGCCAGTGGTAGCTCGTCAGAAGGGAATCGACTTGTGGTACACGTGATTCAAATAGTGAGTTTATCATTCTGATTGGATCGGGAAAATTTTTTAAAAACCTGAAATGAGAATATTGTTTGACAGGTACAACCGCCAATCTTGAATGTGTTCACAAGTTGTCAGGAATATTTACCCCGCTCAATGCCAACATACAGGAGGAAGCAGAGAATCCTTCCATGAGTCATAACTTCCTATATTCTGTTGGATTAGAGAAGGGATCAAACAGCGTTCCCATTTCAGCTAGGATTTTCTTGGTGTCCCCAAACAAGTGACACGTGTTTAAGCGGTCTCAAATTTTTAATATTAAGTTTATTAAATGCCTGTATTAAAAATAAAATCTAATTTAGAACTCCACCTTGTTGTGTTTAGTGCAACCATCTTAGCTCCCTGGCAATCATGGTAATCTCTGCCATTTGCACCTGTCAGCCAGCATAGAGAGAAGAGGAGAACTATAAACAATGTTTCTGTTAAACTGGAAAAATGTTAAAACAAATTATAAATGTTTTTCAATATTTAATTAATGATGTCATTTCTAGAGATGCAGTGATTCCTATTTAATAGAAATCTATTTTGTTACAAAAAGCAATTTGTCCGAATTTGGGAAAACTGGGTGATCGGACGAAATGTGACCAAATCATGAAAAAGAAATGAAACAGGCAGTGGACGAACCTCTAGATTCTGATTCTGAATTCTGCCCTTGGCACCAAAAAAATAGATGATTGATGGGAAGGTAATTGATGGCCAGGGGACAGTCACTAAATGTTGATTTTTTTTTCACAGGAAAAATGAGAAGTGAATAGAGAGAATCAAGTCATAGTAAAAAATAATCTGTTTATATATTGTATTTTTAATCTGTTTATATATTGTGTATATGTATATATATATATATATATTATTGCTACTCAATTTAGGCTACCTATTTAGGTTACTTTATCTCACTTGATCTGTGAACCAAATAGCAGGAAATTTCTCCTATCAGTGTACTGCAATATATAATACAGTATATTATTATATTATGTATATATTTTGTAGTAAACTAGTTGACCATTTTTGTGCCTTTTTGATTCGCCTCTTTTGTTACCTGAATCTTTTTTTGTCTTTACCAAATTTCCGACGAGCAACAACTCCATATATATGATATTCAACCCCCATTCCCCCATTTTTTTTTTAAATGGTTCGGCGGAAATACATTTTACAAAATAAAATATTACAAAAACTAACAAGGAGTGTACTAAGACTCACCATAAGTATTTCTCCCAAGGTAACTATACGTAAAATACATTAACTGACCACCTGCCACTCTAGACAGCAAGGTCCTCTCCCATTCTGTACCCCAGGTCACTAGTGACAGATGCACACACAAGACGTTGAGGACCTGAATTGCTTTGCCTTCCAAAAATAAACTGTGGGTCGACATTGGTGTTTGTAAAATCAAAACAAACAGGTCATCATATTTCAAGCTGTTTAACTGGTGACAAAGAAGGGATTGTGGTAAAACTTCTCACTGATCTACAGTATCAAATAACAATAGTAATGAGGAATACATTTTTTATAGTAATGAGAATACATTTTTATAGTAACGAGAATATAGTTAGTTAATCAAAAGGTTGCCATTTGTGGCTTCTACTTACAATCTTTTTTAGCCATTAGAAGGCGGAAGGACCTGTTATATAGACATGCATAGCACGTAACAGTAAGTTGTGCACCTGGATAAAAAATACCATCTAAACTTTACTGAAAAATACTATTTTTAATAACGAGGCACTGAATATTATTTGTTTTGCACTAGTGATCAGGTGTATACAGAGATAGTTATGTTTTCTAAGAAGAAAAACATGACTAAGTCCCCTGGTGTATAAAGATAACTGCACTCACCACACTTCGCTGGTGATATCATCCTTACTAACAATCTCAGCCAATCCTATACTTCCCCAAAGGGAAACATTGTGAGGCTGACGCAGATGTGTGGCAATCGTTGTGCTGCACCAAATCAGCATCTCCTTATAGAGATGCATTGACTCAATGTATTTCTATGGGGAATATTCAGAGTCTCCATGCAGAGTGAGAGCAACTAGTGGTGGCATTAGGAATTTCTTAATTTCTTCCATTAAAAAGATTTGGTAAAACAATTATGATGAACAAAAAATAAACTAATTACAGTACTGCAACATATAAACATAATATAAACATAGCGTATATATTTCCAGACTACTGGTGCTTTCCCCCCCTATTTAGTTTACAGATGAAGTGAGAAAAAGTGACCAACAGAGAGAGAAAGAGCAGTAAAAATATATTTTTATATATTACATATTTTAATAAATACTATTTCTCCTTTTTTACCTCTGTTGCTAACTTCTCACTTTAACTCTGAATAAAATCCACATTTAGCGACTGTCTCCGTGCCATCTCTTTTATTGGCACAATTGGCGTAACTCTGAATGCCAAATCAAATATGTCTGGCCATCATGCTAATCATTTGCCCTGGTAATATGTCCTTACCGCAATTTGGAAGTGCAAAATTCAACTAAACAGCCAATATGCTCAGCCAATATGCTCAGTCTGCTGAGCATATATGTGATATTAAGTAGCTATTTTATCATAGAAATCAATAGACCCAAATTGCCATTCATTCTTTTTTTCAGCAATTTTTTTATTTTATTTTTTCACATTTATTTTTTATAGAATGTTTACAACATTTATCACTACAATAAATAGGCAAAATTCCCTCTGTAGATCCCCATTCAATCCAAACACTAAGAAGTCTCACAAAGAGGCCAGAGATCAACAGCTGAGATCGAAGGCAGGAATGTATTACATTTAAAAATATAACCTGTTTTACCGAGAGGTATTTACACTTTCATTGAAGAACAAAACCAAAATATGTCAACTTTTAATGTGAACTAATTAAAAGGAATGTGGACTTAAATTCTGATTCCAATATGTTTTATTAAAATTTCAATTCTAATCCTAATATAATTGATTTACAACTTTTTTTAATCTTAATAAATATAATTTTTTAAATGTATTTCCTTTTAAAAAATAATTTAATTTACAGAGTACTTGCATGATGCCATTGGCCCATTCTAGAAAAAAAAAAACCCTTGGGATTAATTTGGTGTGCAAGGCACTTTTCTACATAAATTGTGTTTCAATATCTGAAATAAAGTGAAATTGTGCAATTGTACACATGTTTTTTAAATTTATTTACAATTTTCTCAACAGATGCTAAAAAAATTCACATTTTATAACATACAGTAGGTGAAAAATGTAAATTGAAAATTCCTCATGTTTATAATTGTATGTAAATATAAATCTGAATATATATCTATATATGTTCACTATGCCTAATCTGTGAAGTGTTATATATTAGTGTGATTAAAGAACCTTAAATCGAGTTAATAAAGAATAGATACAACAGATTAATAAGACTATGCTGTCACATCACAACGGCATGTTGAAGGCATAAACCAGGCATTTCATGTAAATCAATCTTTTCCCCATGATCCTTTAGTATGTAGAAATTATGTCTGCACATATATTTGCTAGTTCTGAGTACCTCATTTCCCAAATTCCCATGAATGGCAATCATAAACTGAGTGTCTGTTGAAGTTAACTGGATGCTTTAAGCAGCATGAACACTATAACTTATTTTTTAGGCTTTGGTTGCACTCCCTTCGTTTTTGGTCAAATCTTTTTAGAGTGGTTTGGCAAAAAACAAATATCTCTTGACGCCCAAAGCCCAGGCCTCCTCTTCACTCTTCCCATGCTATCAGTCAAAATCCATCTACTTATGTAAAGCAATAATTGTTGCTAATACAGAATATTCATTTGTAAGTAATGTGTGGACTTAGTTTAATAGGGTTTAGCAAAAAATAGTGGGACTGCACCCTAAGACATATTGCACCATAACTACTACAATAATCTGTGCGAAACGCTGTATTGATTACGGAGCTTACAATGTCCATCTAAAGCAGGGGTGCCCAAAAGGTAGATCCCCAGATGTTGTAAAACTACAACTCCCATGATGTTTTGCATGCCTTTAGAATGCCTTTAGAATCACAAAGCATCATGGAAGCTGTAGTTTTCAAAAAAATATGGGCTTCTACCTTTCATAGCAGCTCCATAAATAAATGTATACTCATCCCTTTGAATTTAAGATAATTTGAGCAGGGCCCTCAGTACCTTTTGCTCATGTACGTCCTACTTGACTTCTTGTAGCTACAACTGCACTATTTACGTGCATTTTGGTGAATTCATCTGCTTATCCATTGAGACAGCTCAGTGTATGGCTGATAACCATGGTGGTTGGCGTCTTCCATATGAGGACCAGGAGGATTCTATTTGCTGTCTCTGTTAGTTCTTTCTTTGCTGGGAAGATTCTATACAATTGAAATCTAACAGCAACCCGATGGGTTCCTCCTGGGTACTAAACCCTGTACTGTACCCAATTGGATACCATTACATTATAAACAACACTAGTATTTGATACAATATTGTTACTATGTTCATTTGACTAGAAGTTTGCATATTCTGTATCTGGTACTAGTACTAGTATATCAGTAGCCACTGTGTGATAATTTTATCGAGTAATGTATATTTTATCTTATTTAAATAAAGGATAATTATGTAAAATTTGGCATACAGTGTAGCTTATATATATATTTATTTTTATTTTTATATTCTTATATTATTTCACTTTTTTTTGTTCTGGTGCCTCTATTTTCTTTTTAATCGTGTTTAAGTTAACCTCGAAGCATATGGGTTTGGCTGCTTTGTCTGCTGATATTCTGATCATTGTTTTTGTTGCGGTCACCGGCCCGCCGAGCCTCACGGTCGTGCCCGACCGGCACAACCGCACCGACTACACGAGCTTACCTGCTCGTCGGCGAGCCGGGAACCGCGCACGTAGTTCTTCCGGGCATCACGCCCGAATCCAATATGGCGCCGACCACGTGGTCGCGTCTATGGATAGCCCCGCCCCCGAGAATTATACTAACGTGTGCGTGACGTCACGACGTCAACGCACACGCACGTTCTGGGGTCAGAGGTCGCCCTCTGACCAATCATAGCTTAGAGAGGGGTATTTAAACCCCTAATTCACCCCAGTACTTTGCCATGTCGTGGTTTCAGTTTCCTGGTTTCCTGAAAGTGCTAATTCCGTGTTTCTGATTTCCTGGTATCCTGATCCTTGGCGTTTCCCTGGTTATTCTGATCTCTGGTTTCCCTGACTTGGCTTGTTTTATCGGTATTGAGTATTTTCTGGCTTCCTTGACCTCGGCTTTCCCTTTGACCATTCTCTGTCTCTAGCGTATTAGTCCGGCCATTCTAAGGTCCGGTTTACGCTCTATCCTGTTATTTTCCTTTTCTTACTTATGTATATGTTTACATAGATTCTGCGTGCTGGACCACATTACTAGTCGTGACATTACGACATGGCCATGGATCCTGCAGAACTATGCAAACATATGATCGCCTGTGAAAATAGGGTGGAGGATATGGACCACAGGTTAGACCAATTTGCCCAGGCATTTCAGACCTTGCTCCAGAGGACTGCCTATTTAGAGGTCCCTCCTGTACCACCTGTGGTTCCGCCACCTGTAGTGGTTCCCGTACCACATAAACCACCGTCCATAACCTTGTCACCGCCCCCTCGTTATGGAGGTGATTCTAAGGAATTCAGAGGTTTTTTAAACCAAATTGAATACCACTTTGAGGCCTCCCCAGGTTCATTCCTAACAGATAGATCTAAAATAGGCTATCTGATGAACCAATTAACTGGAAAAGCCTTGACTTGGGCTAACCCCTTATGGGAAAGTGGTGACGCAGTAGCCCGTGATTACAGTACCTTTCTTACGGCCTTTAAGGCTACCTTTGAACCTAAAGGCAGGGAGAAGAACGCTGCCAAAGCCCTTATGAGAATCAAGCAAGGCAGTCGTTCTGTAGCCGATTATGCAATAGAGTTCAGGACATTAGCGTCTGAGGTTGATTGGACCAATAGCGGTCTGGTGGCTGCTTTCTCTGAAGGTCTAGCTGAGAATATACAAGATGAGACTGCAGCTAGAGACCTTCCGGTTAATCTTAATGAGTTTATTGCCTACATGATAGACATTGATAACCGGCTCAGAGAGAGAGAAAAACAAACAACGTAACAGACGTTCTAATTTGTCCATAGCTCCTCGTTTCTCTAACCCAGTGGTGAGTACCCAAACGCCTCTTCCAGAACCTGAACCCATGCAATTGGGTAGTGCTAAACTCACTGAGGCAGAGAGACAACACAGACGTAACGAGGGGTTATGTATGTATTGTGGCAAGAAGGGACATCTAAGATCGTCATGCCCGGTTCGGCCGGAAAACTTGCACACCTAAGGCACGTACGGGGACCGACCTTAGGTGTGATGTATATGTCCCCTAAATTGACTAAGAACCGTTTCCTTGTCAAAGTAACCTTATCTTTCAAGAACACTGCTGTTCAGTGTGAGGCTATGATTGACTCTGGGGCAGCGGAGAATTTCCTAGACAAAGAATTCTCTGCAAAACATCTCCTGCCCTTAAGACATAAAGAAAAAACGATAGCAGTCGAGGCCATTGATGGAAGGCCTCTTACCCAGCCTTTCATCACACACAAAACTCTGCCAATCACTGTTTCAGTGGGTATTCTCCACTCTGAAGAAATGACCTTTCAAATCATATCTTCACCTACAGTTCCGATAATACTCGGTTTCCCTTGGCTCCTGAAACACAATGCACGTTTGGATTGGATTGAAGGAGAGATTGTGAGTTGGGGTGAGAGATGCAAAGGTGTTTGCTTTAAGCAAATCCCACAACCTATTGGTACCATTAATGTTCCTGTTACACCTCCCTTGACCACACAAATTCCACCGCAGTATATGGATTTGAAAGAGGTATTTAACAAGGTCCAGTCAGAAGGGTTACCTCCTCATAGACCTTATGACTGTACTATAAACTTATTACCAGGGACTATGCCTCCCAAGGGAGGAGTCTATGCCTTGTCCCCCCAGGAAAATCTTTGTTTGGAGGAATATATTAAGGATGCTCTCAGAAAGGGTCATATCCGTAGGTCCTCCTCACCAGCCGGGGCTGGATTCTTCTTTGTCTCTAAAAAAGAAGGAGACCTACGCCCTTGTATTGATTATAGGGGTTTGAATAGGATTACCATAAAAAAATGCCTACCCTATTCCCCTTATATCAGAGCTATTTGACAGATTGAAGGGAGCTCGAGTCTTTACCAAGCTCGATCTCCGAAGTGCATACAATCTAGTCAGGATTAAGGACGGTCACGAATGGATGACCGCATTTAACACCAGAATGGGACATTACGAATACCTGGTTATGCCGTTTGGATTATGTAACGCTCCAGCGGTATTCCAGGATTTTATTAACGATGTCCTAAGAGAGTACCTTCACATGTTCGTTCTAGTGTACTTGGACGACATTCTCATCTATTCCCCAGACCTAGAAACACATCACGAACATGTGAGAATTGTACTGAAAACCCTGTTACAGAACGGCCTTTACTGTAAACTGGAGAAATGCCAGTTTGACCAAACGGAGATACAATTCCTTGGATACGTTATATCTCCGTCTGGTTTCCAGATGGATCCCCGCAAACTGGAGGCAGTCTTACAGTGGCCATTACCCAAGGGCCTTAAAGCTACTCAACGCTTTATAGGTTTTGCGAATTACTACCGCAAATTCATAAAGGGATTTTCCTCCGTGATTGCCCCTATAACAAATTTAACCAAAAAAGGAGCAAATTGTATATCTTGGCCCAAAGAAGCAAGAGAGGCATTTGAACGGTTAAAATCTTTATTTTCCTCAGCACCTGTCCTGACCCATCCTGATCCAACCAAACCATTTATCCTAGAGGTGGATGCGTCAGAAACAGGAGTTGGAGCCATTCTGTCTCAAAGAGAAAGTCCTGATACGCCTTTACATCCCTGTGGATTTTACTCTCGCAAACTCACACCTGCAGAGAAGAATTATGACATAGGGAATAGGGAACTTTTGGCCATTGTACTTGCCCTTAAGGAATGGAGGCATCTCTTGGAAGGTTCCAAAGAGCCACTTTTGATCTTTACTGATCATAAGAATTTGGCTTATATTGGGGACGCTAAGAGACTGTCCTCTCGTCAGGCTAGGTGGTCATTGTTCCTCTCCCGATTCAATTTCGTAATTACGTACAGGCCTGGTACTAAAAACACCAAGGCAGATGCACTTTCTAGGCAGTTTGAGACAGATGAAGTTCCGGAACAGGTGATATATCCTATTATACCTCCTGAATGCCTCATTGCCACTACAGTTTCCGAAGTGTCTTCTCCACTCTTCTGTGCCATAATAGCAGATCAAACACAGGCACCTGTGGGAAAACCTCCGGACAAACTGTATGTGTCACCTCAGTTTCGAAAGAAGGTACTAGATTTGTTCCATGACAACCTCACAGCGGGTCATCCTGGAGTCCATAAAACTCTATCTGCCATCTCCAGGAGGTTTTGGTGGCCTGCTCTTAGAAACGATATCAAAGATTATGTTGGGGCATGTCAAATATGTGCCGTTTCTAAAGTTCCTCCTAGGTCACCTCCTGGACTGTTACAACCACTGCCCATACCTAGTGCTCCATGGACCCACTTGGCCATGGATTTCATTGTGGATCTACCCAGTTCAAACGGGTTTAATACAGTCCTTATGGTTATTGATAGATTCACGAAGATGGCACATTTCATCCCACTTAAAAAATTACCATCTGCTCAAGATCTAGTTCAAATATTCTTGAGAGAGATCTTTCGGTTGCACGGTGTACCCAAAAGCATAGTATCTGACAGAGGTACCCAGTTTGTTTCTAGGTTTTGGCGTTCCTTTTGCAAACAATTGGGCGTCGAACTCTCCTTTTCGTCAGCATATCGCCCTCAAACAAATGGAGCAGCAGAGAGGGCGAATCAGTCTTTAGAAGCCTATTTACGTTGCTTTATAAATGCCAATCAATCTAACTGGTATGAGCTCTTACCCATGGCTGAGTTCGCCAGAAACAACGCCACTCATGAATCTTCTAATCACAGTCCATTCTTTGTAAATCAGGGTTATCACCCCGCTGTTTTTCCTTCTGCATTCTCAAACACAGAAATCCCCGCTTTGAACACCCGTTTAGAATCGATTCATGATACCTGGGATTCCGTCCATTCAGCTCTGCAAAAAGCCTCATTACGAGCAAAGGTCCAAGCTGACAAAAAACGGGGCGCTAATCCTGTCTATCTTCCAGGTGACAGGGTGTGGCTCTCCACAAGACATATCAAGCTTAAGGTCCCGTCCATGAAATTTGCCCCTCGGTACATAGGTCCCTTTCGAGTTACCCAACGTATTAATCCAGTTACCTATTCTTTGGCACTACCGGCTCATATGAGAATAGCGAATACTTTCCATGTGTCTCTGCTCAAGCCCCTTACTTGCAATCGCTACACCAGGGTATCCACTCCTCCTCCGCCCTTGGTAGTGGGTGATCAAGAAGAATACGAAGTCCGTTCTATCATGGACTCCAAATTATCCAGAGGTGTCTTGTCCTATCTCGTTGACTGGAAGGGTTATGGTCCCGAGGAACGTTGTTGGGTTCCTGCTGACCGGGTTCATGCGCCCCGTCTTATCCGGTCATTTCACAACCGCTTTCCTCTTAAGCCGGGTCCTTCCCGCCCGGTGCGCGGTCTTCGAGTGGGGGGTACTGTTGCGGTCACCGGCCCGCCGAGCCTCACGGTCGTGCCCGACCGGCACGACCGCACCGACTACACAAGCTTACCTGCTCGTCGGCGAGCTGGGAACCGCGCACGTAGTTCTTCCGGGCATCACGCCCGAATCCAATATGGCGCCGACCACGTGGTCGCGTCTATGGATAGCCCCGCCCCCGAGAATTATACTAACGTGTGCGTGACGTCACGACGTCAACGCACACGCACGTTCTGGGGTCAGAGGTCGCCCTCTGACCAATCATAGCTTAGAGAGGGGTATTTAAACCCCTAATTCACCCCAGTACTTTGCCATGTCGTGGTTTCAGTTTCCTGGTTTCCTGAAAGTGCTAATTCCGTGTTTCTGATTTCCTGGTATCCTGATCCTTGGCGTTTCCCTGGTTATTCTGATCTCTGGTTTCCCTGACTTGGCTTGTTTTATCGGTATTGAGTATTTTCTGGCTTCCTTGACTTCGGCTTTCCCTTTGACCATTCTCTGTCTCTAGCGTATTAGTCCGGCCATTCTAAGGTCCGGTTTACGCTCTATCCTGTTATTTTCCTTTTCTTACTTATGTATATGTTTACATAGTTTCTGCGTGCTGGACCACATTACTAGTCGTGACAGTTTTTCTAGCTATTTGTTTGTTATTCCACCTGTTGTGCAGAATGCGTTGGGGCTTTATAATTAATATTTAATAATACTACTACTAATAATACATCCTATTCATTCCAAGCTTGTTGTAAATATGACGTACTCAGAGATATTTCTGGTTCTGCTCTACTTTTATGACTTGTACACATCTACATTTTTCCAAACTGTCCCTAATTTTTTTTTCCGGATGCCTGTTTTTAAGACTTAGTCCTATGGGGACTAAGTGCAAAAAACAAAACCAAAAAAAGTATCAAAGGAATAAAAATTATCCTCTGGGTCAAAATTGGACATTGTCCAGAAATCGGAGTCTGTAAACCTATTATTAAACTAATAGCAGAGTGTTTAATTACAGTGCTACTGTCTTCAAATTTCCTAAAAAATTTTATGACCATTTTTATGTTAATCAAAAAATATACGGACAAAGCATATTTAACAATGCAGAAACAAACAACACTTAGAGAAACAGTAATACTTAAATCTAAACTTTGTGTATTATACAAATAACTTTTTTTTGCATTGGCATATATGAATGTCAGGAATCATGCCTATTTTAATTTCGTTGTCCATGAAGTTCAAACTGTGCAACTGACTGAGGCTTCCATTAGTTTTTGCTCCCTCTGGAATTTTCAAGTTACTGAAAAGTTGTATTTCTATTGGTTGAGAGCATCAATCCGATTCTTTCTAAAATGCTGTGCCTCTTGAAGCAGTAAAATCCAGAATAGACACATTTCTCAATATTTACATGAATGTATGAATTTGTGTCTGTGTGGCATTTCAGATATATATATATATAAAAATGTTAATGGAATTATTGGCCAATTAAGGAAATATAAGGGGTGTAGCTCAATATTGTGAATACACATCTTGCACAGTTAAAGGACCACTATAGGCACCCAGACCACTTCAGCTTAATGAAGTGGTCTAGGTGCCAGGTCCAGCTAGGTTTAAACCTTTTTTCTATAAACATAGCAGTTTCAGAGAAACTGCTATGTTTACACTGAGGGTTAATCCAGCCTCTAGTGGCTGTCTGATTTTCACAGTGAGAGGACGCCAGCGTCCATGGGAAAGCGTTGTAAATGCTTTCCTATGAGACTGGCTGAATGCGCGCGCAGCTCGTGCCGCACATGCGCATTCAGCCGAGGAGAAGGAGAGGAGGAGGAGAGTAGGAGGAGAGTCCCCCACCTGGCTCTGGAGAAAGAGCCCGTCGGGAGTGGGACCCTGAGGGTGGAGGCACCCTCAGGGCACTATAGTGCCAGGAAAACGAGTATGTTTTCCTGGCACTATAGTGGTCCTTTAAGTCACGGTTATTCCCGAAAATTACTCGAAATTGGCACCTTCCCCCCCCAAAAAAAAATAATCATGTGAGAAAAAAAATCTTCTAATTTTTTAAAGATCTTTGTAAAAACATTTTTACTTCTATTTACTATTTCTAGAACATTAATTGTCAGCCTAGGAGTTTGCAATGCAATATAGTACAGGTGTTCGGTGTTACTGTATTTACTGTGTGCTGGTTTTGCCCACAAAAAAAAAACAACTACTCTTTATATTCCTGTAGAAAGCTGCATCCCTAAACATGTCACCACGCTTCCAACAAATATCCATAAACTTGGTATTCAAACAATTTTATTTACCTGATTGAATTTATGAAATTGGTATTATTTACCTGTTCTTCCCTCACCTGTCTATGTCTTCTTGATCAGCTGTACGAAATGTAAGGTATAATGTATGTTTTTCAAATTTACATTATTATTTTTTTTTAAAATATCTTCAATCATCAATATATCATCAATGTATACATAAAATATACATTTATTCCTATGTGTATCTGTTATGTATTTCTACCTTGTTTGAAATAAAGGTAATGCTATTGTTTTTTTTTTTTTTATATAAAATACGTGTTAGTGAAGGGATTACGTTTGTAAAAATCAGAAGTTACGGAGTTTGTAATGCATAATTTTATGTTAATTTCACTCATTTTTTTTTATCTCTTAACACGTGACTGAGACAAGCTAAGGTTACCTGACAGTCAATGCACCTTTCTAGTGGCTAAAAAGGTATCATTATATATATTATATAAACCTCAGAAAGCATTCAGAGGTCTGGGAAATGCTTAAAGGGACACTGTGGTCTCTACATGCTGTCAATCTCATTGAAGTGGTTACAGTGTCTGGAGCCCCCTGGCACTGTCCCTCCATTCAGTGTTAAACCATTTTGAGCAGTTTAACACTAAATAAAGGTTTATGGCTTTCCATAGTGCTGACCTCAGTGGAAGTGTGGCTAAGGTAGAGATTACTCACTTCCTTCTAGTCCAGGGGTAGGGAACCTTTTAGCAGAACTGTGCTGAAATAAGATTGTGATGGGCCGTAGCGTGCCAGCCCTATTTTTTTTCAATTGAGGTGTGTATGTTGCCGTATTCTGCTTGTGTTATTTATACTGCAGTTGCTTTGTATTGTTGTATTTGTGCATATGAGCTATTATATTGTATATGTTCATGAGTAGTTTGTGGTATTGTGTACCTATGAATGTGGGCTGTGTATGGGGGCTGCTTGTGAAATTTTGTGTGGATGGATATGTCACATTGTGTATTTGGTAGTGTGTGCATGTGTGGGGCAGTTTGGGGTATTGCATGTGAGAGACTGCATGCAGGGTTTGTGCATGTATGTGGATTGTCAGTGGTGTTGAGATTGTGTTTTGTGTTTATTTGTGAGCTGTTCGAATTATTTGTATGAGGGGAGGGTTATTCTGCATTCCTGTGTATACCTAGCAGTGTGGGTGGATTCCAACGGGGACCAGGCTGGCCAGGTACAGGTCAAGGACAGCAGCTGTTGGCTGCTCTACTCCAGTGTGGATTCCCATTCAAAAGTGCTGGAATAAAGTGATCTGAGATTACTTCCTCAATGTGCTGCAATGCATAAATTGAGGATTGTCCTTCACCACCTTTTCATATTAGCAGATATCTGAAGTTTCACTGGGACTCCTGATAGGCCAGAACCTGTTTGGCTCTAGCAGCCTTGAGTGCCGTGCAAAGGCACCTTGAGTGCCGTGCATGGCACACGTGCCATAGGTTGCCTACCCCTGTTCTAGTTGTACCAATTCATACAAGCAATATACACTCTGATAGACTAAAAGCAGTCATCTCACACTCTCAGCCAACCACAGCTGTCCATTGCTGCTCAGCTAATGCTTCCTCATTAGCCCAAGCAGCACAGAGTGAATGGGTTGCTGCCTGCTGGGGACTCTTGTTTGGTATTAAAACATAAACTCTCCTATAATGCAATGCCACAGCTGCTTCTTATATATTGTTTTACTTATTGGAAAATGAAATAAAGAATTAAAAACAAACAAACACATAAAACCCTTGAAATGGACCGCACACTATAACAAGTTCAATGATATGAAGCAGGTACAAGTAGGTACAGAGATTATGGTGTCTCTGTAATACACAGCATAAAAGTATAAGAGAACATCATTAATATATGGGATATATATGGGATATAGGGTAAAAGTAATAAACCATTAAGGCACAAGAGCGAAATGAGAAAAATGAGCCTGCAGATGTCTCTCTAAAAGTATTAATCCTAAAAAAGATATTAGCAGGGTTATGCACTAAACTCTAATTTTTCACCAATGAACTCAAAATGGCAAAATTGAGAAAAAAAAAAAGCAGTTGTGAATAGTGCTGATTCTATTTCCAAATCAGTTATTTTTCTTTTATATTCCATTTGGAAAGGACTCACAGAAATTCAGAGTTTAATAAATACCCAAGACGTAATGCTTTTTGGGTGTGCGTACCAAATTGTACATTGATACCTGTTAAGATCCTTTACTGTTAACATACATACATATACTGCTTTATCACAGTGTGCGCCCAGCAAAACATTGCATCATTAAAATAGATGCTGTACCAGTATATGATAGTAATGTAAGGAAAGCTCTCTCATTGGATTAGTAGAGACGTCACTAGGAAATGTTCATTGTTGTAGGTATGGCTTCTGAATCAGGAATAGGTTTTATATTATTTATATATTACAAAATCTACTTTATGAAAAAGAGAGATGCTGGATGTAATCCAAAATTCATACACATAAATACAACTTTTAGGTTGCTACTGTTTTGATATTTATTTAAATGTTTTAAACACAGAAAGTTTTGTAGAGCAAACTTCACGCTTCATAGAAAATAAAACAAAAAATGCTAAGTAAAATTTTTTTATTTGAAAGTAAAATCTCTTAAAATTTTAGCAGATTATCGAGCTCAGAAACCTCACTGTATGAATCACTGTATTTTGTTAGCTGAGATAATCTGAATGACCCAAAATAAATAAAACAGAAGGAAAGGGTTCAAGCAGGTGCTACAATAAGAGTGTTTGACAGTTACAGCTTTTCCTAAATTAGTTATCCTCGTGTCATTAAACCTCATGGTGAGGCCACTAAAAAAAAAAAAAAAAAAAAAGAAGAAAAAATAAAAAAAGAAAACCCTTTTTTTGTTTGCACAGCCCTCAGTTTTTTAACCCAAGTGACCTTACTTTAGTACATTGCCATAAAAAGCTATGTTTAGTGCCCCCACAAAAGCAAAACACCCAATGTAATCTATTGGAAATAAAGAAAAAATGCCATTCCATACTTTTACTAGCAAAAAATAGCAACCATGAAAAAATGAATAAATTAAAGAAAAAATAAGATGAAAAATAAGCCAAGAGAGTCTATCAGCTTGGCCAACCCCACCCTTCATTTCTTGGACCTCAACCCTTGCTATACATATGTGACTTCTCTATCTTGCATCAATGTAAGCCTTAAAGGAACACTATAGGGGCAGGAATACAAACATGTATTCACCTCCTATCCCCCTTAGAAAGGTGAAATATCCTCTTTATTTCAGCACCGGGTAAGTCCGCCAGCAGATCCAACGCTGGCTTAGGCCCTGATCCACCTCCTTGGCTGAAATAATCAGAAGGAAAGCATTGGATTAGCTGTGTTCTTCAGCTCTGATAATCTCAGCCAAGGAGGCGGGGCGGGGCAAATGACCCCGCTGTCCAATCAGCATCACCTCATAGAGATGCATTGAATCATTGCATCTCTATGAGGAAAGTTTAGCATCTACGTGCAGAATGTGGAGATGCTGAACGTCAGTACTGCATGTTGTTCAGCACTGACCCAGGAAGCACCTCTAGTGGCCGTCTAAGTGACTGCCACTGAAGGTGTTACTAGGCAGAAATGTAAAGAAGAAGTCTGCAGGAACTGACTATACTTAGAAGAACAACTACATTAAAGGAACACTATAGTCACCTAAATTACTTTAGCTAAATAAAGCAGTTTTAGTGTATAGATCATTCCCCTGCAATTTCACTGCTCAATTCACTGTCATTTAGGAGTTAAATCACTTTGTTTCTGTTTATGCAGCCCTAGCCACACCTCCCCTGGCTATGATTGACAGAGCCTGCATGAAAAAAAACAATGATTTCACTTTCAAACAGATGTAATTTACCTTAAATAATTGTATCTCAATCTCTAAATTGAACTTTAATCACATACAGGAGGCTCTTGCAGGGTCTAGCAATCTATTAACATAGCAGGGGATACGAAAATCTTAATTAAACAGAACTTGCAATAAAGAAAGCCTAAATAGGGCTCTCTTTACAGGAAGTGTTTATGGAAGGCTGTGCAAGTCACATGCAGGGAGGTGTGACTAGGGTTCATAAACAAAGGGATTTAACTCCTAAATGGCAGAGGATTGAGCAGTGAGGCTGCAGGGGCATGTTCTATACACCAAAGCTGCTTCATTAAGCTAAAGTTGTTCAGGTGACTATAGTGTCCCTTTAAGCTGTAGTTGTTCTGGTGACTATAGTGTTCCATTAAGTTGCTACATTGTAGCACAAATAAATCTAGTTAAAACAAACATTGTTGTGACATCCAGGGCTACTGTACAAGTAAGTAAGTAACTAATTTGTCCATCTCAAAAAAATGGTAATAGACTTTCCTCTACAGATTAGTTAAACAAAGGACACACAATACATGGGGAATGAGAATTTTTGAGTAACGTCTCGTATGCTTTCTACCTGTGTTTAAGTAATAGGTTGGAGACTAATGTTTTTGGTGGCTAGTGGACAATGGTGTATTCTGGTTTTGTGCTGCCTAGGCGTGAAAAAACTAGGGCACCCCTCCCTTCTATATTGCTCTGTTTAAAAACCAACTCTTAAAAACACACTCTTTGACTGAAAGACACAAGCCCTCAGTGATGCAAACACTCACTGAAAGATACATAGTCATTGTCACAAACAATGTTTAACCAACACAAACTTTCACTGAAACATACACATTCACAGACATACGCACTCACTCATTCACAGTTACACTCACTCACAGTTACATACACAAACACATTCACCAACAGACACACAAACACTTACTGACAGATATACACACTGACAGACACACATACGCATTCACTGACAGAAATGCATACACACTCACTGACAGACACAAACACTGAGATACACATATACAGACACACTTACACACTTACTTACAGACACGCATACATGCTCAATAACAGACACACACACACTCTCACTAACATACACACACACTAACACACTCACTTTAACTGCTGGGCAGGCGGGCGAGCGGTCAATGAAGGCAGTGAGGGAGCTCTGATCTCCCTGCTCAGCTCCCTTGCACGCCTCTTAGTGATATGCAAATAAGTGAAAAGTATACCCTTTGCCTCTAGAAAAAAACACACATAAAACGTCAATAAAATTACTCATGTAATAAATGCAACAGACTAAATAATAAAGTCCAATAATAGTCTGTGCAAGTCCCTTTGTTCCTGATGTTTTCTTTTATGGTGTTACTCCATGATCAAATAAATATGAAAATGCAAAGAAAAAAAGGGTGAATTAGTGATATACTATTTCACTACAAAAAGGGAATCCTTTGTACAAATAAAAATAAATTGACTTTATTGGAATCTTAGCTGAAAGCTAAGTATCAATGTAAAAAACTTCACATAAATTAAAATTGGAATTAAAACAAACTCCAGATATCTTTAAATGAATAATAGTAAGGCTTCGTTACGATATGCCTACTAGTTAGTACAGAAAGTGCTGGGTGCAGACCTTATGCTGTTCTCGGCGTCCCGAAATCAGCAGTTCAGATGTTAGTTTGATGGTAACAGTGAAGGTGAATGCTCCCCAGGCGCTGGCTTTCTGTGATGTGAGTTGTGTCCCTCCAAACGCGTTTCTCCGTTCCAACGGCTTTATCAATGCCTCTTAGTGATGCCGGGGCAGGAGTGATGTCATATTCTGGCTCCAGCATCACTGTGGGGCGCTCAAGGGAGCTGAGCAGGGAGAGCTCCGGGGTATGTTCTCCCTCGCCGCCCGGCTCCAATATGAGCAGATGCCAGCCTCAGGGAGACAATCTGGCCAACTCTTGGGCCCCCCAGGACAAAAGGCTGACAATGTATCTGCCAAGGCGTTTGGAAAGTTTTGAAAGTGCTGCCCAAGGCAAATGCCTTGTCAGCCACGCGCTAAATACAGCACTGCTAGTGGGTTACAAAAAACTGCGATGTGTCCAATCTCTTGGAGCCTATTCATCAGGACTAGTCTTCAGTACTCGTACTATCATAACACACTTCGACTAATGAAGGCATATGGTCCAAGTGTTCAGCCCTCCTTTACCCATGTCCCCAAACTCCTGGTGACCTAATCAATAAATAGCTCCTCTAACTCCATGAATAGAAAAAGAAGATATATCTTTAATTATCATACATCCCTGTGAAAAATACAGGTGCTTTATGAATAGGTAACTCTAGTAATACTCTTTATCTCAAGTTATTTAGAGCAGGGAAGGGTCTTTCATAACCTTTAAAAAACTAAACATAAAATTGAAAAAATTTAGAACTTTAAAAGACAATAGTTTCCACTGAACCAATTGAAATCCTTCTTATGTCCACGGAAACAATATTATTTAATAAAATAAAACAAAACTGTAAATGTCACAATAGAACTATTAAAATAAAAACCTGACTGTAAAAATAAAATAAATAAAATAAATTTAAACATTCGTCTTAGTTCTCAGTTCAAAAGCTGGAGTATCCAATGATAGTTTTATTTAATTTACCGTTCTATAATTATTTTATCTTGAGAGCATTACCATATTTAGCAATTAATCCTACTTATTGTTATAAATTGAGAGATAAATAAAAAATATATATTGGTACAAAGAGGACAAAGATGCCTTCCCGGGCAGCAGAATCATTTATATTGTCTTCAGGACGTCTTCCATTGCATTATACATACAGTGGGACCTCGGAACTCGAACCGTCCTGTTCTCGAACAATTCGGAAGTTGACTACAAATTTTGAGTAAAAAATGTATCGGTACATGAACGATCTTCGGTACCCGAACATCAAAGATCTGCTCACCTGGGCCATGTGACCCCTCCAGCCAGCTATTACCACATTCCCCCCAATCTCACCGGGTAGGTCCTAACAAGCTGGGAGCCCATGAGTGCACACTCCGCTCTCACTGGGATTGCCTGAGTGTGCTCGGCGGCTAGTGGACAGTGAGCTCACCATGGAAGACAATCTTTCCGAGGACATGTACCCCAAACCTCAACTGAGGGGAGATGTACTGACTGTGACTCTGTCCCCACTCCTCCCAGCAAGGGGGAGTAGAGAGGAGAGCTGGAGGGGGCAGGACAGAAGAGAACAGAGAGGAGAGCTGCAGGGGAGCAGGACAGAGGAGAACAAGAGGAAGATTGCACGTAATATATCAAATGGTAGATTTATTATTTTTTAAGTTTTTTACAGGTATTATTTTTAGGATGAGGGGGGTAGGTAGGGGTTATTTTTTGGGGGGAGAGGGTGACAGGGGGGTTACATTTTTATTTAGGGCCCCCACCCCAGCCTTTTGGTAGATAGCTCACATGCTGCACTGGCCAATCACAGCCATGCCATTAGTAGGCATGGCTGTGATGGCTTCTAAGGGCACACAAGTCAAACGCTTGTTGATTGGCTGCCCTGCAGCCTTTCAAAACGCGCCATTAAATTGCCGAACACTGAGCTCCAACCCGAACATTCACTGAAATGTCAGGTCCGGGGTCCAAAAAACGTACAAAAAAACGAACTTTACAGTCCGGGTTCGCTCAACTCTAATTGTCAGATTCCACAAACATTCCTCCCAAGCAGATTTCATAAGAGAACTAACTCATTTCACATTGCTTGGTGTTTTGGGTAATTAAACATAAAAAAAAAACATGCCTCGTAACCAGCTATAATAACGGTGAAATGGAGAAATATGTAGTGCTCATATTATTATTATTATTGGTATTTATATAGCACCAGCATATTCCGTAGCTCTTTATAGTATTATCAGAGGGGGAGATTTAAGAATAAATAAGACAATTACAAAAATTTACAGGAACAACAGGTTGGAGAGGACCCTGCTCAAACGAGCTTACAGTAGGAGGTGGGGAATACAATACAATAGGACAGGAATATTGTAGGTACGTGCTATATTGCCAGATTAAAGTTATCCCACACTCACAAACAATAGCTCACAAAAAATGTAGTCTTACATTTTCAAACTGTAATTAAAAAAAAATATAGCACATGTCTTCAGGAAAAAAAATGGGGTTTGGCCATCATATTATGCTAGGCCCCCTTTGTCAAAGCTTTATATATGGGTGGTCTCCCCACTAAATCTTAATAGGCTTCCAGTGCAAATTTGCACTTGGACCAGGACTCCATGAGGGCTGTATAAGTATCGGCACAATACATTGCCGGCTAGCTTTGGTGGGGGCCTCGCTAGGTGCTAGGTGCAAGCAGTGATTATAAGGTTTAACAGAAAGGCTTTAGTTTATTTCTTTATCTTCCTTCTGTGACTACTTTACAGTGTGTTTCAGGATATGTGTGTTTTACAGTACACGCGTGGAGAGCCAGTGTGTTCATATCTACTGTATGATCTGGTCAGGACTCCAACAAAACAGGAAAAAATGGAATTGCAATCTCTGCCTGGAATTGGGATAGATACATAGTGCTCCTGAACTGGTCTTAATTTATACAAAAACTAAAAAAATCACTACATTGAGAATAATGATGAATTGAACATTTTGTCCCAAATAAATTTTGGTCCATTAAATAAACAGCCTGCATTTGGCTGTTTAGTTTCCATTCCACAACATTTGCTTGAAATATAGGCTTATTTTAATTGCTTCAATAGAAAACCACTTCTAGCTGAGTGCAGAACATCGACCCGTGATATGGAATTTTAATTGACTCATCGAAAGGTGATTTATCTTGAAATGAGCTGGTACTCAATGATCTGAATTAGAATAGTCAAGGATGGACTTTAGGAAATATATATATTTTTTAAATTGTTTAGATATATAGTCCAAGTACTGATCAATGTAAAATACCTTTTCCATTGAATTGAAATCACATTGTAGCTGGAGACATTCGCGATTTAAAAAACAAATTAACAATGTCCAGATTTAATAATAGATTTGCTCAATGACAGGTACAATGCTAATAACATCATTGGTTGAATTCACCGGTTGCCAAAACTTCCTTGCAGCATCACAATTTCATTCCGATGAAGTTGTTATGGTTCATGGAGTGGTCATTTAACAATTTTACTTGAATGCAGCTCGGGAATTCCATATTTCAGGAGTAAATTGCTGAATTGAAAGAGCAATCTTCAGTTTGGTTGTTTATCCAGATCCGTTTTTGCTAAAATGTGCATTTTTTATGTCAGTTTCCATAGTTGCTTGGTTCAGTGATTATCCTAGTGGGTATACTGAAGGTCCAGCTCTAAATAAGTCATGGTTTCTTAGTTTCAATTTCTTTCAGATGCTGAAAAAACACTGAGAAAAATATCACCTGTAACATTGATATAAAAAGGGTAGTAGTTACTTGAAATAGCCTTTCCAGTGGATTCAGTAATAGAGAACATTGACATAGAAATATAGAAGATAGCTGGAACCTGGGCTGCCATCAGAAATTTGACACAGCCCAGGTCCGGGCCCCAGTGGCCCACCCCTGAGTCTGCCCACAGTGCCCACCCCCAAGGATGCAATGTGTGTGTAGTGAATGCAATGTGTTTGAGTAACGGATGCAGTGTATGTGTTAGCGTAGACAATGCATTGTGTGTAAAGTGGTTGCGGTGTTTGTAATGCGTGTGTAGTGGAGGCAGTGGATGTTGTGGATGCAGATTGTGTGTGTAGTGGAAGATGTGTGTAGTGGATGCAGAGTGTGTGAGTATATGTGTGGGGGCTGCACTCTTTTTTTTCATTCTACATTTTTTATAATTTATACATTTTTATCACTTATTAATGTTATTCTCCCCTCCATACCTCTTACCTGTAGCCAGAAAGGAGGGACATTACAATCTCTTTTGGTCTGGTGGCATTGTGCAGGCTGCCGGTGCTGTGTAGTGAAGAAGGGGCCCAGCCAACATTATCTTCAGCTTCCAGCAGCTCCTCTGCCCAACTCTCCTGAGTCCAGTCTGCATGTCACGTGGAGCTTTGCCATGGTAACCCGCGGCAATGCTCTAAAGGCTAGGGGTTTGCGAGAGTTGGAGAGAGCTTCTGGAAGCTGGTGATCGCATGTGGTTGGCTCCCTCTTCACTATACTGGCTTCTGAGGGCCCACAGTGGTGGAAGTAATCTAGAGAGGGTCATGATGCTAGAATTGTTTTGGGCCTTCCTCTAGCACAAGGATGGCCAAAATGTAGATCTTCATCTGTCGTACAAGTCCCACAATGTTTTGCTAGCCGGGGAACTACAATTTGACCATCCTTGCAGGGTGTTATTTAGTACATAGCGGTGTTTGTGTGCTTGAAGGCATGTTTTTGTATGGAGTATGTATGAATGTTGGCGTTTGAATGCAGGTGTGCATTTGTGTGCAGTGTATACACTCCCACACACACTGATACAGATATACACACACTGACACACATACAGATACACAGACACACACATCGACATACATGCAAGTACACAGACACACAGATGTACACACTGTCATATACACACGCACACTGATACATACACAGATACACACACTGACATATGCATACAGCTTAACACAGATACACACACACACACACTGACATATACATACACACTGACACACACATGTAATAATTTTTTTGATTTGCAGCCACCCTCCTGTTAGCTTACTTTTTAGTCTGTAGGAGGGTGGTTTGCTTTGGGTACTGCTGGCTGAGGATGATGAGAGTAGGGGTGGCCCACAGCAACTCACTCTGCTCCTTTCCCTCAATGCTACCTGTGCTGTTCCTCCTCTTCCCAACAACACTTACCTTATTAGATCTCTCTCCACTTGTCTCGTGCCTTCTCTAACACACATCTTCATCTTCAACTGCTCGCTCTCCTCTGGCATCGTCCCTGCTGACCTTAAACATGCCACTGTAGTACCTATACTAAAAAAACCATCCCTCGACCCATCCACCCCCTCTAACTACCGTCCCATATCCCTGCTCCCTTTTTCCTCAAAGCTTCTGGAAAGACTTGTCTTTACCCGTGTGTCTCATTTCCTCAATTCCAACTCTCTCCTTGACCCTCTTCAATCTGGCTTCCGCCCTCTCCACTCTACAGAGACTGCCCTTATCAAAGTTACTAACGACCTAATCGCAGCTAAATCCAAAGGCCACTACTCCATACTAATTCTTCTTGACCTCTCAGCGGCCTTTGACACCGTTGATCATGCTCTCCTTCTTCAAACTCTTCAATCGCTTGGTCTCTGTGACTCTGTCCTCTCGTGGTTTTCCTCTTATCTCTCCCAACGCTCATTCAGTGTCTCCTTTTCTAATGATACCTCCTCCCCTTGCCCTGTCTCGGTTGGAGTTCCCCAAGGCTCCGTCCTTGGTCCCCTTCTATTTTCTCTTTATACTGCCTCTCTTGGCAAACTTATTACCTCTTTTGGATTTCACTACCACCTGTACGCTGATGACACCCAGCTATATCTCTCCTCCCCGGACCTCTCCCCTGCCGTCCTGCAACGTGTCACTGCTTGCCTCTCTTCCATCTCTGACTGGATGTCCTCCCACTTTCTGAAACTCAATCTCTCAAAAACTGAGCTCCTTGTCTTTCCTCCTCCTAATACTGATCCTCCTCTTTCGCTCTCCCTCCAAGTTTGTGGTACCAACATCAGTCCATCCCTGCAAGCGCGCTGTCTTGGCGTCATACTTGACTCTGGTCTCACCTTTGAGCCTCACATCCAGCATGTTGCCAAATCCTGTAGATTCCATCTTAAAAACATAGCCCGCATCCGCCCCTTTCTTGCACCAGATACTACCAAGGAGCTTGTCCATGCTCTAGTAATTTCCCACATGGATTATTGTAACCCTCTCCTGATTGGTCTCCCCAATAGCCGTACTGCACCCTTACAGTCCGTAATGAATGCTGCTGCTAGATTGATTTTCCTCTCTAGTCGTTTCTCTCACACCTCACCCCTCTGCCAGTCCTTACATTGGCTTCCTGTATGCTATAGGAGTCAATTCAAGGTACTAACTCACACCTATAAAGCACTGAACAACTCTAGCCCCTCTTATATCTCCTCACAGATCCATAGGTATGTCCCTTCTCGGTCTCTCCGTTCTGCCCGTGACCACCTCCTGTCCGTTGTCCGCACTCGTACGGCCAACTCGCGCTTGCAGGACTTCTCGCGGGCGGCTCCCTTCCTATGGAATAGCCTGCCTACCGCCATCAGACTCTCCCCTAGTCTTGCATCTTTTAAGAAGTGCCTTAAAACCCATCTCTTTAGGAAAGCTTATGGCCTCCAAGACTAACCCTTACCTCACATACCTGTCTCTTGCCCTCTCCTAAAGGGCAGCCCACCTTATTTGATTGTAAATTCCTGTCCTAATGTGTTTTACACCCCACCTCCTATAGAATGTAAGCTCGTTTGAGCAGGGTCCTCTTCAACCTATTGTTCCTGTAAGTTTATTTGTAATTGTCCTATTTATAGTTAAATCCCCCTCTCATAATATTGTAAAGCGCTACGGAATCTGTTGGCGCTATATAAATGGCAATAATAAATAAATAAATAAATAAACACGGCACTCTCTCTTTCTGGAGGAAGTGACAGGCTGTCACTTTCTTTCAGCTGGACAATATTACAGGGACTCTTAAAGAGCCCAGGTGC
This sequence comes from Pelobates fuscus, assembly GCF_036172605.1. Classification (NCBI taxonomy): domain Eukaryota; kingdom Metazoa; phylum Chordata; class Amphibia; order Anura; family Pelobatidae; genus Pelobates; species Pelobates fuscus. The sequence goes on along the minus strand of NC_086328.1, from coordinate 111,217,110 downwards.
CTGACCGGGCCCCTGTTATGCAGTACCCATCGGGTTGCCCTAAGTGAATGTGGGTCGGGCGCTTGAATCCCTCCCAGAACTGCCAGGCCCCTGATAACCATCATGGTCGTCATGTCCTGATGGCAGCCCTGACTGGAATTGCCTTCCAGTGGAAGTTGTAAAGACTAAAACTCATTTAGAAAGGGTAATAGATACCCGAAAAAGACTTCCAGTGGACGCAGTCATTGCTAACAGTGATATAAAAAGTATAGTAGATACCTGGAATAGCTTTTCAGGGGGCTTTTCAGGGAAAGCAGTAAAGGCTAACAGTGAGTTAGAGAGGGTAGTAGATAGCTGATATAGGCTTCCAGTGGTAGGCATTCAGACTATCAGTGATGTAAAAAAGGAAATAGATACCTGGAAAAGCCTTCAAGTGGAAGCACTAAAGATAAACATAGGTACAGAAAGGGCAGTAAAGAATAACATGGATATTTAAAGGATGAAAGATAACTTATAACTGTCCAGAAGCAAAAATCTTATGGGATATAGAAAAAGTAGTAGATGCTTCAACTTGTTTAATTTGTTGTGGGGTTGACAATGATGCAACCAAACATTGAGGCATCAGCACCAGGACTTCCTCCCGGGTTCTATTCATCACTGACTTGCAGTATGATGAAGGGTTAGTTGGTTGGCTGGTGAAATAGTATGTATACCACTAGTTAAACCATCCTCACACTGCAATGCAGTGAGAAACAGAACCTGCGAGGCAGCAGTGCCAAAGCCAAAGTGCCAAAGCACTTTTGTGTTAAATCATTGCCAAACAGTTTAAAGGGACACTGTAGGCACCCAGACCTCTTCAGCTCATTGAGGTGGTCTGGATGCTGTGTCCCTTGTGCACTCAGTTCTGCAATGTTAAACATTGGAGTTCCAGAGAAACTGCAATATTTACGTTGCAGCTCTAAGTCTGCCCTCAGTGGCTGTCTACTCAGACAGCCATTAGAGAGCTTCCTCAAATGAAACGGACCTTTGGTATTTAACGCTGGACATCCTCACGCTCTGCATGATTACCTCAAGCGTCAGATTTTTCCCCATAGGAAAGCAATTATTCAACCCAGCGACAAGGGACATCGGCGCTGGAAAGTGGTAAGTAAATAAAGGCAGGGGGAGCGGTAGTGCCAGGAATACAGCTTTGAAAGTAAAAAGAACAGTCCTGTCCTCATACATAAAATATGCAAATAGGAAATATGTAGAATTAGTTTGAATGTTCATTATCATCGGCTTAGAAAGACTGATGAGTTCTTCAGGAACATTCGGAACTGTAGAGGAAATGTATAAATGTACTACCAGTAGTAAACAGGGTAAAAAAAAATAAAGATGGAGGAATCACTTAAATTTATTAATGTTTATTTTTAGAACTTTAACCATTTTTCTTTTAGTGACTCTTTTATAAATCCCACCCTATATGTTCCTGTTTATTCGTGATCCTACTCTGTGCAGAGGTCACAGTTAAAGAAGAGGTCCGGTGAGAGGTTAAACCCTGACTAGAAAACAAAAAAATTCGAACCATGCATCAATGCAGACTTTTCCGTTTACAAGTGTCTCACTTGGGGGGGTTTGAGAACTTGATACATTCCTGATACTGTCTGTATGCAAGGTCGGACTTTACTGAGAGTCAACATTTCCTGTTATCATTGATGGGTCCCTTCAATATGCTGCAGTGTACAATGAGTCTAGCACCCATAAGATGATACTCTCCATTCCAAAAACATCCTATTGCAGGTGTAATGTATCGGTGCCTTGTTGTGAATAACAGAAATGTACTGTAAGATGAGACATGCCTGCGTGAATTGAGGGATTTGTTTTCTGAGCCATTGGTCCAGGAATGGTGTTTACTGTCATCGGGCAGCTGGTTTCATGACTCTGGTATTTGAGTGTTCCAGGCGTGCTTTGACAGCTTCTATCTAGCTTGCCTGTAGCTTGGTTCACTGTGTCGTCACAAACTCTGCAGCTGTCCTTGGGGTAAGGGAAGAAGACTTGTTTTGGGGTGCCAGCCAGTCTGATCACTTATAAGAGGAGATATTTTAGATCCCCCAGTGGTCTCTGGTACAGAGAGTTAATTGGTTGACATGGGACATGCTGCCATCTAGTGGTGGAATGGAGGCACGGCTGATCAGCCTGAGAATCCTGCTGTAAAGTATGTCTTTCCAATGTGTGTGAAAATGGTTATGTACAATTAACTTTTACATTGCCTCCGAGATGTATTGTATTTAAAAAAAAAAAAAAAAAAAAGAGTCACTTCAATATCTTCTTTAAGGTAGAGTGCTGGCCATTGGTGGGGCCACGTCATTCATTTCTGGTTGCCTAGCCTGCAAGTAAATAACTTAGACCTGTTTTGTTCTCCTGGTCATTATTGCATTTTATTCTCTAATCTATTACCTTGTTCTCAAAGGCCGCAACTACATCACAGGCTCCTGTAGGCAAAGAGTTCTCAAGGTCCTCCCATTCCCATTCCCTATTCCAACCTAATAAAAGAGTATGTGCACTATTAAATATGATAACAATTGTTGTATATGCACACATATAAAGAATGAGTGTGAATTGTGTGTGCGTAAGTGTAGCAGTGTGTGTAAATGTCTGTGTGTATGTATTTCTAAGTATGTCTTTCAGCCTGTGTTTGTAGCAATGTTTGTGTGTGGGTAACAGTATGTTTATCAGTGTGCAATAGCACAGGTAGTAGTAGTAGCATGTATTAATAGAACTGTAAAAATAAAATATTCTCCCCAGTGCTGGGTATAACCTACAAAGGCATTAAAGGTACACAATAGGCATCAAAACAACTTTAGCATTATGAAGCAGTTTTGGTGTATATATCATGTTCTGCAATCTCACTGCCCAATTGACTATAGAATACTTTTAATATTCAGCCAAAAAATTTAATTAAAAAAAAGAAATTAGGAGGTAGGTAATCGGATCACCACTTATATAATATATATTCTAATTCATATTAGGGGCTTAGTCTACTAATTATGAGAACTCTTTGAATGGAGATCTTAAGTAGCCTTGTAAAATTTAAAAGTGCATTTTTTGTGTGTTTGTGTGTGTGTGTGTGTTGTTCCTTGAGCTGTATTTTGTAAAATATTTAGTCCTCATGACAGCACCGCTACTATAAAATGCAGTATGTGGCCAGTGTGTAGACTGTGTGAGCAGCAATGTATGGAGAGTGTGTGGATAGTGTGTGCAGCAGTGCAGGTAACAGAGTATGGACAGTGAGGGCAGCAGTGCAGGTAACAGAGTATGGACAGTGTGGGCAGCAGTGTGGGTAGCAGTGAGCGTTACTTAATGATTTTTATCCAATCCAATGCTTCTACTAGAGAAGTATTGTGTACATACTGCACACACATCTACCACCACAATCCACTACTCAAAGAGAATCACTGGACACACGCCAATTGCCTGATGTTATCATACTTTGCACACTGATGTTGGATGTAAAATAGACTCAGTAATGGAATTCTCTTTAGACTGAATTTGCTAGTGACCACCAGAAGAGGCATAAGGTTTTTAAAATGATTATGAAGCCAGTTTTTAAAACTGTTTTCATCATCATGGCCCTATCTAAGCAACAACATCACTTCTTTACCATCCCTTTAACTGGTGTTCTTTGCAAAATGCTTACTGTGGAAAATGTTATTTAGAAGTAGCTTTTATTTATTACACGGTGATATCATTAACCGAGGATGCTACAGCAACATATCATGACTCTTCTTGACACTGAAAATACCACGCGTTATACTGCGTTGAAGGCTAAGAATGCTTTTCATTCCACCTGGTAGATCTGCAGCAGTCTGTGGATTAAGCTTTAGCCTTGCTGTGGATCTGATAGCCTAAAAGCAAAACACACATGTCTCGGGACAATCCTACTATTGTCTAAGCTCTGAACACACTCTTCTAGTTAGCCAAGTCTTCTAAATGTTCATTTTTTTATTGGTATGAGGTGTGCGTGCCACAAGAAGGAAACTAGCAGAAGAGAAGGACTATAAACCTGTTAAATTAATGCAAATTACAAGCGACAGCTGCGTTTTGGCCACTTAGATGCTGGTGTCTCAACAAAAATCAATATCTTTCATTGAAAGAAAAAAAAGAAAAACAGGCACGCTCTATATTGGAATGGATACGGCTCTCTCCTCTTTATTTCAACAGACAAAGTCTTTGTGTGTGCTATTAATCATTAGGAAAACACTGGACAAAGCCATACTTAGTGCATGAAGGACATATGACACTGAGTTATTTTTTTATAGAAGGTTTTAATGGTTGCACGAGTGGATTCCAAAATCTTTAAAACCACCTGTTCTTATAAGTGCACATACACTTCTAATGGACTAAATCTGGTACTTCCAGACTTTGGAGATTACTTCAAAGGTGGAACTTTGGCCACTAGAAACGTGGCACATTTCAAGGATTTATCCCTCTTCTGGACCCTGCCTAAAGACACATTGTAGTCTCGTCTCGCACAGAAAAATGTAAACATAAATATATTTATATATAAAACCACACTGTGACGCTGTAAGACTATAAAATGGTAAATAAATTAATAAGGAATAATTTCTAGAATTAAGTAAGGTACTGTGCTAGATAATGACTGATGATGGCAATGTACAGTAAACCAAGGATAAAGCTATTTTTGTCTTAAATGCTGCCAATTCTGTTCTCTTATTTTACTCCACAGGTAAAGTATATTGTGGTTACATGGCACGTGGTATCATGAATTAATTTTGTTTTCAGGTGAAATACTCAGGGTTTCAAAGGGATTGTGTTTTATTTGGCTCAATTTCCCTTCCACATTCCTACCTTTTAGACAATTTGAAAAGCTTAGCCAAAAATATTAAATTAAGGCCTGCACATTATGTCTTATTACGTGTTTGAAACCTGTGCTGTATGTGATGTCATGCTGTGTTTGAGGCTTGCACATTATGTGATGTCATACTATGTGTTTGAGACGTGCTGTATGTGATGTCAGATGATGTGTTTGAGACTTGCACATTATGTGATGTCATACTATGTGTTTGAGACGTGCTGTATGTGATGTCATAATATGTGTTTGAGACCTGCACTGTATGTGATGTCATGCTGTGTGTTTGAGACCTGCACTGTATGTGAGGTTGTCAAATAAATAATTGGAGGTCAATGTGTTGCTATTCATGTTCTGATGTTCTTAAAAATCTGCTACTTTATGTACCTTAACTGCCTGGATTATGCTGCTTTTCCAACTTATGTATGGGGGTCACCAGCTTCAGGTTTGGTTCTGCATCTAAGTTTACTAAGTATGATGTGTGTGGACTTGTTCTTCCTTTAGAACAATACTTTGTGTTTGAGTCCTGTACTCTATGTGATGTCATACTATGTGTTTGAGACCTGCACTGTACTTGATGTCATACTATGCTTTGAGACCTGCACTGTACGTGATGTCATACTATGTGTTTGAGACCTGCACTGTACGTGATGTCATACTATGTGTTTGCGACGTGCTGTACGTGATGTCATACTATGTGTTTGAGATGTGCTGTACGTGATGTCATACTATGTGTTTGAGATGCGCTGTATGTGATGTCATACTATGTGTTTGAGACCTGCACTGTATGTGATGTCATACTATGTGTTTGAGACATGCTGTATGTGATTTTATACTATGTGTTTGAGATGTGCTGTATGTGATGTCATACTATTTGTTTGAGAACTGTACAGTATGTGATGTCATACTGTGTGTTTGAGACATGCTGTATGTGATGTCATACTATGTGTTTTAGATGTGCTGTATGTGATGTCATACTGTGTGTTTGAGACATGCTGTATTTGATGTCATACTATGTATTTGAGACTTGTAATGTATGTGATGTCATACTATTTGTTTGAGACCTGTACAGTATGTGATGTCATACTGTGTGTTTGAGACCTGTACTTTATGTTGTGTAATAGGACCTGTAATGTATGTGATGTCATACTATGTATTTGAGACCTGCACTGTATGTGATGTCATATTATGTGTTTGGGACCTGAAATGTTGTGATGTCAAAATATGTGTTTGAGACCTGTACAGTATGTGATGTACTACTGTTTGTTTGAGACCTGAAATGAATGTGATGTCATACTGTGTGTTTGAGACCTGTACTTTATGTTGTGTAATACAATGTGTTTGGGACCTGCACTGTATGTGATGTCATATTATGTGTTTGAGACATGATGTATGTGATGTCATACTATGTGTTTGAGACGTGCTGTATGTGATGTCATACTGTGTGTTTGAGACGTGCTGTATGTGATGTCATACTATGTATTTGAGACTTGTACTGTATGTGATGTCAAAATATGTGTTTGAGACCTGTACAGTATGTGATGTAATACTGTTTGTTTGAGACCTGAAATGAATGTGATGTCATACTGTGTGTTTGAGACCTGTACTTTATGTTGTGTAATACAATGTGTTTGGGACCTGGACTGTATGTGATGTCATATTATGTGTTTGAGACATGCTGTATGTGATGTCATACTATGTGTTTGAGACGTGCTGTATGTGATGTCATACTGTGTGTTTGAGATGTGCTGTATGTGATGTCATACTATGTATTTGAGACTTGTACTGTATGTGATGTCATACTATTTGTTTGAGAACTGTACAGTATGTGATGTCATACTGTGTGTTTGAGACATGCTGCATGTGATGTCATACTATGTGTTTGAGACGTGCTGTATGTGATGTCATACTGTGTGTTTGAGACATGCTGTATTTGATGTCATACTATGTATTTGAGACTTGTACTGTATGTGATGTCATACTATTTGTTTGAGACCTGTACAGTATGTGATGTCATACTGTGTGTTTGAGACCTGCACTTTATGTTGTGTAATAGGACCTGTAATGTATGTGATGTCATACTATGTTTTTGAGACCTGCACTGTATGTGATGTCATATTATGTGTTTGGGACCTGAAATGTTGTGATGTCAAAATATGTGTTTGACACCTGTACAGTATGTGATGTACTACTGTTTGTTTGAGACCTGAAATTAATGTGATGTCATACTATGTATTTGAGACTTGTACTGTATGATGTCATACTATCTATGTGTTTGGGACCTGCACTGTATGTGATGTCATATTATGTGTTTGAGACCTGAAATGAATGTGATGTCATAATATGTGTTTGAGACATGCAGTGTATGTGCAGGTCTCAAAAAAATGAATCACTAAATCAAAATAAATAAATGAATAAACCAAGGATTAGCCGGAGAGAAACCATGCAATTTGCAATCAATTGCTCAGAAGTAAACTCAGAAGTTGACCAGAATTAGTTCAGGAAATAAGAATTGCCATATATATTCAGAATATTAAACATAAATCTTATGCATATTTTTAAGGTCCACTGATTAGCCAGTTTTCATGTCCATTTTGGTTTGTCAAAACCATTTTCCCAAATCATTTTGTATGGATGAAATTTGGAGAAGCTGGACTGGCACATAGCCAATATTTGGTCAACCGAACAAATTTCTGGTTTGGACAAAGTTATTCGGTAGAATCAAATTTTTGTGAGCAAAGGTGTACAAATCTATTAAGAATATAATCAGACTCTTGAACCCTTCTGCATTTGTCCATATTTACCATTAAAAAAAAATCTGATCCCCCTAACCAATCTAAAAATACAAACTGTCAATATAGTAAACTAACATTTTTATTTTTATTTGCTCATTTGTATTGGCAGGTTTTTTGAGTACAATCACCACGATAAATACATTTAAAACATGAATACAGTGCAAGCTATTGACTAAATAATGCTTATTTTATGTATAGAATGAGTATAAATATACACTTGCCAAAAATATTCTTCATAGCCTGACATTTGATGTGTTTCAAACTCTTCTCTTCACTGAACTGTATGACACAAATGGAGCTGGGCTCAGGAATTGGGTAACAAAGAATTTACTGAGGCCAAAGGTATCACATCTTTGAAGCAGATACAAACGCCATTTGTCTGAATTCTTCCTCGTTAATGTGAAATGTTTTAAAATATCATTACAGCTTAAATATTAATTTTTTTATTTTTATTTTTTTACTTCAAGAAAAATTTGTTCTATCATGAAAAATTTGGACAACTCTCCTAAAGTTTGTTGAAAAAAAAAATATCCAGGCACACCTGAGGTTTCTAAAAGGCAGTCTTTTTTTATTTTAAACAAGGAAGTGGAGACAACGTTTCGGCTCCTCTCTGATACTTTATCAATAGTGATGTCCCGAACTATTCGCTGGCGAATAGTTCCTGGCGAACATAGCATGTTCGCGTTCGCCACCGCGGGCGAACACATGCGATGTTCGGTCCGCCCCCTATTCATCATCATTGACTAAACTTTGACCCTGTACCTCACAGTCAGCAGACACATTACAGCCAATCAGCAGAAGACCCTCCCTAGCAGACCCTCCCACCTACTGGACAGCATCCATTTTAGATTCATTTGGAAGCTGCAATCATTTTATATATATTTTTTTAATTATTATTATTATTATTATTTATTTTTTTATTCTAAATGCAAAACATTGGTATATAGGGGAATATTCACTAAATGCCAAAAATTGGTATATTCCCCTATATAACAATGTTTGGCATTTAGTGAATATTCCCCTATATAACAATGTTTTGCATTTAGTGAATATTCCCCTGAATAACAATGTTTGGCATTTAGTGAATATTCCCCTATATAACAATGTTTGGTATTTAGTGAATATTCCCCTGTATAACAATGTTTGGCATTTAGTGAATATTCCCCTATATAACAATGTTTAGCATTTAGTGAATATTCCCCTATATAACAATGTTTTGCATTTAGTGAATATTCCCCTATACAACAATGTTTGGCATTTAGTGAATATTCCCCTATATAACAATGTTTTGCATTTAGTGAATATTCCCCTGTATAACAATGTTTGGCATTTAGTGAATATAGGGGAATATTCACTAAATGCCAAACATTGTTATACAGGGCAATATTCACTAAATGCAAAACATTGTTATATAGGGGAATATTCACTAAATGCCAAACATTGTTTTATTCCCCTATATAACAATGTTTGGCATTTAGTGAATATTCCCCTATATTCACTAAATGCAAAACATTGTTTTATAGGGGAATATTCACTAAATGTAAAACATTGTTATACAGGGGAATATTCACTAAATACCAAACATTGTTATATAGGGGAATATGGCCCCCACCCCACCCTGAGCGGTGGGTGGGGGCCCTAAAAAAACAATAAGGGGGGGACCTACTGTCCCCCCCTGGCCCCCACCCCTGAGCGGTGGGTGGGGGCCCTAAAAAAACAATAAGGGGGGACCTACTGTCCTCTCCCCCGGCCCCCACCCCTGCGCGGTGGGTGGGGGCCATGAATCACAATGGGGGGACCTACTGTCCTCCCCCCGCCCCCACCCATGAGTGTTGGGTGGGGGCCATACAAATAATGAGGGGGGTACTGTCCTCCCCCCCGCCCCTGTGTGGTGGGTGGGGGCCATACAAATAATGAGGGGGGGTACTGTCCTCCCCCCCGCCCCTGTGTGGTGGGTGGGGGCCATAAAAATAATGAGGAGGGGGACCTACTGTCCCCCCCAGCCCTCACCCCTGAGCGGTGGGTGGGGGCCCTAAAAAAAACAATAAGGGGGGGACCTACTGTCCTACCCTAGTCACCCCCTCCCCCCCAAAAAAAAATTACCCCTACCTACCCCTCCACCCTAAAAATAATGATGGGGGGACCTTTAACTAAGAACCTGTAAAAATAAAATTAGAAAAAAACAACTTACCATTCGATGTTTTCTTTCTTCTAAAATCTTCTTTTTTCAGCCATGGAGGGCTCCATGCAGACTGAGCTCTGCAGGGTGGGGGAAGGCTTATAAAGCCTTGCCACGCCCTGCAATTAGGCTAAGAACACTCTGATTGACTGGTTTAAGCCAATCAGAGTGCTCTTTGTCATTTTACATAGCGTGGGAAAATTCCAAAGAACTTTCCCACGCTGTGTAAAATGACACAGAGCGCTGTGATTGGATGGCTTGATATCCATCCAATCAATCAAGTTCTCCCCCCCCCCCCCCCTTTAATCACTATTGTGGCCAGAAAGAGTCCCTGTGGGTTTTAAAATTTGCCTGCCTATTGAAGTCTATGGCGGTTCGCCCAGTTCGCCCGGTTCGCGAACATTTGCGAAAATTCGCGTTCGCGGTTCGCGAACCGAAAATTTTATGTTCGCGACATCACTATTTATCAAGTCTTTGTTGGAAAGTTAATTTGAAATGGAGCAAACTAGAGCCATCCATTACTTTACAGTCAAACAAACCCGACCTTTGTAAACCATCTCTCATGTATTACTTTTCCATTATATATTGCCCATTGACTGTATACATTTTAACTCTGCTAATAAATTAATATTTTGCATATATCCATCCAACATCAAAAAAATATTAAAGTGTTCATTAGTAAAGACTTAAAACTGAGATAAAAAGATAATTTTGTCTAATCTGTTTGTTTATGTAATTGTTTTTCTACTTCCTTGTCTTCCTTTAAATTACCCGTGGGGTTTGAGGTCACTTAAGAATATGCTCCAAACAGGATCTTTTAGAACACAGTAAGTCAACAAGATAGAATTACTAGCTGATGGTAAGACGGAGAGATCAGACAATCTCTTCAGAGATTTCTTCCACTTGCAAAGTATTGAATGAAGTTGAGCTCAGAGTTGCAGACAGTGTGGAATCAGTGATTCAACACAGGGCTATGGTCAGCTGTTTTTCTCCTACTTGTAGGCTGTTGGAAACTCAATATAAAGACTGTTTTCCTTGTAACATTCTCTAAACGCATGCAAGCATTAACAAGGATTAGCCTAAAACAATTAGTCTGTAAACAGAGAGCAGTGGTACAGGTGCTCCATCGTCAGTTTATCTATAGGAGTGTGTTGTGTAGAAGATACTATTGGGTGACTAAGAGGGGATGCAATCTATTAATGTTTGAAATAACTTTGTTTAAAACTGGGCTCTGTCACATATCTGTAAATGACACAAATTGAATAAAATATTGAAAATCACTGGTAACTTAAGTTAACCTTTTTTCATGTGATACTCTGTGCCTTTTAACAAGTATATTTAATATTTACCAGTTAACACCACAGTCTAGTCCAGTCCTGGCACAGTCAGGGCACACTGGATTGGTCAAGGAGAAATGGAAACATTGTTTCCTCTTCTCTGCTCCACTTGCTATGTTCAGTGACAGAAAGGACGGATCTTATAACAATGATTGACAGAGAGCCAGGATTCAGGTACCCTGTTCCAGGACAGCACTTAATATAGCGCTGTGGGTTTTTAGATTTAATAGTATTTTTAAGATCTAAGAAATAAATATTTGTTAAAGGGACACTTTAGTCACCAATATTACAACTTTAGCTTAATGAAGCAGTTTTGGTGTATAGATCATGCTTCTGAAGTCTCACTGCTCAATTTTCTGCCATTTAGGAGTTAAATCACTTTTGTTTCTGTTTATGCAGCTCAAGTCCCACCTCCTCTGGGTGTGACTCACACAACCTGCATGAAAAAAATGGTTTCATTTTCAATCAGATAAAAGTTTTTATCTCCTGCTCTGTAAATTGAACTTTATTTACATACAGAAGGCTCCAGCAGGGTAGAGCAAGCTATTAACAGAACAAGAGGTAGGACACTAAAATAAATATATAAAACAAATATACAATACAATATGCAATAAAGGAAGTGTAAACATTAGATGACTATTTACAGGAAGTGTTCAGGAAGGCTGTGTAAGTCACATGCAAGGAGGTGTGACTAGGGCTGTATAAACAACGTGATTTTACTCCTAAATGTCAGAGAATTGAGCCGTGAGACTGCAGGTGAATGACCTGTACACCAAACTGCTTCATTAAGCCACAGTTGTTTTTCTGACTATAGTGTCCCTTTAACCCCTTAAGGACCAAACTTCTGGAATAAAAGGGAATCATGACATGTCACACACGTCATGTGTCCTTAACCCCTTAAGGACACATGACATGTGTGACATGTCATAATTCCCTTTTATTCCAGAAGTTTGGTCCTTAATGGGTTAAATTAAGGGGTTAAATATCAGGGATAAATAAATATGGAATATCACATCATGGAAGGTTTTACTTTAAAAACAAACATGGAATTGTGTTGTTGACAAAAAAAGGACTGGACAAAACATTCTGAAATTAGCTATTTTTTCTAATCTAGTTAGTTTACTTTTTCCAACTCAAGTGGTGTTGAGTATATTTAGTTTATAATACTCTCCTTTCTTACAATACTCTTGGATTAATTTATAAGACTGTATCATTTATAGTAAATATATAGTTTCTCACATGTGTTTCCCTTAATTTAATGTATTTGCCAAACTCTAGAAGTGATAATAACCGCTTTAAATCATTACTTAACTGACCTCAATATGTTACTTTACCCAATTTAATAGTACTAATTTGATCTACCTCAGAAGACTGAAGGGGTGAATAAAGCCTGGATTTGCACCTTAAACCCCTAAAGGCTGAAACAGATTCTATTGGTGATGCAATATCCCATTGAGCTATCTCACCAGCCTAAGTTAGTATAATGTTTGTAGTTGTAACATTCACCATGATGGAGGTCAGTTACGTTATGCATTAAAGCTGGGGCAAGAGGAGTAATAATAACCAATAAAAGTATTATTTTTATATTTTGGGCACGAACTGAATTCTGAAATTAAAAGTTATTTACAAATTGACGACTTATTCTTATGCCAACTGTTAGGTTTTAGATTATTACAATACAGTTGTTTTGCCTTTACATTTGTAAGGTATACTAGAAGTGGTAATTTTCTGTTTCTGAATCCGATAGAGCTTTTCTGAAACAGATCTTTTGTCCACCTTCATCTTCTACTCTCTTGCAGATGGAAAATCTGAGCTCTGGTATACAAAGCATGGCCCAATCTGTCATTTTAGAGCTGTGTCTCTTCTGTCGCCAATTTTGTAATCTGAAAGCAATGTAATACAAGCCAAAGAATGCAGAGTTAGCAGCCAGGGTCGGAAAATCCCTGTTTAGCACAATTGCTGCCAAATCTTCTCATTTGTTGCAGACAAACTAATCTGGAAGGTTACTTTCTGCTCAAGATGTAATTCTAGAAAATATGAGAATGGCTTTTTGGATATGGTTTGGTCAAAATATCCCATGCATGTCTGTTGGAGATAGGTAATATCATATCAGACTTAGCAGAATTCTGTCCTATTTAAAGGGATATTATAAGCACCAAACAAATCCATGCTGGTTACCTAGGTTGCAGTATAGGAAAACTGTTTGACAAAAGCAGTGGCTTTGATGACATTGTGTCCCTACCCAAGTGTCCTATAACTGCTGTAAAACTTCCTTTACGTATAAGCCCACCCCATACTCAAAGACTTCGTGGGAGGAAGTCTATGTCATTATCTGCCTGTCCCAGTGTATATACAGTGTGCACCTGCTAGGCTTGCACACTCTATACAAATCCCACATACCCAAAATCTTTCACAGCCTCCGTTAAAGGACCCCCTACTAGTCCTCGATTTAGGGATTACCCGGTTGTGTCTAAGGTGTTTAGAAAATGAAAAAAAAAAAAACACCTTAGACAAACCCAGGTTATCCCTAAATCCTGGATTGGTAGGGGGTCCTTGAGGACTGGGTTGAGAACCCATGATCTAACCTGATGCTGTTCACCTCAGATGACAAATAACAACAACAAAAAACATTGTCTACCACCAGGTGTTGAACTTGATATTACAAAGCCCTGACACCCTAAAGATCAAACGTACTCCCCTTTCTCATATATTGTATACGTAATTCATTCAATAATATAAACAAATAATACAAAATAAAAGTAAACTTATCAGTATACTCCCCTTTAAAGTTCCTCCTACTTCTGGTAAAACACAAAAAGAAGATCAAGAAGAGTCTCAACTAATCAGGAGCTTACATTCTTCAACAGTGGCTTAGTTTAAGTGGTGGGTTATCCCCCACCATAGATCCACTCATTACATTGGATGAGTGAAACTGCTACATGAGCCTACAGAATATATATCACTGCTGCTATCAACCTAGAGCTGGATTGCCCATGAGGTGACCTAGATGGCTGCCTAGGACGCTGGCTCAGAGAGGGCTAGGTGTGTCTCTGTCTGGACCAGGATCACAAAGACCCCCCTACTTGGCCCTGTGCCCATTCACCTGCTCAAGGAAACATTGGGGTCTGCATCAATATTGGTGGTCCCATGGCGCTTCTCAATGACTCAGAGCACAACAGCCAGGTGCTCTGTGTCATTACCTGAGCACCGAGGCTGTGAGGGAGCTCTTAAAGTGGTCTCCATCCAATATTGGTGCAGACAACAATGGTCCCCAACTGGACCACCAGGTGAGGCTCTCCACTCGACCACCATGGAAAGGCAAGCAGGAGCAAGGGTAAACACACACACACACACTCTGATATTACACACACGCACAACACTCAGGCACACTGAGACTCCCCCTCACATACAGCTCTCAGCCTCTTCCACAAGCACTACTCACCCACTACACACTCTCACACACATACAACACTCAATCCCCACACAGACACTAATCTGGCACCCTGCCTAGGGCCCTGGGAAACCTTAAACCAACACTGCATCAGCCTGGTCACAGCTTCTTTAGCAGATTCCTCATCATGCCCAAAATGTTGGCCATTATTATTTATTAAAAATATTAGATTAGTGCCACTTCACACTATTCTTCCTGGGAAGACTTTATTGCTCAGCTTGAAATGACCAATAGTGCATTTTTATGGTACAAACAAAAAAAGTGACACAATTATAGCAGAATATTTTGAGATTTAATGTCTGTAAGTAATTAAATCTGAAAGCTATTCCAGGTGGTCAGGATTTTAAAAAACGCTTAATCGAATTTCATGCAAAAGTCTGTGATTTTAGCACTTTTCTGTACATAAAAAGTGATATTTCTTTGCAAGCATCTACAGAGGTTTGCTCAAATAAAATGTGTAAAGAATTTGATATGGGATTTGCCTATTACAAGCAATCCTCATTTTCCTGTGAAAGGTTTTAACCTAAATCCTACATTTTGCTTGTTATAAAATGTAGAAATGGATATTTTTTTTGAACGCCAGATCATGTACTCTCCACGTTTTATTCATGCTTTTTCCTAGTAGACTTTAGAATAGTGGTTCTTAAAGAGACACTGCAAGCACCAAAACCACTCTAGCATATTGTGGTGCTTATTGCACTATTAGGCTTTTGGTGCAGTCCCACTCCTTTTGTCAAACAGTTTTCTTGTGCTTTCCTCTGCACCCAAAGCCTCACAGCTTGATATACCATAATGAGGGTTATTTACTCACTTTTGAAGGAACACTCCAAGAACCATAACCAACAGAGCGGTCAGGAGTGGTTATAGTGCCAGGTATGCCCTGGTAGCCACACAAGTAGTCAACCCGTTTGAGAATGGTTGACAATTTACCTGGAGTATGCCAGGTTTCACTGACAGCCTCCATTTATAGAGTATACATTCAGTCTCCAGTAGCCAGACTGCTGTCATTTATATTGGTATATATATTTTGTCCCGTCTTATTGTTCTCCAAGCAGGACGTTGTCCCATTGTTCCAGGAACACTTCAAGAAGAGTTCAAACCGGCTACCAAGTCACTCCTTTAAATCCCTCATGTGGTTCTCAGCCCTTGTTATTGTCTGTCCCCACCATTTTTTGTACCACAGTACTGCATTAACACTAATATAGTGTATTTGGTTACTATCCCAAATCCATGCTGCTACTGGTTGGCTTGGGATTGGGGTTACAGTGGTACACCCTCCAGTCAAGCTCATGTTCTGTTGAGACTGGATCCTCATATTGGGACAGCACCTCCTGTAATTGCTACTGGAACCCTCATCGAACCAGTACACTGCATGCGTGTGAGCTTCATCCATATCCTTGAATCAGAGGCGGCTCTCTAATTAGGCGGTTTAGGCGGCCGCCTAAGGCCTCGCGCTGGCGGGGGCCTCGCGGCTGCCTAAACCGCCTGTTGGCAGAGTGTGTCAGGTCCTCGGTCACTGACCGAGGACCTGACACCAGGAGGGGGCCCGGCGGCTTGCCCGGTATGCCGCCGGGTGCGAGGCCCCTCCTGGCTGCCAGGCCGGCCACTGCAGACACTGGTCTGCAGCTCCGCAGTGTGCAGAGCTGCAGACCATGTGACTCGCAAGAATTGGCCAATCAGAGCGTTGCCGCGGGTTACCACGGCAACGCTCTGAAATCTCGCGAGATTACACGGTCTGCAGCTCTGCGGAGCTGCAGACCGGGAGCAGTGGCCACCGGACCACCAGGGAGCCCACTGGACAACCAGGGAGCCCACTGGACCACCAGGGAAAGGTAGGCTCTCCCTCCCCATCACCCCCAACCACACTCAGGCTCACCCCCGACCCCCATCACCCCCACCACCATCACCCCCTCACCACCATCCCCACCATCACCCCCCACCACCCTCAGCTTCACCCCCACCATCACCCCCACCACCCTCAGCTTCACCCCCCACCACCATCACCCCCACCACCCTCAGCTTCACCCCCCACCAACCTCAGCCTCACCCCCACCATCACCCCCCACCACCCTCAGCTTCACCCCCCACCATCACCCCCACCACCCTCAGCTTCACCCCCCACCATCACCCCCCACCACCCTCAGCTTCACCCCCCACCACCATCACCCCCACCACCCTCAGCCTCACCCCCACCACCATCACACCACCCTCAGCCTCACCCCCGCCACCATCACCCCCACCACCCTCAGCCTCACCCCCCACCATCACCCACCATCACCACCCTCAGCCTCACCACCCACCACCAGCACCCCCCACCACCCACACCATCACCCCTCCCCACCATCACCCCCACCACCCTTAGCCTCACCCCCACCACCCTCAGCTACACCCACCACCACCATCAGCTTCACCCCCCACCACCGTCACCATCACCTCCCCACCACCCTCAGCCTCACCCCCCACCACCATCACCCACCATCACCATCACCACCCTCAGCCTCACCACCCTCACCATCACCCCTCACCACCATCACCCCCACCACCCTCAGCTACACCCCCCACCACTGTCACCATCACCCCCCACCACTGTCAACCCCACCACCGTCACCATCACCCCCACCACCCTCACCATCACCCCCCACCACCCTCAGCTTCACCCCCACCACCCTCAGCTTCACCACCACCACCCTCAGCTTCACCACCACCACCCTCACCATCACCCCTCCCCACCCTCAGCCTCACCCCCACCACCCACACCATTACCCCTCACCACCCACCACCACCCTCAACATCACCACCCTCAGCATCACTCCCCCCACCACCCTCAGCATCACTCCCCTCAGCCTCACCCCCCACCACCCTCAGCCTCACCCCCACCACCATCACCCCACCCTCAGCCTCACCCCCACCATCATCACCCCTCCCCACCCTCACCATCACCCCCACCACCCTCAGCCTCACCACCCACCACCATCACCCACCATCACCACCCTCAGCCTCACCACCCACCACCATCACCCCCCACCAACCTCACCATCACCCCTCCCCACCATCACCCCCACCACCCTCAGCTACACCCACCACCACCACCATCAGCTTCACCCCCCACCACCGTCACCATCACCCCCCAACCACCCTCAGCCTCACCCCCCACCACCATCACCCTCAGCTTCACCCCCACCACCATCACTCGCCACCACCATCACCCCCCACCACCATCACCCCCCTCCACCATCACCCCCCACCACCCTCACCCCCCACCACCCTCACCCCTCACCACCCTCACCCCTCCCCACCATCACCCCCCACCACCGTCTCCATCACGCACTACCACCGTCTCCATCACCCACCACCACCGTCACCATCACCCACCACCACCGTCACATCACCCCCCACCACCGTCACCATCACCCCTCCCCAACCTCAGCCTCACCTCCACCACCCTCACCATTACCCCTTCACCCTCAGCCTCACCCCCACCACCCTCAGACTCACCATCCCCCATAACCCCCCACCACCCTCAGCATCACCCCTCACCACCCTCATCTTCACCACCCACCACCACCCTCAACATCACCACCCTCAGCATCACTCCCCCCACCACCCTCAGCATCACCCCCCTCACCCCCCTCAGCATCACCCCCCCAGCCTCAGCATCACCACCCTCAGCATCACCCCTCACCACCCTCAGCATTACCCCCCACCACCCTCAGCATCACCACCCTCAGCATAACCCTCTGTCACCACCCTCAGCCTCCCCCCACTCACCATCACCCCCTCTCACTCTCACATTACCCCCTCTCACTCTCACATTACCCCCCCACTCTCACATTACCCCCCACTCTCACATTACCCCCCCACTCTCACATTAGCCCCCCCACTCTCACATTAGCCCCCCCACTCTCACATTAGCCCCCCCACTCTTACATTAGCCCCCCACTCTCACATTAGCCCCCCCACTCTCACATTAGCCCCCTCTCACTCTCACATTACCATCACACCCCGCTCCCTCTCACATTACCATCACCCCCGCTCCCTCTCACATTATCATAACCCCCTGCTCCCTCTCACATTACCATCAACCCCCCGCTCCCTTTCACCATCACCCCTCCCCACCATCACCCCCACCACCCTCAGCTACACCCACCACCACCACCATCAGCTTCACCCCCCACCACCGTCACCATCACCCCCCCACCACCCTTAGCCTCACCCCCACCACCATCACCCTCAGCTTCACCCCCACCACCATCACTCGCCACCACCATCACCCCCCACCACCATCACCCCCACCACCATCACCCCCCACCACCCTCACCCCCCACCACCCTCACCCCTCACCAACCTCACCCCTCCCCACCATCACCCCCCACCACCGTCTCCATCACCCACCACCACCGTCTCCATCACCCACCACCACCGTCACCATCACCCACCACCACCGTCACCATCACCCCCCACCACTGTCACCATCACCCCTCCTCAACCTCAGCCTCACCTCCACCACCCTCACCCCTTCACCCTCAGCCTCACCCCCACCACCCTCAGCCTCACCATCCCCCAAAACCCCCCACCACCCTCAGCATCACTCCCCCCACCACCCTCAGCATCACCCCCCTCACCCCCCTCAGCATCACCCCCCCAGCCTCAGCATCACCACCCTCAGCATCACCCCTCACCACCCTCAGCATTACCCCCCACCACCCTCAGCATCACCACCCTCAGCATAACCCTCTGTCACCACCCTCAGCCTCCCCCCACTCACCATCACCCCCTCTCACTCTCACATTACCCCCTCTCACTCTCACATTACCCCCCCACTCTCACATTACCCCCCACTCTCACATTACCCCCCCACTCTCACATTAGCCCCCCCACTCTCACATTAGCCCCCCCACTCTTACATTAGCCCCCCACTCTCACATTAGCCCCCCCACTCTCACATTAGCCCCCTCTCACTCTCACATTACCATCACACCCCGCTCCCTCTCACATTACCATCACCCCCGCTCCCTCTCACATTACCATAACCCCCTGCTCCCTCTCACATTACCATCAACCCCCCGCTCCCTTTCACCATCACCCCTCCCCACCATCACCCCCACCACCCTCAGCTACACCCACCACCATCAGCTTCACCCCCCACCACCGTCACCATCACCCCCCCACCACCCTTAGCCTCACCCCCACCACCATCACCCTCAGCTTCACCCCCACCACCATCACTCGCCACCACCATCACCCCCCACCACCATCACCCCCACCACCATCACCCCCCACCACCCTCACCCCCCACCACCCTCACCCCTCACCAACCTCACCCCTCCCCACCATCACCCCCCACCACCGTCTCCATCACCCACCACCACCGTCTCCATCACCCACCACCACCGTCACCATCACCCACCACCACCGTCACCATCACCCCCCACCACTGTCACCATCACCCCTCCTCAACCTCAGCCTCACCTCCACCACCCTCACCCCTTCACCCTCAGCCTCACCCCCACCACCCTCAGCCTCACCATCCCCCAAAACCCCCCACCACCCTCAGCATCACTCCCCCCACCACCCTCAGCATCACCCCCCTCACCCCCCTCAGCATCACCCCCCCAGCCTCAGCATCACCACCCTCAGCATCACCCCTCACCACCCTCAGCATTACCCCCACCACCCTCAGCATCACCACCCTCAGCATAACCCTCTGTCACCACCCTCAGCCTCCCCCCACTCACCATCACCCCCTATCACTCTCACATTACCCCCCCATTCTCACATTACCCCCCACTCTCACATTACCCCCCACTCTCACATTAGCCCCCCCCCACTCTCACATTAGCCCCCCCACTCTCACATTAGCCCCCCCACTCTCACATTAGCCCCCCCACTCTTACATTAGCCCCCCACTCTCACATTACCCCCCTCTCACTCTCACATTACCATCACCCCCCGCTCCCTCTCACATTACCATCACCCCCCGCTCCCTCTCACATTACCATCACCCCCGCTCCCTCTCACATTACCATAACCCCCTGCTCCCTCTCACATTACCATCAACCCCCCGCTCCCTTTCACCATCACCCCCCACTCCCTCTTACCATCAGCTACCCCATACACATAGGGTCTCAGACAAAAACGCAAACATGCTCACAGAGACATACATTCGCACACACAAGGATACTGTTTGTCAGACACACTCTCAGGCACATACACAGGTAGACAGTGCATCAATGTGTATATGTGACCCTTTTTTTTAGTGGGGCCTCATGTTTGCGTTTCGCCTTAGGCCTCATAAAGTCTAGAGCCGCCTCTGCCTTGAATTCTTGATAATAAGCACGGGTCCCGGTGATGTTTTGGAGGTTTCCCCAATAGCTAGGAAGTCATCCCACCACTGTCAACCAATTGTGATGGAGCTCCCGTACTCCGACTGAGTACCTCTGCCAAGTTTTCTTACTAGCCGCTATCAGGGAAACTGGAGTGCTTCAGACCCCGTCTCAGAAGTTTGACTGGGATCGCTGAGGGCCTTTTCCACCCTGGACCAGGCTACTGTGATTATAGTTCTGGAAAACCCTTTCTCCAGCAGTGCAGTGATCATAGCCTTTTCCCCAAACACCAGACGACAATTGGTAAAGGTTAGAAACAACAACTCTGCTTTATTGAAAACAATACAAATCTATTTATACCCCACAACCTTGTTTACATACAATAGGGTTACAGTGGTACACAAAGTTTCCTTCCAGGTCCTCCACCAAAACCCCTCCCAAACAGCACAGTGAACCCAAGCCAACCAATAGCAGTATGAACTTTGGATAGCAACCAATTACACTGCATGACCCAAGCTAACCAGTAGCAGCATGGATGTGGGATAGCAATGAATTGCACTGCATATCCCAAGCCAACCAATAGCAGTATTGACTTAGGCAGTAACCAATTACATTACAAAGCTTAATTACATTAGTGTGAATGCAGAACTGTGGTACAAACAAGGCATTAACAGACATTAACAAGGGCTGAGAGCCACATGGGGGATTTGAAGGAGTGACAGGGCAGCCAGTTTGAAGTGGTCTGGACATGTCCCTGGAACAATGGGGCAATGCCCTGCTTGGAGAACAATAAATCAGGAAAGAGGGGGAGGGGAGGGGGAAAGGAACATAAAACCTGGACAATCAATACAATCAATTTAACGCATATAACTAAACTATATGGGGAAACATGCAGGCATTCAGACCAACACAATATAAAACAGCAGACAACGGGTCTCTGGGTACTGTGATTCTGTTGTAATATAATAAGTATTTTATATCTAGGCTGCTTCCATTACGGCAAAAACCAGGCATGGTGGTCAGAGAGAATGCACTTGTTTCCATTCTGAACCAACCACAATCTCAAGTGTGTCATGCACGGCATTATGGGAACACACATATGTGCATAATCTGTACACAGCACGTTTGTCAGGTATTTAATAAGAATAATATATGCACGTATACATCTTGTTTTTATTCATAACTCAGGTTAGTGGACACATCTATGATACACTAATCCATTTCTATGTTTTAAAAAAAATATATTTAATAAAAGTTATTAAGCAAAAGTCCACGATTCTTGCATTCCAAAAGTGTAGGAACATTTTTAATTAGCTTATATTTTATGGATGCTTATCTATGTCTTGTACAAGCTGACAAGCCAAGGATTAGACAAGGTCAGACACTGCTTCCTCCAGGATCACCCAAGCAAAACCAAACAGAACAGACAAAACAAAAATAACAGGTCGAAGCAAGTGTGAATCCTTGGTGGAGAGCACGATTTCAGCATTACCCGAGGGACTTCCTTAGTCATCGTACTGAGGACACCTGCAGGGTCTTGGCACCTGGCAAGAGTAGGTCATGCGTGCCCTCACTAACTAGTACCAGTGGGATATGTTATTATGTAATGAAGGGCCATCTTAAGAACGTTCAGGTCTCCTGGGTCTTGTAAGAAAAACGAAAATAAAAATAAAATAAACTACAGACAACAAAGACATCTACTATCTTCACATCTTAAAATAAACAAACAGAAGGAAGGAAATGGTACAGACTGAGCCTCAGTATTAATTTATATTTTTAAAACCAAGCTGGAACGGGTAAAACATTCGGGGTTCTTCATTAAACTGAGAATAGCGGGTGCATTGGTAAGAGATCTGGAAAGTTTGGAAAAATGTAAAAGTTAAAAAAATATTTAGGTTGACGAAATTTTTTTTTTTTTTAATTCAGCTATTTTAGTCTAAAGTACAATTTTTTTTAAATCCTCCAAAATTCTCTGTTACATGAGTTGCCCAATTTGCATTAAAATTGTGATTGGAATTTCTCCTTTAACTACGTCTATGATTTACACCTTACCCTTTTTGCATTGTTGTAACAGTGTTTTTATTAAATGCCTGAATGTTTAAGAAGGGAATTTGTATAGATTTGCATACCATGACAATTGCAAGCACCATATCTTCTGGGTGCTTTTATGCTTTTAATTTGAATGACTGCATTCCACCATCTTTCTCTACCATTTTGTCTATTCATGCCTTATTTTTGAATTCATGTTTCCCTGAACTATTATGTTTTGCTGTAAAATTTTTAGTGTCTCACAACAAGCTGACTATATAGTTGTTAAAGCTTAGTGCTCCTGTCTCCTTCCCTCAGTTTCCCACAGCTCAGTGAGCAGGGTGACAGAGTCTGTGGACTTTATTTAAGAGAGCATACACATTTGGGGATGGGAGCCAAAAAGAGTATTTGCAAACATAGTGTTGTGAGGAGGCATTGGGAGTGGTTCTTGTGGGCAGAGGAAATAATAACTGTTGGGAAATGAGCAAACTGAGCGACACATGCCAATCCAGTGGGTAGTGGGCAAGACCTTATTCTGAAGAATCACTGTAGTGATCTCTGGTGCCAGAATAGATCCGAATCTACCAACCTGTGGACCAGCCAGCCACCCCTGTTCCTGATAAACAAATAAAAAAAAATATGTTTATTTATGAAACGTAAGACTCACAATTGAGTTTTACAAATTAGTGAAATATAGGTTAACTGTGAATAGGTATTTTTATATCTAAAGAATTGGAAACATTTTCAAGCTAGTCCATTTTTAATACAAGTTGATTATCAGCTCAGTACAGCATACACCCACCCAAGCAGTGGCAGACTGGCCCTCCTTTCCAGGAGGCAGAGGGGGCGCACACACAACTATAAGGATAACATTTATTTTTTTATAATTTTAAATTTTTATAGGAAATAAAAGTGGAAAGAAGGTAACTCTTAAATGTTTGTTATCATGATTTATATAGTAATAAATTGATATGGCTGGGGCGGCTATATACCTGGATGGGGGTGGGGCTGTGTGATGATTTATAAAATAATAATACAAATACACTGAACTAAATTATAAATGCAACACTTGTTTTTGTCCCCATTTTTCATGAGCTGAACTCAAAAGATCTAAGACTTTTTCTATGTACACACAAGGCCTATTTCTCTCAAATATTGTTCACAAATCTGTCTAAAGTTAGTGAACACTTCTCCTTTGACGAGATAATCCATCCACCTCACAGGTGTGGCATATCAAGATGCTGATTAGACAGCATGATTATTGCACAGGTGTGTCTTAGACTGGCCACAATAAAAGGCCATTCTAAAATGTGCATTTTTACTGTATTGGGGGAGTGTGGGGTGATCCAAGAGGGGTAAAAAAAATGGTCAGTATCTGGTGTGACCACCATTTGCCTCACGCAGTGCAAAACATCTCATTTGCATAGAGTTGATCAGGTTGTTGATTGTGGCCTGAGGAATGTTGGTCCACTCCTCTTCAATGCTGGATATTGGCAGGACTTGGAACACACGGTCGTATACGCTGATCCAGAGAAAGAAGAAATTCAAGCGCTAGAGCCTCAAACATTAACTAGTGTTGCGAACAATGAAATTGAAAGAGCCCAACCTTTCGAGGCAGCAATGGAGCTCACTTAAAAGATGTTGTCTTTTGTACCTAGTCAGACAAATCTCCATACGTTAAGCATTTATTGTATGTAATATTATTGAAATTGGTTAATTAATAAAAATGGTATTGACTCCTCAAACTCTACTCTGAATTTTGTCCCACCCTGTATACATAATCTCAGAACTAAGCGTGATTCTTCCAGAAGATCTTCATTTTATAGGAAGAGAGGGGAGTCTATAAGGCATAATACTTTTAATTATCCATGATAGTTTAATGAAATCCTTTTGCTTGTTTTAGAAAGTCTTCCTTCGACTACATGACCTTAACCCTCCCAAGAAGGGAAAATAGGAAGTATCTTAATCCAACCAAGGGATTAATTCCCAGGGGTTTCATGCAAGAAAATTCACTGCTGACAAGTCAAGTAAAATAGGACTAATGTGTGCGTAGTGCTAAGAGCATGCAAAATCGCAACAATGAAAGTGATAGCTTGTCTATCTGGCCCCTAATTAAAATTGCTTACACACAGTTGTTTTTTTTCTGGGTACAGATTTGCTAAAAAGCTCACTCTTCATGTTCTTTCCATGTTCCTACAGATAACGACCCAACTATGTCCCTTCTATGAACCAAACAATAATCACTCGGAAGTCATTTGAAGTGAGCCTTTATTGAATATCCTTAGAAAGAATTGGGGGTTAGAACAGTTGCTTTAAAAGACTGCTCCACATCTTCACCTTTATCAAATGCTATTTAAACTTCCGTAGTAAATTAATTTTAAAGAATCACATTATTAAAGAGAGTTTATTCACAAAATAGCACATTGAAGCAAGCGCAAACTCATAACAAATTAAAGGTAATCTGTAATTTTCTAGAATTTTAATAGTATGCTAATTTATCCCCATCTCTAACAAATATTTATACGTATGATGTAAAAAATTAAATTAAATGTAGAAAACCACACCACTTTTTACTGCAACTGGGAGCCACCATCTTAGGTCCCTGTCAATCATTGTTAGAACCATTGTCCTTTTCCTCTTGCAGTCATCATGGAAAACACACACAGAGAAGAGGATAAATTGGGGTTATGTGTCTTCTGAAAAGTGTTGCAAACTTGGAAAAGAGAGATACAATGTGTCAGCTGGTTCCATTGGTTTCCATGGTGACTGTTTTACTCTTTAGAGCACGTTTCAGAAACCAACACTTTTTATGCATAATCACCAATGTTTTTAGTTCTTCTTTTCATTTGCAAGGTTTGCCCTGGCTGTGCCTTGTCTTGACTGTATTATGATGCATTTGTTAAATCTTTATTATAAATGTAAAATAAAATTGAATATTTAATGAAAAAAAGATTAGAACAAGCTATAGGTGATTTTCAATATTTTGTTCAGTGGAGTAAATTCAACAGATCCTCTTCAACAGAGTGGAAGGTTTTTTTTTCATCTCTGGTCAGTTCTCCACAGTTTACGGTCTAGTGCAGGGATAGGCAACCTTCGGCACTCCAGATGTTGTGGACTACATCCCCCATAATGCTCTTGCACCCATAATGCTGTCAAAGCATCATGGGAGGTGTAGTCCAAAACATTTGGAGTGCCGAAGGTTGCCTATGCCTGGTCTAGTGAATAGTACCCAAGGTAAAATGTCCCATTAAATTCTAAAGAAAATCAGGTTAATTTGAATATTGTTTTGTTGTTGCTTGCTTTTGTGATCTGAAATTTATTTTCCTTTCTGTCTAGTACATAGGATATACCATTTTCACTTGTGTCCTACATCCTTTAGACAGACATTCTTTGAAGTGAAGTAATTCTCCCTCGTTTTACTGTTGGAGGAAAATGATACATAAGAAACACTGATATGGTTACACTGAAGGTTCTAAAAAAAAAATGTCCCACAGAGCCCTGGAGATTGCAAATATAAGTGGGCAAAGTCCAATTATTTTCAAGTTAGTTACAGTTGTGTCTCGATTACCTCTTGTACATTGGACCCTGGGAGAATTTAGCTTGCTTCTGTGGATTTCAGAAAAACAAATGAACCAATATACAGATGATAAATGTAAGAACCAACACACCAGTTGACCTATCTTCTGCGAGACGTGTTATTATAATATGCTATACAATATTCTAATGTGATTTATATGTGGTTTCGTAACTGTATCATTTTCTCTAGTGTAATAAAGTTCCATCGTTTTGTTTGATCAAAAATGGATTTGGTTTAGATTTTTTTTTAAATGTATTTATTTATTTGTTCATTTGTTTCTGCAAGCACGTAACACTATATATCTGAGGGTATTTAAGCATAACAGAGGAACAAAAAAATTAAAAATTAAAAAAAATATATAGAAATAAACTCCACCAGGTAGGTAAAGGAAGAGAAGGAGAGAGAGAGAAAATATTTTCAACAACATTGTATCTCTCTTTATAATATAACAATCACCACAACATGCATTTTCCATTTTCTTTCCTTCTTTTTCATCTCTTGAAATTATGCCTCCAATTTCTCCTCTTTCAATTTCTTACACTTATCCCTCATTAAGTCTCTTCCAAGTGCTTTAGATTTTGACTCCATTTTTGTAAAGTTCATCTCCTGTGTCTCTTTATGTCTGCAGGAGTCCAACATTTTTAAATGAGTACTTGAAGCTGGAGGTGACCCCTTTTTTATCCAGATAATGACCTAAACGACCAATCAAAACAAGCATAACAACAACACGTGCCCCTAGAGCCTTCATCTCACTATTTCTTCTTCTTATTATTATTGCTCCAGATATCAAACTGTTTTTTTTTACTAAAGTCAGTTGTGGAGGCAAATTTAAAGGTGGACCAGGGGCAATTTGGTCACAAACGAATGCAACCAAAATATCTGAAGATCGTATAAATTTGCACATTGGAAGATTTTGACTTCCCAGTGGAGGTGGGGGATAGGAGCAGGAATTACAGAAGGATGGAAAAGAAGGAATAAAATAAAGTAAAAGATCCTCTGGAGTTACTATTAATCAGAGCGACCACCAGAATCAGCGGAGGAGAATTCCTTCATTTGTTAGGCGAGGTAACATCATAAAACCTTTCCGAGGTCGGAGCTGGAATGTAAGTTAAGGTACGACCAACAGTAGGTTTGTTTTTACATAGAGAGGTTAGTAGACATGAAAAAAATCTAAAGGTTAGAAAAATAGCCATAATGACAAATATAGCTAATAGCAAAAAGTACAAAATTTTCTTAATTAGTAAAGTCAACCATGTTCCTAGCCCAAATGTCCAATCCCAATCCTCAAAGAAGCCGTTATCTTGTTTGATATCCTGTACTAAGTCATGTAAATCTTTTATATGTTTATGGATCATAGTGCCATGGTCAGATAGGTTAAAACAGCACATACCTTCAATAGCTTCACATCCTAAGTCATGTTTCATTAGTAAGTAGTCAATGGCTGCTCTATTCTCAAGGATTGCCTTCTTATTTGCCTGGTTGTCCATAAGTAGCTCTTCTAGGGCCTGTGAAGTGGCATTTAAACCTTTTGCAAGGGAACAGGCTACAGCATTAACTACTCGGGTATTATACAGTGCTAAGCCTGGGACTCCTACCAAGGTGTACGCTAGGGCAGAGTATTCGGCTTTGGATAAGAGAGTGATTTCAGAGTTACAATCAGAAGTAAGGGTGTTTTTAACATCTCTCCTGTCTCTCAGCAGTTTGTGTAGCTGGGTGGTTTTAGTGATCAGGTCAGATTTGGAAAACATGGTCATGGTTAGTCGAGAAATTGCACAGGGACCTCCTGTAATGTTACCTGGGACATAAGGCCTGTCACATTAATTGTCTTCAGGGATAGGGAGGGGCATCCTACCAGTGGTTTGAAGGCATAAGAATATAGTTGTAGAGATTTATGGGGTCTATGGGTATGTAGGTACTTCCTCAACAGTGAGATTGGTGTGGGGACAGCTATAAGACAAGATTCTATGGCGTTTTCAGTACTAAGGAGAGGGTTGAGGCAAAAGGAGGTTAAATTGAAAGCCTTTGCTATCTGCAACCATATATTTTCCTGCCATGCATTATTATTTTCTGGTCTCAAGTCAGAGTAGCATATCTGAACAGAGCATAATATGGTAAAGGATATGAACAGCTTCATGTTGGTGGATCAGTCGGAGTGACTTGTTTACAGTGACTGGCGTGTATCCACGTGGCTTTTCCTTCTAGTTTTACCGAGGTAGCCGTAGTCAAGAGCACTTGGAATGGACCGTCAAAGCGTGGTTCAAGTCCTTTCCTCACATGCCTCTTTATCACCACCCAATCACCAGGCTGCAGTTTGTGAGTTGCAGAGTCAGAGTCTGGATCTGGAATAGAATCAAAGACTTGTTTATGCACCTTGTCTAATCTTTGGTGTAGGGCCTGAACATAGGCAGTCATACTACCATGCTGCATCTGGAGGGTTTGGGGAAAATAGAGGCCTGTCTTTGGGGCACATCCAAACAGGATCTCAAAAGGGGATAGGCCATGTCTGGAATTGGGGGTGAATCTCATAGAAAAGAGTGCTAGGGGAAGGCATTCAGTCCAGGGCTTCCCTGTGTCTTGCATGGCTTTTGCAATCTTGTTCTTTAAGGTGCCATTTGCCCTTTCTACTTTCCCACTACTCTGGGGGTGATAAGGGGTGTGGAAGGCCTGACTGATCCCTAAGGCTTTCATAATTTCTTGCATTATTTCCCCAGTGAAATGGCTACCTCTGTCACTTTCAATCACTTCAGGTACTCCATATCTACATACCAGTTCCTTCAGAAGCTTACTCGCTGTTATCTTTGTTGTGGCTTTCGACACTGGGTAGGCCTCTGGCCAACCTGAAAAGAGATCAATGCACACCAACACATATTCATACACTCCTACCTTAGGTAGTTGAATATAATCTATCTGCAGTCTTTGAAACGGGTAAAGTGGCCTTGGTGTGTGCTTACTCGGTGTTTTGACAGCCTGTCCTGGATTGTTTCTAGCACAAATCATGCAAGCTTGGGTGTGTTTAGCTGCTACAACAGTAAATCCGGGTGCTACCCAATGGGTGTTTACTAAGCTGTTCATGTGCATCTTGGATAGATGTGTAGGTCCATGGGCAATCTGGGCCATCATGGGGTACAATACTCGTGGCAAACACAGTCTTTTACCTTTCCTCCACATTTTGTCATCATCAGGTTCTGCATCTTGTTTCCTCCAGAGGTCATGTTCTTCCTTGCTTGCCTGTCTTTGTAAGCTCAACAGTATATTGTAGTCAACGGCGTCATCTGTAAGAACAACTTGTAGGAAGGTTTTACCTTTAGAGGGATGAACTTGAATTGCTGCTTGCTTGGCAGCTTCGTCTGCTCTGTGGTTTCCTCTTGAAATTTCATCTGTGATCTTCACGTGAGCTGCCACCTTGATGATGCCTACTTGAGTGGGTAACAGGATAGCGTCCATAAGTGCACTCACGGCTTCAGAATTCTTGATTGGAGTTCCTGCAGAAGCCATTTTACACGCTGTGCAGAGCAGTGAGGAGCGAGTGGTTCAGCTTTTATTATCTCATGTGCAGAGACTACAGCATATCCAGTGTGGAAATTACCCTTCTCATCAGCATATCTGGAACCATCTACAAAAAACTCAAAATCTGCATTAGATAATGGAGAATCAGTTACATGCAAAAAACCTGCTGTTTCTTGTGCCATTAGTGCTGCACAATCATGGGGTACCTGGGCATCAGCTAACTCATCTGGTGAAAGTGAATTTACAAAAAGATCAGAAGTACAAGTACCATTCCCACTCCCCTCTTTTAAATCCAGGGGAAGTAATGTAGATGGATTTATTACCATACACCTTTTAAGAGTAACATTAGGTGGCATAAGCAAGGCACATTGCATTCTGAGATGCCTTGCAGTATGTATGTGTTTTGGTTGAACTTGTGACAGTATGCTGTTGATATCATGTGGTGTGTATATGGTCACCGGATTATCTAAAACAATATCAGTGGCTTTGTCCAGGAGGGCAGTAACAGCCGCCACTGCCCTAACACATGAGGGGGCACCCCTGGCAACAGGGTCCAATCTGGTGGAGTAGTAAGCTATTGGTCTTTGTTTACCACCATGGTCCTGTGTAAGGACAGATGTAGCATAACCTGATTGCTCAGTACAGAACAGGTTAAAATTCTTTCTGTAATCTGGGAGACCCAGTGCTGGAGCTGACGTTACCAGTATCTTAAGTGTATAGAAGGCATTTTCTGCCGCATGGTTTAATTTAAATGGTTTGTT
Source organism: Pelobates fuscus (assembly GCF_036172605.1). NCBI lineage: Eukaryota > Metazoa > Chordata > Amphibia > Anura > Pelobatidae > Pelobates > Pelobates fuscus. The sequence goes on along the minus strand of NC_086328.1, from coordinate 111,186,324 downwards.
TTCGTTGGCAAGACAATCATACAGTGGTTGCATGTAGATAGCTACTGAACGCAGCCAAGGACGACAGTAAGATATCAAACCGAGATACGTGCGAAGCTGGGCTAAGCTGCGGGGGGGTTTAATATTTTGAACTGCAGTCTTTCTATTTCCTATTGGGGAGGGGGAGGTGGTGGAGGTGGTTGGCTGTCTTGGGAGTTATCATTAGAATCCTGGGGTTTTCTATTTTTAGGAGGACACTTGCAGTTACGTTTAATGTGTCCTTTCCTGCCACAATTCCAGCATTCTACCTGCCTTCTGTCTCCGTCAGCTCTAGGGACAGTTACAGCCATTAGAGGTGTGCTCCTCTTTCTAGTATTTAGATTAGCTTCCACTCCCCTAGCCACCTTCACCAGATCACCATAGGTTAAACTTCTCCACTCAGGTCTAGCATTTTGGAGACCAGTCCTTATGGGTATGTGGATACCATCCATGAAGCAGTTAATAAGCAGTCTGGTCGAAGTGGTTTCAATATCTGTGTAACCCAATGCCTCCCAAGCCATCTGTAGTCTGGTGAAAAATGTTTCTACAGGTTCATCTTTCCCTTGTAATATATCTCCTAATTTATGGGCTAGTTCCTCTGTCTTTACCTTAGCCCATTCTCTTATTGCAGTGACATAGCATGCTCCAGATGCAGACTTGGTTCTAAACCATTCATCTGTTTGCATGTTGCTTTTTCTGAGGTTATCTTCATGGGCATCAGTATATTTAGCAATTATTCTAGCCAAAATGGGGCCAGCTTTTAGTGCCACAATCTGTTTTAAATCCATCCAAGTACACTGGTAAGTAGCTTGAATTGTGGATAGAGACTGGACTAGAGCTAAGGGGGCCTTTTCAACATCTGCCAGCTGCTGTATTATTGCCAGTTGTTCACTGGGTGTCCAGGGCTTATATTCTTCCCAGTATTTGGTACTTGAGCTCGGCTGTCTGTTCTCATGGTACATGCTCTCAACTTTTGGGTATCATTGGAGTAGAAAATTGTGGAGCTAATGGCCCCACTGGGGTATCTATGGGGGCAACTAGGGGTTCCTTTAAGTCTGGGCTATCTGTCTGCTCTAATGAACCCATAGGTCTTACAGGGGCTGCTAGGGGACCATATGAAGTCCCACTGCGTAATATTACTGGAAAGAGAGGTTTTGATCTCTGTAAAAGGGAAAGCGCCTGTCCTTTAGGGACCAAAGGAGTCCCTGCATTATCCTGGTAAAGGGGTGGGTTTACAAGATTTTTCCCAGGATCCTGCCTACTCTGGGACCCTAGAGGTCCAAAACATTGATAATATGGTACACTTTTCCTGGTGGTTTCTCTACAACCACATTTAGTTAATTCAACAGCAGTATCATGCCATTTTTGTGCAACTTCTACTAAGTTATTATCTTCTAACCAACCTCTGTAATTTGCCATAAATTCACTCCATATATGTGGGTCTAGAGTGCCCTCTGAGGGCATGCCAGCTTTCTTAAGTAACCTCTTAACATTCTTAATTGCTCCTTGTCCTTTGTGATGCTTGACAATAGTCAAAGCCGTAAATCCCCCTTGGGTACTTTCAGAGCTACCCATCTTAAAACTTGTAAGGGTTAATTACTTCCTTACACAAGACAAACTGTTCAAAAACAGTGTATTTAAACACTTATGACCGCTGCAGTGGAATTTTCACAGTTCTGTCTTCTAAACACAGATCAGGAGATCTGCCCTTGGAGGATTCTAACTCAAATTATAAAACAAATGACAAGGCAAACAATAAAAATAACTTACAACCCACAGTTCTATTCCACTATCTCAAGATTCCTTTCACAAGACATAACACAACCTCCACCTGAATATAACCATAATACCACAGAAAACAAGTTCTTTAGATCAGACGTTTTTAAAATCCTTACCCACCCGGACCGGGGTCTCAAAGAGCACCAGAGAGTCTAAATCATTTATAGGTAGAAAAATAAAAGCTTTTTCTTACCCGCTGCAGCTGATTAACCGTCTGGGCTCCGAGCCAACCCTTCTGGGTCCGGATGAACTGGATTCGTCTGATCCCGGGTTTCGGCACCAAATTGTTGTGGATCAGAATGTTGATCTTTGTTATATTCAGAGGAAACCCAAATTGTTGTTACAAGTGCACTCGGAGAAGCAAGAATTAGACACCAGACACCTGTTGGTATTCAAAATAAGCCTCTGACGTTTTTTATTCATCAGCTGGGTTTTATACATTTAAAAAGTAAGTGCTTACGTGCAAATACTCTTAGAACAAAAATAGCAAGGGAATACAGATAAGACATAGGAATAGGACATAGGATAAGACATAGGAATGAGCGCCATGTATACATAACAACTACGTTTCTGGGTAAGAGAGAACAACAAGATTAGAGTAGAGACATCTTGGGTGGGGGCTCTCTGCTCCCGGGACTTAGACATATATGGTCTTAAGTGTTGTTCAAGCATCAAGCAATCAATCCTGATTCCAAGTTAGCCAATTTTAATACAGGATATCATTATATGACACCTATAAGCTTGAGCCTTGGAATCAAGATAAATTCTATCACATGACGAATAGGGGCGGACCGAACATCGCATATGTTCGCCCGCCATGGCGACCGCGAACCAGCTATGTTCGCTGGAGAATAGTTCCCGGCTAACTGTTCGGGACATCTCTAATAGCAACCAGAGATGCTTTAATATTATTGGTTGCTATGCATGTACACGTGCCGTCTGGAGAAGGACTCCTCGCGGTCCAAATAGACTCCTCCTCTTTGTGACGGAGGTTCTGTCGGATCACCAAGGCAATCCGAACAAGCCGCCCATGCAAGAAAGGAAGGGGAAACAGTTTCAACTGCGGACATAATAAATAACAAGTGTAGATACTAATGTCTATAAACACATAACCTCGAAGATCATCCAGCAATCTTAAAGTGCCCAATAAAGGAATACTGTAATGTAAGAATAAAGTGCAATAAAGTGCAAAGTGCAAATTCAAAGTGCAATATATAAGCATGAGAAAATGGTTGAGAAAATAAAGATTAATAATAAAGTGCCATAATGTCAAAAAAGAAAACTATTGCCTCATTCTAATATAAGTGTCAAGTCAATAAACTATAAAAAGTGACAATGGTGCTTATTACTCTATTGATAATATAATCATAGAATGACAATAGATAAAAGTGCAAAAAGAGTTAAAGTGCTGATAAAATCTTTTTGTAGAATCCTGAGTTAAGGACATTTAAATTCATTGAAAATGATTAAAATACAGTGCTAACTGGATAAATATACATTATTTGCAGGAAGAGCTAGATTGATGAGAATAGTGCAAAAATATATTTCTAAGATACATGTTCAGCTATAACATTCACATATATAAAACAATTTATTTGTATGTGTGCCTACTCAGTCACTAGCAGCCACAAACACAGGCTCACTCACTAGCAGGCACACACACACACACACACACAAGCACACTCACTAGCAGACACACATACACACACACAAGCTCACTCACTAGCAGGCACACACATACACAAGCTCACTCACTAGCAGGCACACACACACACAAACACACAAGCTCACTCAATAGCAGGCACACACACATACACACACACACACACACACACACACACACACAAGCTCACTCACTAACAGGCAGGCACACACACACAATCATGGATGAAGCTTACCTGGCACTGGTAGGTGAAGTTGCCATTTTGTGGACTCTTCCTTCCAGAGAGGTTAGCAACTTGCATGCGGGGGCGGAGCTTCCACCCAGGAGGCAGGGCTTACATGCAGGGGCTGGACATGTGGATAGAACCGATGTCAGTTGTGCCGGGAGACAGACAGGTCTTCCTGTGCCAACCAGAAGCCTGATTGCAGTCGCCCGTCCCCGAGCTCCTCCCTCTTCACTCCCCGCCCGGACTAACACAGGCTGGCACAGTCCAAGGGGAAAATACTTAAAATACATTAGCCTAACGATTTGGGCTGTCTGCCTGGCCCCAGGTTCCTGCGGCCCATCGGGAGAGATAGATAGATAGATAGATAGTCAGGCACAGTGGCGTACATACCAGGGTCGCAGGGGTCGCGGCTGCGACCGGGCCCGGCCCACCAGGGGGCCCGGCCGCCCCTGCGACCCAGTATGTACCCACAGGGCCAGCCTCTTCTGCTGGGGGGCCCAGGAGCCGGCCACCTCCGGGCCCCCCGAGGCTGGCCCTGCTGTCACCCGGCTGGCGGGCGCGCGAGGGAGCACTGTCCCCTGGGTGCTCCCTCTTCAGCTCCCTCGCGCACCGCACTGAAACCGGAGCCGGAAGATGACGTCATCTTCCGGCTCCGGTATCAGTACGCGGCGCGCGAGGGAGCTGAAGAGGGAGCACCCAGGGGACAGTGCTCCCTCGCGCGCCCGCCAGCCGGGTGACCAGCAACACCACTGGACCCCAGGGAATCCCCCCAGCTCTCACACAGGTAAGGAGGCTGGGGGGATTAAATTTAAAAAAAAAAAAACAGAAAAAACGTGTGTGTGTGTTTAGTGAGTGTGTTAGTGAGTGTGTGTTAGTGAGTGTGTTAGTGTTAGTGAGTGTGTTAGTGTTAGTGAGTGTGTGTTAGTGAGTGTGTGTTAGTGAGTGTGTGTTAGTGAGTGTGTGTTAGTGAGTGTGTGTTAGTGAGTGTGTGTTAGTGTGAGTGATTGTGTTAGTGAGTGTGTTAGTTTTAGAGTGTGTTAGTGTTAGTGTGTGTGTCTGTTACTGAGTATGTTTGTGTGCGTCTGTCACTGAGTTTGTGTCTGTCAGTAAATGTGTGCGTCTGTTCATGAGAGTGTGTGTGTGTGTGTCTAAAGCACTTACCTTTCTCCAGCGCCGGGCTCCCTTGGCGCTGGGGATCTCTCCGTCCCGATCCGCCTCTCAGCTCCAAATGCACATGCGTGGCAAGAGCCACGCGCGCATTCAAACCGCCCATATAGGAAAGCATTACTCAATGCTTTCCTATGGACGTTCAGCGTCTTCTCACTGTGATTTTCACAGTGAGAATCGCAGAAAATCCTCTAGCGGCTGTCAATGAGACAGCCACTAGAGATGGATTAACCCTCAGTGAAACATAGCAGTTTCTCTGAAACTGCTGTTTTCAGCTGCAGGGTTAAAACTAGAGAGACCTGGCACCCAGACCACTTCATTGAGCTGATTTGATCTGGGTGTCTGTAGTGGTCCTTTAAGTGTATGTGTTTATGCATGCACTGGCGTACATACCGCGGTCGCACGGGTCGCAGCCCTGCGACCAGGTGCCCGCCCGCCATGTGTTGCGGCCCCAGCCCGTGCAGAGTAAGCGGGGGGGGGGGGGGCCCACAGATCAGTTTTCGCACCGGGGCCCCATGGGTTGTGTGTACGCCACTGGTCAGGCATACGATAGATAGACAGGCAGACAGACAATCATAAATAGATACCATCTCAAGTGTGCTGGTATGTGCTCTTCACCCTACATTCTATTATTTCTGAGGGAACAGCACCCCACACCCAGTTTGCTTATTGTATACTTTTACCGACGTATGGTGATCCTAGGATCTAATGTTGGGATGTAGCATGGGCCACCCTCCTTTCTACATCATTCTAAGGCTTAAAACACAAAACCAACTTATCCAAACAATGTGGATCTAATGATTCATTAACTGTGTCTCTCCTTCCTTAACAGCTTAGTCGTGACGACGTATAAATAACCCATTCTATAGGAAAGAGAACTGATCAACGCTCATTAATTGGAACTTGGTGACTATAAGGGGGAGCGGGGATGGACGCAAGCTGTCAGCCATCAGGAAACGTCAACAACCCTCAACAAATCTCATAGACATCTGTGTCTTATCAAATAGGCTGAATTTTTTTCCTACATTAATCTCGAGTAGGCTCTGCCCCAGCTTTCATTTCAAAAGCATTGGCAATTTTTCTGCAAAGAAAAAAAAAACCCTTCATTTTTTTGTATTTTTTTTTTCTTTTTAATGCAGCTGGTCCTCAGCACCAGCTTTGAAATCTGAGCGCCGTTACTGAGAGATGTTGACATGCTTGTTGCAAGCAGCCTGTGAAGAGAGGGGTAGCTCTAATTAACCCCATGAATGCCAGAGGGTTGAGTAAGACGTGCGTAATCACACCTCGGGCAAACCAGTGATTAATGAAAAGTTCTAGGCAACTTTAATTATGCAACAGTGATGTTGAGTGTTGTATAAAAAGAAAGAAATACAATAGTTTTTTTTTTTCAGATTTAGTGGTTTTCTTTCAATTGACCAATAAATGAGCAATGAAGGACGGTTTATTCCGAGCAATGTGTACACACGTGCCACACATCCTTCTGCTTTCAGTTCACTCTACGTTTCTCCAGAAATTATGACATTATCATGAAAGCAAATGCTGTTTAGTATTCAATGTGAGGCCATACTTTGCCAATAATTTTACACTTCAGGAGATGTATAACAGGAAGAATATTTAAATTATTATTATTATAAAGTGCCAACATATCCTGCTGTGCTGTACAATAGGTGAACCTGTTGTATAGGTACAAGATGTATCAAAAGAGGAGACACTAGACAACTCTCCGACTTTATCGCATCCATACTCATGCCTCATCTCTTCAGCAGGGATCTGAAGGCCTTCGAGACTCTCTGTACGGAGTGAACGAGCATCACATGGGCATTTCACTAATGTACCAGCAACTGTTGACAAATGAGCAAATGCCGCCCCCTAGGTTCATAGGGGAATAGGAGAGAGAATCAAATAGGAGCCTTACAGAGGAACAGTCGCAGAAGATAATGATCTTAACACACCAGAGCTCTATCTGTCCCCGCATCCAAGAGATCAGTTATAAGATTCTAAGCCAGTGGTGTCAGACTCCAACAGCTCTACATGCAATTTTTTTCCGAATCTGTCGCATGAATGTTGGAGATGCTTGTCAGCCCCTGGCACTATGATACACATATTCTGGTCCTGCCCCATCATAGCTCCATTCTGGAAAGAGGTATGCTAACAAATAAAGATCATCACCGGGACCAACATCCCATTCATGCTAGACTTGATGTTACTGCAGCATACCCCCCTCTGCTTACAATCATATAAGAAATCTCTTATGAAACACACGTTGACGCCTGCAAGAAGCCTGATCCCATGCCTCTGGAGTCAAATTTCCGCTCCCAGCATCTCACAGTGCATGCACAAGATAGAGGAAGCAGCGATAGCCTCTGCTTACCTAACTACTGACAAATATATCACTACCTGGTCCCTCTGGGTACAATTTTTATCCAGTAGACAAATGTATATTATGATTGCACACCAGGCATCTCTGCTGGGTGGTGCCTAAATCATTTAGCAGTGATTCAGGACTTCATGCCCATGAACTCCAGACACCACAACCAATGGATTGAAGAATTGATTTAACCCCTTAAGGACCAAACTTCTGGAATAAAAGGGAATCATGACGTGTCACACATGTCATGTGTCCTTAAGGGGTTAAAGTGGTTATGGTACCTACAATGTTCCTTTAACTGCTCAAAACTAAAACACAGTTTTCTATGATGTCCCTTAAATTCACCACACTACATCTTGATTATTTATTTATTTCTGATAGGGAGCCACGATAGAGATGCCAAGTTGATGGATAGGCTCCATGCCCATGAACTCCAGACACCACTACAAATAGATTGAAGAATTAGTTGAAGTGGTTATGGTGCCTACAATGTTCCTTTCAGTGCTTAAACCAAAACATGGTTTTCTATGATGTCCCTCCAATTCACCACATTACATCTTATTTATTTATTTTTGATAGGGAGCCAAGATGGATGTGCCATTTGAACAATTTGAACAGTTAATTTTATTTTTCACACTTCAGAAATGCATATTTGCCAAAACAAGTGACCGGCCGAGCCTGACATCTTAAGGGGGCCTGGTGGCTTGCGAAGTGTGCCACCAGGTGCCTGACTCCTCCTTGCAGTCTCCCCTTCTCTTTGTTTTTGAAACAGTTGACCCGTGCTGGCCAACACGGCAGGTGTCTATTCAGCCCAAATGGAAATGGTCATAGGGGGGAGGTATGGCACTGAGGGGCTGTGATCACTTTGCTCTTCCAGCACAGCTCCCTTGTGTGAACTGTAATAATGCCGGAGTCTGGAGGTGGCATCACTATAAGCCATGGCATCACTATAAGCCATAGCATAACTATTAGCCGTGGACAGGAAGAGCATAGTGATTCTAGCAGCACCGCTGGCCATCCAGGCAAAGGCTTCTCTAAAAAAAAAATATATATATATATAAAGAAATCATGTTTTGTGTGTGAGAGTTTGAGTATGATTGTGTGTATCAGAATGCATATGCATGTATATATTATTATTTGTATATATATATATATATATATATATATATATATATATATATATATATATTGTTGTGAATAGGAGCCCACCAAATTCTGCACCTACAGCAGCATTAAAGGACTACTGTAAGCACCATAACCACTTAAATTACTTGAGATGGCAATGGTGCTTGGAGTGTATGTGCAGCATTTCAGTCTTAAAAACTTCAGTTACATATGGATGCTGATGTTTGTATGTGGGTGGTGCTTGCATGTTGGCAGTGCACGAAGGGGGGGATTTCGATCTCCAAGTCCCCAGAAGCCCTGTATGTGTACCTGTATGCAACCCAATGATAAGTAATCTAAACTAGGGCAAAAAAAAGGACAATGTATAAGAAATGTGATAGAATGAGAAATCTTATATATATATATATATATATATATATATATATATATATATATATATATATATATATATATATATATATATAAAAACAATGAATGGTAAGTAAACACATTTTAAACGATTAGAATCTCAAAAATGACAGTCTTTTTTAAAATGAACAATCTAATAGCTGGATGGTTTCTAGCTGTTTAAACCTAGATGTATCTCTGTCAGTTTCTCTCTGTTGTGTCTTGGTAAGCCCCATCCCAGTGGACCAAACAAAAGCCTCAGATGCCTGGTGTGTCCCTCAATTACAAGGTGTTTGGTCTCTTCCTAGTGAGAGAGAAAAGGAGATAGAAATGGATCCTCCCATGTTTGCATATTTGGCCTTAAAGAAGACACTAATGTTTGTTTTTATAGTATCAGGTACAAGCTTTGGTTTCACCAAGAGAAAAAAACAATTCAAGGGTAAAAGTTTAGATGAAGCAGAAGGAATTTTTTGATATATGACTTTGCTAGGTCAAGCAGTTGGACACCTATCGATGGTGTGTATCATATTCCAACGCAACATGACGTATCAAGCAAATGTAACCCCACAAATCATTTATCAATGCCTTGATGATGAATTAGTACATTGATCTATAACAGAGCTTGACAAATCTGGCTTTCTATCATCAGGGTTGTCTCTACCCAAGAAGCAACTTCTCCTGCCCCAAATAACGCCAGGAGTCCATGTTTACCTGACTTATGCAATGGAACATTATTGTAAAAATACAAATTAGTAGAGATACTTTAATATCAAATCCAGTTTTCTTGTATTTGGAAGACTGAAATATTAGAAATATATAGGGAATAGGTTAGCTTTATAGATTGGAAGCTCTTTGGAATACACAGACAAAGTGCTACATTAATGTAAAAGAAAAGTCCAGTATGAAGGAAAGCAATTCCTTCTTGACCCCAGAATGGCAGTCAGATATCTCCTTGTATCAAAAAGCTATTAGCACAAATTATGTCCTTGAATACAAACTTGTTCTTATTTGACCTCTGAACCAAATGGCACAAACATTCATCTATCACTACTGCAAAATGTATAAATAATACACATTTTTGTTCTTCTACATTGGTTTTCCTGAAACGATTGCATGGATAAAACTCAACCGATCCAAGATGCCACTTGGTTAAAACATGAATCGGGAAAAAAAAAATTGTTTTTCAGATGAATCGATTTCGGACAAACCAATTTTTTTTGTTTTGCTCAAGTCTAAAATGCACTGCATTCTGTCCAGTTATTTTAGATCCCTGTCTACATTGTGCATTATAAGCTGCCCAGTCACATATTTGTTGTTTTAAAAATACATTATGAGGTCTTGAGTCCCTGGCTTTTTCAGTATAAACTACATGTTGCTGAATTCAGATACATTTTAGATGACTTTTCCACAACTGGATTTTTGACCAATTCCTAGTGCATCATTAAAACTCAATAAACAGAGCCCAGTGTCAATACAGATATTACAGACCTCCCATTGCTCTGAGTGGTGAGTTAGATTTTTTGGGGGTTTGTTCAGCACTTTGAGGCCAAAAGTGATTTAATTGAGATTGGTATATTATAGACAAATTGACTTCAGTTGCAGATTAATTGAGGAAGTATTCGTAGGTAGAGGCCCGAGCTGTGAAATACAAAGTTGCAGTCGGTCTGCTATCTCAAGATATAATTATAGTTACTGTTTGCAAAGGCCTACTGCTTCTGTAAACCACACACAGTGGCTCTAGCACCTGAATCCAATAGTCAAATAATGGGTCTCCTCTTTCTCAGCTGTAGGATTTGTCACAAAAATAAAGGGACATTTGCTTTCACTTCAATCTTTCTCACCGTAAACATTTAACTCTTTGAGAAAAGAGAAAAGGAGCTCAGATTAAGGTGTCAAAACAAGATCGCATGCTGGGAGTATGGAGCAGGGTAGGGTCATGAGAATGGTAGGAGCAAGTAGCACATGGCTAAATAAAGGGTTTATTTACCGAATTACAGTGAATTGGAAACTAAATAAAGACTAAATAACCAATCTGTGACTATAGCTCATCTGGGTAATTTTTTCAAATGAACACTTTTTACCTAGATTTTACTATTTGTATTTCAATACACTCCAAAAAAGTGTTTAGTGAAGAAATGCTAAAGTAACATAATTATGTTAATTTACTTTTTTCTTTCAAAATAAAGAATTTATAAAAAAAATCTCAACTTGAAAAATCCAAACTTATAAATGTCACTGTGCATTAAAGCAATACTACAAACCTGCATTGAAAGAATATGGTGGTATATTGTATCCAATACTGTACTCACACTGTATGTTTAGAGTTTGGGGGTATCCAGGGTTAGGGGGGGCCTAGCATTATGTTTTTCTAAGTTTATGGGGAAGTAGGGTTAGTGGGTGTCAGCATTTATGGTAATGTAGAGCACATACTTCCAATATCTCTTAGCCAGACTTTACCCAAGATATGACTAATAGTATTTTTTAGACCTGGAGATTCCACTAATCTGGAGATAACAGCGAATTGAAATACTGTAAGTAAATTTTAGAAAAATAGTTTAGTTTGAAAAATATCAAAGTTGGACAGTTTTTTCTAGTTTAACTGTTTGAAATGTACATTTTCCGTTACACATTCCTGGTTTGCCGATTAATCCTGAAACTAAGTGATGCTAATGCCTTTCAAATTGCATTTTGTTTTGTTAATCCTTCAGATCCATGTGAAATTTTGGGAGGTTTGAGGAAATGTAAGTGTCGGATTTTACAGCAGAGCGTACACTCCATGTATTGCTTTAAGGAATTACAGGTATTACAGAGTCAGACCAACAGGTCAATTTCCTTTTCTGTTTAACGTTCCACTACTGTCACTGGACTTCATTTGTTTCTTATTGATTTGTCAAATTCCTACTGAGACTATGAATGTTTTCAAATTAGCTCATTATTACCCTCATTAGCATCCTTAATAAAGAGTTAATTACAGCTCAGATCTTTCCACGTGGGTGGTTTTAGTACTTGGCTAATGTTGTTTTATGGATTTCAGAAGTGGCTCCTGTTGTGAGAAGAGATGTCTGCTCTAAACATTAGCATTTATTTGGAAGATCCTGTGATCCCTTAGACAGTAAAGGTCAGAGTGACTTAAGGTCAAGATTAGGTAACACCTTGCTGGCTGTAATCTAACCCTAGAGAGACTCCTTCAGTTCAGTTCACCATTTGCATGGTAGATCTCTAGCCATATTCAGTGTCGATGAAACCATGACACCCACAATTCTGTCTGTCTAGATCTGATAATATCGTACTGATGGGATCTGATGATGTAACTCCTGGCATGACATCACAGTTAGTTGTAACTGCAAACTTTTTTTCATGGTATGCTCTTTTTTCAAGTGAATTATGGTTTTAGCATTTAACATCCCAACCAGTTCAGTCTTGACACAACCAAGGCACACAACACATTGGAGGGATGGAAACAAAACAATCTGAGTTATGTATGAAAGTTTTTGCCTTCTGAATAGTTGTCTAAATTACTTAAATTGGGACATCCACTGTGGAAACCAATGAGACAACAGTCACATTGCATTGTTTCTATATAGAACCCCCAATATTTCATTGTCTCCATGTACAATGTGCAATGGGGGAAAAGGACAGAGCTTCTAGCAGTGATTGACAGGGAGCCAGGGTGGAGGCACAGTTTCAGGAAGAAGGCAAATACAGAGCTACGTATTTCTACATTTAATTTCGTTCAGCCATCAGGATGCAAGAAAGTGGAATGATGTGCCTACAGGAATGTGGCAAAAAAATAAATAAATTGCTTGGGTAATTCAATTTAGTGTTTTAGAATACATTTTTTTAGATACTGTTGTTTTTAATATTGTTTTTAATATATTCTACTGGCTATTATCTGATTCCTATCTTTTAAATTCTATAATTTGAAAGGTTGAGGCTTCTGTTGTTAATAGCATGTCCATAAAATTCTGACCACCTAGGATAGGCAGCTCTTTACCTAACCTTCAAAAAATTAAAAAAAAGATAAAACTCCACAAGGCTAAAATTGCTGGATAATTTTAACACAAAATTATTTACATTTTCAAAGTCAAATCTTTATGTTCTGCACATTGAAACAACTTCTCATAACTAAGAAAACCTTAACTAGCAAAACATTAATTATCATTGCAAAGCAAACTGAAGGCTGAAAGAACACAAGACACAAAATAATGTACATACACAAAAAATAATCTTCTCACTACAGTTACATAGCTGGATCGAGAAACAGTGGGGCCTTTTTCTAAAGATTAAAGGTACACCAAAGACACCCAGACTTCTTTATTTCAATGAAGTGGTTTAGGTGCCATTTCCCCTTGTTTTAACCCTGCAAGTGAAAACATTGCTGTTCTGCAAGACGTAGCAAGACTTAAATGCCACTAGCTGGATTAATACAGTTAGCTATGATAATAGCAGCAGAACTAACTCCAGTGCGACTATACTGGGGCCCATTGGATGGCTCGTGCGCCTAGAGCGAACCAATTGGTATTGCTAAACAGGGGCCCAGTTGGGCTCTACGGACCTTTAATAGAGCGACATGGGCCTCTGTAATATTGGCAATGCTGGGAGGAAGTGAGAGCCTCTCTCTTCCTCCCAGTTTCATACATATCTGCATGGGAGGGAGAGAGAAGGAGGAAGTAGCACAGGCAGGAGTGGAGGGATAAGGAGAGATCTGGCTCCAGCCACACACTCCTACTAGCCTCAGCCACCAGCAGGACCCAGGATGACCACCCTTCTGTACACAAAAGGTTTGTTAACAGAAATGTGGCTAAATATATTTTAAAAACGATGCCATATATGTGTGAATGGATGTGTCAGTGTTTGTATTTTAGTAAGTGTGGATATGTATATGTGCGTATCTGTGCGCCAGTGTGTGTATCTATCTGTGTGCCAGTGTATGTGTGTCAGTGTGTATCTGTGTGTCAATGTGTGTGCATGTGTCAGTGTGTTTATGTATGCATCTGAGTGTGTGCATGTGTTAGCATATGTATCTGAATCTGTGTGTGTCTATGTGTACGTGTATCTGTTAGTATGTATGTATGTGGCAGTGTATGTGTATAAATGCATAATCCCAGCAATCACTACATGCAAACACATCCTTGCAATCACATGAAAACATTACATACAAACACCCACCTGTATTAAAATGCAAAAATTATATACAAACGCCCCTTTATTCATATCGAAACACTCCACACAAAAGTACACCTGCATTTAAAAGCCAACACTACATACAAACACAGCCCTTTATTCAAAACGCCAACATTACATAAAAGTAAATAAATGCATTCTGATGGCAACAGTTGATACAAATACACCACTAAATGCACACGCACAAAAACTGCATACAAAACCATGATTACATGTGAATGCACAAACACTGCTCATATATACAACCCTGCGAAGATGGGCAAATGGTAGATGCCCAGCTGGCATTGCATTGTGGGAGTTGTATTTAATGGTTTTGGTTAAATAACTCACAATGGTTTCCCAAAAAGTCAAAATGGCAGAGTGTGAGCCCTTGCAAACATTGACATTTGGTGTACATTTCATTTTTGAAAGAAAGCACACAGCAAATGTCAGTATTTGTAAGGGACATAACACTAACCCTCTTGAGTAAACATTCTGCCTTTCTTAGAGGTTACATTCCAGTTCTGAATTCTATATAATTCTGTAGATTTGGGAAGCTATTATATATTCTAGACCATATATTTTTCTTCTAAATGATTATACAGTATTAAGGAATAGGTTGGACACATACATAAAATTCTATTAATAATGATAAAATAGAATATCATTTAACTGTGTATCCGGTAGAATAAACAAAGAGCTGTGACATTTTTAAAAAATATTTATTTATGCTGTGGAGCAGTATATTCATAGCTTAAGTCAGGAATCAGTAAACATCCACACTTAAAAAAAAAAAAAAAACCTACAACATATAGACAATACAACTGTCTGAATAGTACAAGTAAAAACAAAAATTAACTAGAAGGTGGCTTATAGTTTGATATAAAATTCAAAATCTACTTATGCATGGTGAGAAAATTCAGACTTGGCTGGACCATCTTTCTTGAAAGTAGAATTTTTTTTAGGACTCTTGAACTAAATCAGAAGAACAAAGGAAAAAGGTTAAAAAATGACCAATCAATGGGCTGCAAAATATATACATAATAAAACATTCTGATCAAAGCCCTTTCCCACCATTTGTTTCACAGATCAAGAATGAAAAAGGTAGTCATTAGAGAAAAAAAACAGAAGAAGCAGTACAAAAATTCTATATTTATGTGTTTATTAAATATATTATATAAAAATATCGATTTTTTGTTTACTGCTCCTACTTTTTCCCCTTTGTTGCTCACTTCTTACTTGACCTGTGAATAAAATTAACATTCAGTGACTGTCCCCTAGTCGTCAATTATTTCCCCACATTTCATCTATTTTTTCGTCACAACTGGTGGATTTCAGAATCATGACCCCCAAACATGTTTGACATTGTGTGTTTTGGGTCTTCCATTTTCTTTTTGAGTTCAAGAATTCTGTCAAACACCCGATTCACCCAAATTTGACTATTGAGTATCTTCTAAACTTGGCCCAAAATTAATATCCAAGTCTAGAAGATACGCACTAGACAAATTATTTAAGCTAATGCTTGTGAAAGGCTTAATATTAATATTAATTCATAACACCACTGTGAAAAACTAAACTAGGTTTATAGAAAAAAATATATAGCTTGCGTTCTGGGGCTTTATATGTAAATAGCTAATATATGCATATAAAATGAAGTCTAAAGAGGCAAGGCACGTATACCATCCAGTCATAGAGTGGAAGAATAAACTTGTGGCCAATGGGAATACTTGACATCTACAAGAAACCTAAAATAAAATAAAGTAAAAGCAAAAAACATAATGCTGCACAAAGTATTACAAAATAATTAACAGTCCCTCTCAGGAAGCGGTTCAATAAGCTTTCGGGCCAAGTAATGTGTAGAAATGCCTAAATCAAGGCATTATGAGGCCTTGTCAGCAAGGTAAAGTTTAGAGCCTCATGGAGAACCATGTACCGTAGGGTGCTGATAATCAACTGCCCAAAGACAGGGGTCTCAGCCGGTAGGAACTGAGGTAGGCGCCAATACCACTGGAAGGCCCAAAGAGGTATTGGTAGTAGCTAAATGGTAAGGAGAAGGTTTGATGGATCTTCTGAAGCTGCTGAGGCCTGTCAAAGGTGATTCGGATGTAAGCAATACAGGAGTCCAACATGTGGGCTAATGATTTATGTTTTAATCCCATTTTTCTGCTGGGGTGAAAAAGCAAGTTGTTTAGTTTAACCCCTTAAGGACCAAACTTCTGTAATAAAAGGAAATCATGACATGTCACACATGTCATGTGTCCTTAAGGGGTTAAAAGGAGCACTTTATTCATGGCAAAGCTTTGTATATTAGCATAAAGAGCCAGAGCTCCACTTCTTGTCATCAGCCAGCTGACCTCCGAGTAGTGATATTTGTCGACTGCGCAATCTTCACTGTTGTTGTGTTTTCGAAGTTTTTTTTTTTAGCTGCAACCATGGTTTAATCGTATAAATCAGTGTCAGATTAAAACAATTCACTGTTCAGCGTACATGTCACGGAATAATTATTTACTCTGCTGTGTACTTTAGGGTATTACATTTAGTCCAAGTGTTATATAATAATTTTTTTCAATATTTTTACTTAGAACAGTAGGAGATTTTATGAAATATTTGCTATACGCACACACTTTGTTTTTTAACGTTTGGCGCTCTCACAGTGATATATGACAATTTATAGCCAATCCCCTCTTTGGTTGGTGTCAGCACCTAAGCTCATGTATGCTCTGGGTTAAATCGAATGATTGTTTTTGAAATGTTTTACTAAATTTCGGAGTGTTTAAGAAGTAAAACAAATCAGCATCCAGCTAGCGAGAAGCTTCTAAAAATTAGAATTCTCAGAGATGATCAGTCTTAGAAGTGTCATTTTTTGTTATTTTAGTAGAAAATCGTTTAAGGAAAGCATTCTTAAGTTTCCACTTTTAAAGCCATGTGATCTGCTTTAAGACCGAAAGGCACATCCCGAACATATAGATCAACAATGTATGTCTGTGTTTAGAATGCAGCTTATTGAAAAGAGGCCCCAATTTCACCATGGTGGTATCAAGAGGATTTTTGGGAGATAATTTTAATTTAATTAGATTTCACTTTCTTGTGGATTTTATTTGATTTCTTAATGTTGGCATTTCACACTGGTTTCAAATTTCACAAGCTAGAATCAAAATTCCCTTTTTAAAGTAAATACAATTGGTTGACATGTCGGGTTCTCTGACGGTTCGATGCAGTTCATGTTCAAAGGTAATTGTATTTCACAATCACGGCAGAGGCTCTCATTTGGCGTGCTTGATTGTTTTTTTCGTATGGATATGCTAAGCGATTACATTGTTTGAAGATGTCTTTTAACTTTACCCTACTTCATTTGTTTTGGCACCAAGGAGACGAACCTTAATTAACGGACTGCTGGAGACTGTGTTAGCTAATGAAAATGATACTTCAAAATAGATTATAGAATAATACCCAAAGAATAATGAAGAGATTAATGGAGGGACATGAATTTAATGCAGAGAGAAAGTGAATTCTTTGAGGGGCAATCTCTTTGGCTGAATGGGTTACTTACATCAAAGAATGTTTATATATCCATATATACAGAAACACAGAATCAAGAACCCCAAAATTCATTATTTTTCCCTTAGTACATGATTGCTGTAATGTATAATTTATATTACTTGGATATAATTGAACTGATAAGCTTGCGAGTTGCGCTCTATTATATTCCATACCTCCCAAGTATCCCAATTTAGGAGACAGTCCCTATTTTCTCTCTGTCCCTCTTTTCAATCCTAATTGAATAAATGTCCTCTTTTCTAGGAGCTCCATATTGTTGGTGTGTCTGAGTGTATAACAGAGATCCACATAAATTATACTCCCAGCATAGACGTGCAGAGCCTATTGCCTAAGGTGTGCCCCCTAAAGCACAACCACACACTCCGCATATACACACACACACACACAAACACACACACACATACACTGCTGTGTGTGGGCGCTGTGTGTGTAAGGGTGCTGTGTGTGTGTTTGTGAGGGAGGTGTGTGTGTGAGGAGGCTGTGTGCGTGTATTTCTGAGGGTGGTGTGTGTGTGTAAGGGTGCTGATAGTGTGTGTGTGTGCTCTGTGTGTGTGGGTGCTATGTGTGAGAATGCTGTGTTTGTGGGTGCTGTGTGTGTGAGAGAGTTGTGTGTGAGGGTGCTGTGTGCGTGTGAGGGTGCCATTAGTGTGTGTGCATGCTGTGTGTGTGTGTGTGTGTGAGGGTGCTGTTAGTGTGTGTGCGCGTTTGTGAGGGTGGTGTGTGTGTGAGGGTGCTGTGTGCGTGTGGTGTGTGTATGTGTAAGGGTGCTGTGTGTGTGTAAGGGTGCTGTTAGTGTGTGTGTGCTCTGTGTGTGTGTGTGTGTGTGTGTGAGAATGCTGTGTTTGTGGGTGCTGTGTGTGAGAGTTGTGTGTGAGGGTGCTGTGTGAGGGTGCCATTAGTGTGTGTGTGTGTGCTGTGTGTGTGTAAGGGTGCTGTGTGTGTGTGTGCGTGAGGGTGCTGTTAGTGTGTGTGTGCGCAAGGGTGCTGTGTGTTTAAGGGTGTTGTATGTGTGGGTGCTGTATGTGTGAGGGTGCTGTTAGCGTGAGGGTGCTGTTAACGTGTGTGCGTGTAAGGGTGCTGTGTGAGGGTGTTGTGTGTGTATGGGTGCTGTGTATGTGAGGGTGCTGTATGTGTGTGTGTGTGTATGGGTGCTGTGTATGTGATGGTGCTGTATGTGTGTTTGTGAGGGTGTTGTATGTGTGTGAGTGAGGGTGCTGTTTGTGTGTATGTGTTTGGAGGGACTGTGGGGGTGGGGGGGACCGTTTAGTAAATAACCCTTCTCCCTTCATACCTTTTGTAGGGAGGGGGGACCATGCTGCTGCCATCCCTGGTGGTCCAGTGGTGAGTAAACTCTAGCCTGCGGGGCTAGAGTTCACTCTCGCGAGATCTGAGCTTTGCCGCTGCAACGCTCTGATCTTGCGAGAGGAACCCGGTGGAGCTGCTAGCTAGAGCTCCCTGGGTCCTCTCCTGCCTCCCTCCCTGTCTGTTGGCCGGGGAGGGAGATCTTTGATCTCCCCACTGGCCCATGGAGGCACATAGCGTGGCCCGGGGGGGGGGATTAGGATGTGTCCAGGCACACCTGGCACACCCCGTAAGCACGCCTATGACTCCCAGTAATGTGTCTTTAACCACAATAAATGTGTTTAACCCCTTCAGGACCGCTGACGGTTCAGGACCGTCAGCGGTAAAACGTGCGTTTGGACCGCTGACGGTCCTGAACCGTCATAACGGTCTGGGGCTACTTACCTGATCGCCGTCGGTCCCACGGCGGCGATCAGCTCTCCTCCCGGTCCAGGGGGACTGCCTGCCTGCCCGGGCAGTCCCCACTCGGCAGATCAGGACCCCACGGCCATGTCATCACTCGATCACATGACCGCAATAGGGGTCCATGTGTCTGCCTGCAGGGGGACTGTCTGTGCTGACAGGCAGTCTCCCTGCAAGTGAAAAATCATAAAACAAAGTGAAATAAAATCAATCAGTGTAAAAAAAAAAAAATATGTGTATATTAATATGATATATATACATGTATTATATCTATATATACCTATATATAATATATGTATATATATCATATATATAATGTCATACTAAGTGTATTTTTATATTTATATATACGTATATTAATATAAAAATACACTTATATTTAAATTACACACGAATATATACAATATATATATAATAACTATATATATGGTATCTATATATTATTATAAAATACAAATATGTTAATAAAAAAAAATAAAAATAATTTTTAATAATTAAAAAAAATTATATATATGCAATTTTATTCTAACAGTATTTTGATATTGATATATATATATATATATATATATATATATATATATTTATATCAAAATACACTTAGAATGTCAAATATATAAATATGTATATATATAAAAATTATACGTGCGTATTTATGTAATATTTTTACCTAATTAAGTAATTTTAATGATAGCAATTTGAGGGACCTGCCTGCCAACCCAGGCCGAAAGTCCAGATAATTTAATTTGCTATCACTGTGTTTAACCCTGTAACTTTCTATGACACCCTAAATCCTGTACATGGGGGTACTGTTTTACTCGGGAGACTTCGCTGAACACAAATATTAGTGTTTCAAAACAGTAAAACATATCACAGCGATGATATTGTCAGTGAAAGTGAAGTTTTTTGCATTTTTCACACACAAACAGCTCTTTCACTGAGGATATTATTGCTGTGATATATTTTACTGTTCTGATACACTAATATTTGTGTTCAGCGAAGTCTCCTGAGTATAATAGTACCCCACATGTAGAGGTTTTATAGTGTTTGTGAAAGTTACAGGGTCAAATATAAGGCTTGATTTTACTTTTTTTTTTTATTGAAATTTGTCAGATTGGTTAGGTTGCCTTTGAGAGCGTATGGTAGCCAAGGAATGAGAATTAGCCCCATGATGGCATACCATTTGCAAAAGAAGACAACCCAAGGTATTGCAAATGGGGTAAGTCCAGTCGTTTTTAGTAGCCACTTAGTCACAAACACCGGCCAAAGTTAGCGTTTTTTGCATTTTTAACACACAAACAAATATAAATGCTAACTTTGGCCAGTGTTTGTGACTAGGTGGCTACTAAAAAAGACTGGACATACCCCATTTTGAATACCCTGGGTTGTCTACTTTAAAAAAATATGTACATGTTAGGTGTGTTTCGGGGATTTATGACAGATAACGGTGTTACAATGTCACTATTGATACATTTAAAATATATATATTGAAACAGCAATTTCCTACTTGTATTTATAGGCCTATAACTTGCAAAAAAAAGCAATAAAGCATGTAAACACTGGGTGTTTTTAAACTCGGGACAAAATTTTGAATCTATTTAGCAGTTTTTTCCATTAGCTTTTGTAGATAAGTAAAAGATTTTTCAAGTAAAAGTCCAAAAACATGTTTTTTTTTAAAATTTTTACCATATTTTATATTTTTTTTTAAATACAATATATGACATAATACAAATAATGGTATGTAAAGAAAGCCCTTCTTGTCGTAAAAAAAACAATATATAACTTGTATGGGAACCGTAAATGAGAGAGCGGAAAATTACAGCTAAACACAAACACCACAAAAGTGTTAAAACTGCTCTGGTCCTTAACGTACAAACATCGCAAAAACAGGCCGGTCCTT
This sequence comes from Pelobates fuscus, assembly GCF_036172605.1. Taxonomy (NCBI): domain Eukaryota; kingdom Metazoa; phylum Chordata; class Amphibia; order Anura; family Pelobatidae; genus Pelobates; species Pelobates fuscus. The sequence continues at coordinate 111,165,209 of NC_086328.1, read as the reverse complement.
AAGGGGTTAATAATCAGTCTGTGTAAATAACATATGTTGTACCCATTTTATATTGCATTTTAGTTCTATAAATTGTTATAAGTAAATCACCTAAAAATTTTCAGAACAGCCCTGTCCCTGGCCACACACCCAAAATTAAAGTGTCCCTCTTTATATGTTAATATAAGGGAAGCATGTTGTGTTTCTGTGTATGTATAGGTGTCAGGATCGGGACAGGGATCCAACACGCAAAGTACAAACAGGTACAGGATACGTATACCGGTCCTTAGAATGGCCGGGCTAACGTACAGAGAGTATAGAGAATGGTCAGAGACAAGCCGAGGTCGAGGGAACGAGAAGACAGGTAAGCGAGGAACAAGCCGGGTCAAGGATAACGGAGGTAAACAGAGTAAGGAAACAAGCCGGGTCGAAACCAAAAGGATAACTGAGAAACACCAGAGCACTGTGTGACTAGACAGGCTAGAACCACGACAGGGCAATGAGCAACAGGGCGAAGTATGTTTAAATACCCTGGCTAGAGAGGATAGACACGCCTCCGACGAAACCTGATTAGTCTGTCTCGGACTGAGTGACAGGTCGTTCCGGATTGGCGTGATGACGTCGGCCTCCGGGCACCATGCTACAAAAGGAAGAGACTCCCTCGCGGCCGGCGTTTGTGTGACCGGGTCGACCGCGAGGAACAGAGGAAACATGGCGTCCGGACGGATGAACGTCTAAGTCTCTACCTCTCTCGGAGGTAGAGACTTCAGGTACCCTGACAGTACCCCCCCCCTCAGATACGCCCACCGGGCGGAAAGAACCGGGACGAGATGGAAAGCGAGAGTGATACGCCCTGCGGAGACGAGGAGCATGAACATCCTCCTGAGGTACCCAACTCCTCTCCTCAGGACCGTATCCCTTCCAATCGACCAGATATTGTACTTTCCCCCGGGAGATACGAGAATCAATAATAGAGTTAACCTCATACTCCTCCTGACCCTCCACCTGAACAGGACAAGGAGGGGCTGTTGTGGAGGAGAACCTGTTACAAATAAGAGGTTTCAGCAACGACACATGAAACGAGTTAGGGATGCGTAAGGTATCAGGAAGAGCTAGACGATACGCAACTGGATTGATACGAGACAACACCCTGTAAGGTCCAATATAACGGGGAGCGAACTTCATGGAGGGCACCTTTAAACGGATGTTCCTCGTGCTCAACCATACCCTATCACCCGGAACAAAGAGCGGAGCCGCCCTTCTACGTTTATCAGCATGTTTCTTAACCAGCATAGAATTGTGCGTAAGGATTTGCCGAGTCTGATCCCACAACTTCCTCAAATTAGCAACATGAACATCAACCGACGGCACCCCCTGGGAAGGAGAAGCCGAAGGAAGAATAGACGGGTGAAAGCCATAATTCATGAAGAAGGGGCTTGAATGAGTAGAATCGCAAACGAGATTGTTGTGTGCAAACTCTGCCCAAGGAATCAAACCGACCCAATCATCCTGGTGTTCGGAAACAAAACATCGCAAATATTGTTCAATTTTCTGGTTGGTACGTTCAGCAGCTCCATTAGACTGAGGGTGATAGGCAGAAGAAAAGTTCAATTTGATACCAAGTTGCGAACAGAAGGACCTCCAAAAACGGGAAATAAATTGGGAACCTCTGTCAGACACAATTTGAGAGGGTATCCCATGTAGGCGAAAAATCTCCCTAGCGAATATCTCGGCCAATTCGGGAGAAGATGGAAGTTTAGGCAGAGGAATGAAGTGTGCCATCTTAGTGAATCTGTCAACCACGGTGAGGATAACAGTCTGTTTTTTAGAGATAGGTAGATCGACAATAAAGTCCATGGCCAAGCAGGACCACGGCTTCTCTGGAACTTCTAAGGGGTGCAGGAATCCACAAGGAAGCGTATGAGGTTGTTTGGTCTTAGTACAAACCTCACATGCAGCGATGAAATCTTTAGTATCCCTACGTAAAGCAGGCCACCAGAAATCCTTAGAGATCAACGCAAAAGTCTTGCGAATACCAGGATGTCCCGCCATCTTGCTGTTATGGAAACACTGCAACAGTTCCAGTTGAAGAGCAGGAGGAACGAAATGTCGACCCACAGGAGTCTGTCTAGGTGCTAAATGTTGTAGCTTAACGATCTCGGCCAGTAACGGAGAATGAATCCTGAGATTCGTATTAGCAACAATATTGCATTTCGGAACTATAGAGGAAAGGACCGGCTCAGGTACAGTAGAAGGTTCATACTGGCGAGATAAGGCATCGGCTTTAGAATTTTTTGAACCAGGTCTATAAGTCAGCACATAGTTGAAGTGAGTCAGGAATAAGGACCAACGAGCCTGCCTAGAGGACAGGCGCTTAGCCTCCCCAATGTAGGACAAGTTCTTGTGGTCCGTCAGGATAGTAATAGGATGTAAGGTTCCCTCTAATAAATGTCTCCATTCCTTTAAGGCTTTAATGACTGCTAAGAGTTCTCTGTCGCCGATGTCATATCTGCTCTCAGGACCCGAAAGTTTCTTAGAAAAAAAACCACATGGGTGCAATGGTTTATCTACCCCCAATCTTTGTGACAGAACCGCCCCTACTCCTGTCTCAGAGGCATCGACCTCGAGCAGGAACGGTAAGGTCGTATCCGGATGGACTAGTATTGGAGCAGAAGCAAAAAGTTCTTTGAGACTCTTGAAAGCAGCTAGAGCATCAGTAGACCATGTCTTAGTATCCGCCCCTTGTTTGGTCATATTGGTGATGGGCGCAATAATAGACGAGTAGCCCTTAATGAAGCGTCTATAATAATTAGAGAAGCCAATAAATCTCTGAATAGCTTTGAGTCCCTGAGGCAATGGCCAATCTAAAATAGACTGGAGTTTGTCAGGATCCATCTTAAAGCCCTCCCCAGAAATCACGTATCCAAGAAAGTCTATCTGGGTCTGGTCAAAACTGCATTTCTCAAGTTTACAGTACAAACCATGTTGTAAAAGTTTGTGTAATACCTGTCTGACTTGTCGATGGTGGGTCTCAATCTCTTTAGAGTGTATGAGTATGTCATCCAGGTAGACAATAACACAATCATGTTGAAATTCCCTAAGAACTTCGTTAATCAAATCTTGGAAAACTGCAGGTGCGTTACAGAGACCAAAAGGCATGACCGTATACTCATAATGACCATAGCGGGTATTAAACGCTGTCTTCCACTCATGGCCTTGCTGAATTCTCACCAAGTTGTACGCCCCTCTGAGGTCCAACTTGGTGAAAATCTTAGAGCCCTTTAACCGATCAAAGAGTTCTGTAATCAAGGGGATAGGATAGGCATTCCTGATGGTTATTTTATTCAACCCTCGATAATCGATACAAGGTCTGAGTGACCCATCCTTCTTCTTAACAAAAAAGAACCCAGCCCCGGCAGGAGATGAGGATCTCCTGATAAATCCCTTGTCTAAATTCTCCTGAATATACTCCTCTAAAACAGCATTCTCTTTAGTGGATAGAGGGTATACATTGCCCCTAGGAGGCATGGTACCAGGTAATAGGTTAATTTTACAATCAAAGGACCTGTGTGGAGGTAGAGTATCAGCGTTCTTTTTATCGAATACTGCCTTTAAGTCCATGTACAAGGGAGGTATCTGTCTCTCTTTAGGCTGGGTAGTAGTGTCAGGTGTGTAAATTACAGCCAAAGGGGATACCTTCTGTAAACACCTCTCCTGACAACCCTGACCCCACGAGAGTATCTCCCCTAACTCCCAATCGATAGTAGGGTTATGTCTCTTTAACCATGGATACCCCAGGACTATGGGAACGGAAGGGGACGAAATAAGCATAAGAGATATACTCTCCTCGTGTAAGATACCAACAGACAGGCTCATGGATATAGTCTCACGAGTAATAACAGGCTCGAGTAGTGGTCTACCATCAATGGCCTCAACGGCCAAGGGGGTCTCTCTTAACTGGGAAGGAATAGTGTGCTTAGTGGCAAAGGCTTGATCGATAAAATTCTCAGCAGCGCCGGAATCTATCAATGCCACGGTCTTAAGTACTTCCTTCTTCCATGTTAAAGAAACTGGTAGTAAAAGCCTGTGATTTTTGTAATTATGCGTAGAGGACAAAATAGAAACACCCAAGGCCTGTCCTCTAGAGAAACTTAGGTGCGGGCGTTTCCCGAGCGAACAGGACAATTCAGGCGTAAATGACCTCTGACTCCACAATACATACACAATCCCTCCCTTCTCCTGTACAGTCTCTCCTCTTCTGAGAGATGAGTATTGCCTATCTGCATAGGTTCAGGAATTAGTGAGGTATTGGACTCAGGACTTAGAAATGCGGGTGCTAATTTAAAGGCAGGTCTTAGGTTCCTCTCTCGAGTGTTCTGTCTTTCTCTTATACGTTCATCAATACGAGAAATGAACGAAATTAAGTCCTCTAAATTCTCTGGTAGCTCCCTAGTAGCAATTTCGTCAAGGATAACATCTGATAACCCGTTCAAGAATACATCCATATAAGCCTGTTCATTCCACTTAACTTCTGACGCCAGAGACCTGAACTCTAGTGCATAATCCACTAATGTTCGGTTCTCCTGTCTCAGGCGCAACAGTAATCTGGCTGCATTGACCTTTCTACCAGGGGGGTCAAAAGTTCTTCTAAAAGCAGCTACAAAGGCAGTATAATTGTATACCAACGGGTTATCGTTCTCCCATAATGGGTTAGCCCATCTCAGAGCTTTCTCAATGAGTAAGGTGATAATAAACCCAACCTTTGCCCTATCAGTAGGATAGGAGCGAGGTTGCAATTCAAAGTGAATGCTGATCTGGTTTAAAAAACCACGACACTTCTCAGGTGACCCACCATAACGTACAGGTGGAGTAACACGGGAAGAGGCACCTACAGTAGCTACCTCTAGGCCTGAACCTACAGGGGAAATAGGAGTAGGACGCTTCTCCTCTGGAGGATTATTAGCACGAGACAACAATGCCTGTAGTGCTAAGGCCATTTGGTCCATTCTGTGTTCCATGGCGTCAAACCTGGAATCAGAGGAACCAACCTGACTGTTTGTACCTGCAGGATCCATTGGCCCTGTCGTAATGTCAGGATCGGGACAGGGATCCAACACGCAAAGTACAAACAGGTACAGGATACGTATACCGGTCCTTAGAATGGCCGGGCTAACGTACAGAGAGTATAGAGAATGGTCAGAGACAAGCCGAGGTCGAGGGAACGAGAAGACAGGTAAGCGAGGAACAAGCCGGGTCAAGGATAACGGAGGTAAACAGAGTAAGGAAACAAGCCGGGTCGAAACCAAAAGGATAACTGAGAAACACCAGAGCACTGTGTGACTAGACAGGCTAGAACCACGACAGGGCAATGAGCAACAGGGCGAAGTATGTTTAAATACCCTGGCTAGAGAGGATAGACACGCCTCCGACGAAACCTGATTAGTCTGTCTCGGACTGAGTGACAGGTCGTTCCGGATTGGCGTGATGACGTCGGCCTCCGGGCACCATGCTACAAAAGGAAGAGACTCCCTCGCGGCCGGCGTTTGTGTGACCGGGTCGACCGCGAGGAACAGAGGAAACATGGCGTCCGGACGGATGAACGTCTAAGTCTCTACCTCTCTCGGAGGTAGAGACTTCAGGTACCCTGACAATAGGGATGCATTGTGTTTGCACATAGTGTGAAAGAGCCCCCTGTCCTATAGAGCTTTCCCTTCCATCCCTTAGAGATCTCCCCTGCCCCTTAGTGGTCTCTCCTCTCCCCCCACCCTCCCTAGCGGTCTCTTCTCACTCCCCCCCCCCCCGTGTTCTCCTCATACTACCCCCCGTGTTCTCCTCATACCACCCCCCTGTGTTCTCCTCATACCACCCCCCTGTGTTCTCCTCATACCACCCCCCTGTGTTCTCCTCATACCACCCCCCTGTGTTCTCCTCATACCACCCCCCTGTGTTCTCCTCATACCACCCCCCTGTGTTCTCCTCATACCACCCTCCTGTGTTCTCCTCATACCACCCTCCTGTGTTCTCCTCATACCACCCTCCTGTGTTCTCCTCATACCACCCTCCTGTGTTCTCCTCATACCACCCCCGTCTGTGTTCTCCTCACTCCCCCCCCCCCCCACGGGCCAGATTAAGAGCCCAGTGGGCCTGGTGCTGACAATTATGATGGGCCTAATTACAGAATCTTATTGACCAAAAACACTAAAACAGTCCTACCTCCTAAGCGTCATTTATCGAATGGAGATGGTGCTGGAGGGAAACTCATACGATGCAGCTATGAGAAAACACATACCCTATGCTAATCTCATGCTTTCATCTTGCAAGTAAACCCATACCCCCTAACAGCAGTGTCCAATAAAGCAGGAAGTCTAAGGATGGGTTAAAAGGGTGGGCCACTGACACAAATCACATAACCAGAACTGCCGAAAGGGGCAAACATACACAAAAAGGGGATATGTCTGTGTCCCCATGTCTTCCAGTCCCTAAGTGTCTGTGTCCTCATGTCTCCCAGTATCTCCATGTCACTAGGACACTAGGGGACATTGAGAGACATTGAGAAAATGAGATACTAGGGAACACTGGGAGACCTGGGGACACTGAGACTCTTGGGGACACTGGGAGACATGGGTACACTGGGTAACTTTGAGACATGAGGGGTCGCTGGGAGACATGGGGCACTGAGACACTGAAATACACAGGGGACACTGGAGACTTGATAAAGACCTGGGTACAGGTCAAAATGTTGCAGTGTCCAATAAACCTGCTTAAATCTATCAGTGAGATTTTTTTTAATTTATACTAGGGGACACTGAGACACTTGTGGGCATTGTGAGACATGGGGACATGGGAGACTAGGGGATTCTGAGAGACTAGGGGATTCTGAGACACTAAGGACACTGAGACACTAGGGGACACAGAGACACCAGGGACACTGGGAGACATGGGGATACTGAGATACTAGGGACACTGGCTGGGAGACATGGGGACACTGGAAGTACCCCATATCTCCCAAGTCTTAAAGTTGCCCAGTGTCCCCATGTCTCCCTGTCCCCCCCCAGTGTCTCCATGTCTCTGTGTCCCCTAGTGTCTCAGTGTCCCCATGTCACCCAGTGTCCCCTAGTGTTTGTATCCCCATGTCTCCCAGTGTCCCGATGTCACTAGGACACTAGTGGACACTTAGAGACATTGGGACACAGTGAGACAGTTACATAGTTACATAGCTGAAAAGAGACTTGCGTCCATCAAGTTCAGCCTTCCTCATATATGCTTTTGCTGTTGATCCAAAAGAAGGCAAAAAACCCAGTCTGAAGTGCTTCCAATTTTGCAGCAAACTAGGAAAAATTTATTTCTTGACCCCAAAATAGCAGTCAGATGTCTCCTTGGATCAAGCAGCTATTACCCCACTAATTAGAAATTATATCCCTGTATGTTATGTTTTTGCAAGTATTTATCCAATTGCAGTTTAAACATCTGTATAGACTCTGACAAAACCACATCTTCAGTCAAAGAATTCCATATCCTTATTGCTCTTACTGTAAAAAAAACCTTTTCTTTGCCTTAGATGAAATCTCCTTTCTTCAAGCCTAAATGTGTCACCTCATGTCCTATGTATAGGCCTGTTTATGAATAGATTTCCAGATAATGGTTTGTACTGGCCCCGAATATATTTGTATAATGTTATCATATCCCCTCTCAGGCGCTGTTTTACCAAACCGAAGAGATTTACATTTTTTAACCTTTCTTCATAACTAAAATGCTCCATTCCTTTTATCAATTTTGTAGCTCGTCTCTGCACTTTTTCTAGTGCTATGATATCTTTCTTTAGAACAGGTGCCCAAAATTGCACAGCATATTCAAGGTGTGGTCTTACCAGCGATTTATAAAGAGGCAAAATTATATTTTCATCTCGAGAATTTATGCCCCTATTTATACATGACAAAACCTTACTGGCTTTAGCAACGGCAGATTGACATTGCATATTTCTACCTAATTTGTTGTCTATAACAATTCCCAAATCCTTCTCGTGTGTGGTTATCCCTAGTTCACTACCATTTAGGGTGCAAATTGCTTGTGCATTCTTAACCCCAAAGTGCATAACTTTGCATTTTTCTACGTTAAATTTCATCTGGCATTTTAGTGCCCAGTCCCCCAATCTATCTAAATCCCTCTGCAGCAAGGCAATATCCTGCTCACATTTTATTTCTTTACAAAGTTTTGTGTCATCTGCAAACACTGATACATGGCTTTCAATGCCCATTTCAAGATCATTTATAAATATGTTAAATAGAAGCGGTCCCAAAACAGAACCCTGAGGGACACCACTTACCACTTTTGTCCAGCTTGAAAATTTACCATTAATGACAACTCGTTGTACTCTATCCTTAAGCCAATGTTCTACCCAAGAACAAGAATATTAATCTAGACCACTTTCTTTTAGTTTGAAGACTAACCTATTGTGAGGAACCGTATCAAATGCCTTGGCAAAATCCAAGTAGATCACACCCACTGCAACACCCTGATCTATATTTCTACTTACTTCTTCGTAGAATGCAATTAGGTTAGTTTGACATGACCTATGTTTCATAAAACCATGCTGATTATTGCTAATAACACAGTTCTTCTCAATGAATTCCTGAATATTATCCCTTAATAACCGTTCAAATAATTTCCCAGTCACAGAAGTTAAGCTCACAGGTCTATAATTTACAGGCAAGGATTTTGAACCCTTTTTAAATATAGGAACAACATCTGCCTTCCTCCAATCCTCTGGTACAATAACTGAAACAAAAGAATCTTGAAAAATTAAATACAGAGATTCACTTATTTCCCCACTTAGCTCCTTAAGTACTCGTGGGTGGATACCGTCAGGCCCCGGAGCTTTATTTACATTAATTTTCTTTAATAGCTGTAGCACCTTATCTCGAGTTATCCAATCACAAGTTATCTGCAAGTTTGTTGCAGCAATCATTTGCATATCTCTTGCCATAGGATCCTCATTAATATATACTGAAGAAAAATAGTTATTTAAAATTTCTGCCTTTTCCTGGTCTTCATTGACTAACAGACCCATCTCTGTTTTCAGTGTACCTACACTTTCATCTTTTGTTTTTTTAGAATTAATGTACTTGAAAAAAATGTTGGGGTTGGTTTTGCATTCTTTGGCTATCAATTTCTCATTTTCTAGTTTAGCCACTTTAATTGCCTTTTTGCAAGTATTATTGGCTTCCTTATATCTTATATAGGATGCCTCTGATTTGTCCGATTTAAATGCTTTAAAAGCCCTTTTCTTATTTTTAATCTCTTGTTTTACTTCTCTACTAAGCCACATTGGTTTTAATTGGTTTCTTTTATATTTATTACCCAATGGTACATACTGTGAAATGTACCTTTCTAATATTTGTTTGAATAGTTTCCATTTTTCCTCTGTGTTTTTATCAGGAGTTTATGCCAGTCGATATGTTGTAGAGCTGCCCTAATCTTATTAAAATTGGCTTTTTTTTAAATTAGACGTTTTAATATACCCCACGTGCTTTTGCTTTTTTGAGTTTATTTCAAAAGTTACCATATTGTGATCACTATTTCCCAAATGCTCCCCTACTTGCATGTTGGTTAAAATATTAACATTGTTTGTTATAACGGGATCCAGACAAGCATCCTTTCTAGTTGGTGCTTGTACCAGTTGTGACATAAAGGTGTCATTTAACACATTCAAAAACCGGATTCCCTAGCTGAAGTACTAGTCCCTCTATCCCAATTAATGTCCGGGTAATTAAAATCTCCAATAATTAACGTGTTACCCCGATTTGCAACTTTACCAATTAGCTCTAACAGCAGTTCTTCCTCATTAATATTTACATTTGGTGGTTTATAACATATCCCAACCAATAAAGTTTTTTCCCTTTGTTTGCCCCAAGCAGATATCTACCCATAAAGCTTCCACATTTTCCTCGTCACACTCCACATGCCTAAGATTTGACTTTAACTCATGGTTGACATACAAATACTCTGCATGGGGACACTGAGACACTGGGAGAGACATGGGGACACTGAGAAGACTTGGGGACACTGAGACACTAGGGACACTGGCTGGGAGACATGGGGACACTGAGAGACTAGGGGCCACTGGGAGATGTGGGGCCACTGCAATCCCTAGTGTCTCAGGGTCCCCATGTTCCCCAGTGTCCCAATGTCTCAGCGTCCTCAGGTCTCTCACCGTCCCCTTGTCTTGCAGGCTCGGTCCTGCTGGCTGGACTCTCTGTGCAGAGCTGCTTCCCCGCGGATCAGTGAGTAGAGAGAGGCTGGGAGGGAGATTCTGTAGCTTCTTATCCCTGCCTTTCTCCACACAAACAGCGACCCCCTACTGGCCAGTGCTGGTATTGCAGACTAATCTCTGTTTATACTGAGACAGACATTTGTATTGCCGGTATTACTGCAATATCGGCACAAGGCTAGGCAGTCACAAATATCTGAGAAATACTTCTGAGAAATACCCGGGAACCATAAGAAATACATGAAAAATACCTGGCACCCCTAAGGGTAGTGTGCAAAAAAAATAAAAAAAAATATTTTTATTTTTTAAATCAATGAGCTGCATCAGCCCCTATGTTAATCCCCCCTGTGTTCTTCTCACTCCTCCCCCCTCCCTATGTTCTTCTTACTCCCCCTGTGTTCTTCCTACTCTCTCCCTCCCCCACTTCTCTCCCTCCCCCTCTCTCTCCCCTTCCTCCTTCCTTTCCCCTTCCCTACCTCCCCCCTCCCCTACTGAGTGAGCACTTCCTATCAGTCCGACCGGGTACAGGAAACAAAAGCTCCTGTACCACGGACCGGAGAGGAGCTCGGCCACCCACGCAACACAGGGAAGGGGAGGTGAGGAGAGAGGTAGTGCTGCAGATGCCTGAGGCTCTTTATAGAGCATTCAGGCGGTTGCAGCATTAAAAGGGCCTAGGCGGCTGCCTAGTTCGCCTTATAGGAAGCGCCGTCCCTGGCTGGCGGAAACCACTCACTTACACTCACTTACACTCTATCACTGCACACAGAGCTCAAGGAAACCACCCCCTACACTTTATCACTGTATGCAGAGCTGGCTGAAACCACTCCCCCTACACTATATCACTGCACATGGAGCTAGCTGAAACCAATCCCCTACACTATATCACTGCACACAGAGCTAGCTGAAACCACTCCACCTACACTCTATCACTACACACATAGTTGGCTGAAACCACTACCCTACACTCTATCACTGCACACAGAGTTGGCTTAAACCACTCCCACTACACTATATCACTGCACCCAGAGCTAGCTGAAACCACTCCACCTACACTCTATCACTACACACATAGTTGGCTGAAACCACTCCCCTACACTCTATCACTGCACACAGAGTTGGCTTAAACCACTCCCACTACACTCTATCACTGCACACAGAGCTGGCTGAAAAAACACCCCTTATAGTCTGTCATTGCAAACAGAGCCGGTGAAACCTGTCCCCCAAGATGCAGCAGGAGAATCAAAATTAAGCAGCAGATAAAAAAAAATTAATGCTAAAATAGGAATTTCCATATGTTTTGTGTTCTTTATGAATTGCCATTAAATATTTTTTTCTTTATAAATGCATGCATTAATACATGTATTAATAATAATTATATATTTTTTTTATTAATCATATTTTAACACAATAAACCAACATATATTTAAAACGTATGGGTATATGCAATTCTCCATTCAAGCACCAGGGGGAGCTTGCTACTAATTCATTTCTGCTAATATTTCACTGAAGTAAACAGTGTAATTATAAATATACAGAATCTCAATAAAAGTACATTTGTTAAAGCCACAGAGACATATTAAAACACTTGGAAAAAGGACTTGGACTGGCAGAAAGAGCACGAAGGGCAGAACGTGCCAACTGAACATTTCAGTTGTAAGTTTAACAATGTTTTGTTTATTGTCAGAGAACATCTGTCACAAACTGAAGTTTTAACATGTACTGTTTTCTAGCTGATTTGCTATACTATGACTGTGTACAACACGTTTGTGCTACTGTTCCAAGCATTTGAAGAAAAAAAAAAGCAAAGCTTTATTTTCACAGTTGCATTATGGGTGTCTGGTATGCATTTCACTATATCGGTGAAATTTATCTGTAGGTTAAATTCTATAAATGCAGAATTGCAGCTTTTAGGACAAAATAGTAAAGATAAAAAAAAAAAAAAACAGCTGTAGATATTTTTCTTTAGCAATTTGCCAATACTAATAATTCTGTCTTTAAATCTCATAATATACACATTTTACATATCTAATACACCACTGTAGGATGTATATCTCTCATTTTGCTTAATATAATACCACACAGAATATTCCTTTGGAAAATATAACGGTGCTGTGTTCTGATCAGTATCTACTTCGCTATGTCCTACTATTTCATTACTATTTCATTATATCCTACTTTTTTCATTTTTAGTTTTTGGTTTGGTTCAAAAATTGTGATAAATCGCAAAAACTTAATTTTGAGCAGATACCCCTTAGAAAAAAAATTGTAATGAACTTCAAACTGTATTAAGTCAACACGGGGGGTGTCCAAAAAAGATAGACTCTCATTGTTCCACTCGTAGGACCCAAAAGTTTGAACTACATGTTCCAAACCACTTTCTGAAAATAAGACACAACGTTTTCTAACTTATATATACTGGTGAGGGAGCACAGTGGGTAAATATCCAGTTGTAATTAGAGATGTCGCGAACAAGAAATTTTCCGTTCGCGAACGGCGAACGCGAATTTCCGCAAATGTTTGCAAACGGGCAAACCGGGCGAACCACCATAGACTTCAATAGGCAGGCGAATTTTAAAACCCACAGGGACTCTTTCTGGCCACAATAGTGAGAGGAACGTTGTTTCAAGGGGACTAACACATGGACTGTGGCATGCCGGAGGGGATCCATGGCAAAACCCCCTTGGAAAATTACATAGTTGATGCAAAGCCTGGTTTTAATCCATAAAGGGCATAAATCACCTAACATTCCTAAATTGTTTGGAATAACGTGCTTTAAAACATCAGGTATGATGTTGTATCGATCAGGTAGTGTAAGGGTTACACCCGCTTCACAGTGACGGACCAAACTCCCCGTTTAACGCACCACAAACAACCGCAAACAGTCCATTTACACAACCGCAAACTCCCCATTTGCACAAGGTTGGTTAGCCATGTCCCGTTCCTTGTCCTCACTGATGTCATTGAAGGTCTCTTCCTCCACCCAGCCACGTACGTGCCCTGAAACGCACACGCGTGAAGGAAACTGACTGCTATTATTTCACAGTCAAATTTCTATTTTTTTTTTTAAATGTACATTACTGTTACACCAGATATGAGTTGCACTGGTGTGACACTGTGCCCTGGCAGGCCCTGAAACGCACACGTGTGAAAGAAACTGACTGCTATTATATTACAGTCCAAAAAGTTGTTTTTTTTTTTGTTTTTTTAATCCAAGCTATTGTGACACCAGATATGAGTGGTGGCACTGGGCAAGTGGGCACAGTATACGCTGTGAGCCTGACACACACGCTGGCAGGCAGGCAACTGCAATTAGATTACACAGGAAAAAAAAAAAGCAGACTGATGTTCTAGCCCTAAGGGCTTTTTGGGGTGCTGTCCTTACAGCAGAGATCAGATGAGTCCTTAAGGACTGTAGTGGACACTGAATACACTAGCCTAGCTATCGATTTCCCTATTAAATCAGCAGCAGCACGCTGTCCCTCCTCTCACTAAGAATGCAGCTTCAGAATGAATCTAAAATGGATGCTGTCCGGGAGGTGGGAGGGTCTGGGAGGGAGGGTCTGCTGCTGATTGTCTGGAATGTGTCTGCTGACTGTGAGGTACAGGGTCAAAGTTTACTCAATGATGACGAATGGAGGGCGGACCCAACATCGCATATGTTCGCCCGCCTTGGCGAACGTGAACAAGCTATGTTCCCCGGGAACTATTCGGCAGCGAACTATTCGGGACATCTCTAGTTGTAATATCTTCGAGTTACATGTTACCAAGGTTAATAAAATTAGAACCATAATGTTGGGTAATATTAACCTCTAAATACAAGGATGTGCTTGGAATCTAGTGACCAACTAAACATACTCTTCCTTGTTAAATAATTTCATATTATAATTATAAATTCAGATGACAAGCCACTAGCCAATACACAGAAGAAGAGGTTGTACAGTCAACTTTTTAAAAAGATAAGAGGGTTACTCCAATCATTATAACTACTACAGCCCACAATTTGTGGTTATGATACCAGGAATACCGTGGCCCAGTTCCCTGGTAATGGGGCAAACCATTTAGCAAAGGTTTGCCACATTAGCTGGGTTACCATTGTGCTCCGAAGGTCCCTGGTCCGGTAAGACTTCCAACTTGCGTGGCTTAGTCAAGGCCGTCACCGATCATTGGCTGAGAGCGTCAGTTGACTCCTGCCAGCCAATGACTGACATTATGTGCAATGAACTGTTCAAATGAATGCACAATATTTGTGCCCGAAAACTGCTGCAATTGCAGCTTGTGAGACCTTTAAATATGTAAATACTTACAAAAGCCATAGGTAAGAGAACAATGATTAAGAAAATTACTTAAATAATCAAATTTCTTTGTAGAGTGCATAATTTAGGAGAAATATATGGGCATTTTGTAGAATGTATGATATTTATAAATACCATGTTTCATATTTATTAAATATTTTTTTTAAAAATTCAGGACTTTTTTTAGCTTCTTTTAACTGCCACTAGACTATTGTCTAGAATACTTAACCCTTTTAAAACCGCCAAACAGTTTTTTTATTTAAAAATCAGGATGAACAGTTAACAAAGATACAAAAAAAAAAAAAGATTGATTGATTGATTTGATGCGTTACACTTTGTTGTAAACCTCTTTACCACATTAAAACCATGGAAAAAGTCCTTTTGAGTGCTCCTACTTCATCTTTAGCTGCATATTTCAGACGCTGGTAGCACCGAAGGCAAGAAAACTTTTAGTCATTTAAGGGAGAGTGCCTGAATCATCTCTATTTATATATATATATATATATATAGAAAGGTGAAAATCAGGAGCACTCGCTTGGATTTTTCAACCGTGAATAAACTGTTTAATCACAACTTCAACATCAACGTTTCGACCCTTCAGGGTCTTTATCAAGATAGTGATAATGCACATGAAATACAAATATATACACAATCATAATTGGTTAACTTACCCCACCTGTGTGAAGTGATTCCGGAAGTGAAACTAGCCGGACGGAGTGTGTATGTAGAAATGAGAACGTCCGCATCATGACGTTCGTACATGCGTGATGACGTGTATGCATGCGTACGTGATGACGTGCGTGCGGCAAAACGTGCCCCCCCGCGTGTTGACGTCATCACGGGTAGTGTATAACAAAACCATGGTAACCACACAATCCCCGTGTAGCTAAACCGTTCAAGGAGGAACATATTATTGTAAAACTGTAACCAGTACATGAGGGAAAGAGATATAAAGGCATGCAAGAGCCACATTGTAAAGTGAAGTCAGAGGTTGTACCTGAGGCATGCAAACCAAAATTAGTGTGGACATAAAGTGAATGTGTATGATGTGTTAAAAATAAGCACAACATCTGCAGAAAGAATCCTAAGAACATGAGAAATAAACCAAAGTAAAAACATACAATACAAAAAATAGCAGTCAGATCGAATAGAACATATGTGTGAATATGAGTGTAAGATGAGTGTCATCACGTACGCATGCATACACGTCATCACGCACGCACGTACGAACGTCATGATGCGGACGTTCTCATTTCTACATACACACTCCGTCCGGCTAGTTTCACTTCCGGAATCACTTCACACAGGTGGGGTAAGTTAACCAATTATGATTGTGTATATATTTGTATTTCATGTGCATTATCACTATCTTGATAAAGACCCTGAAGGGTCGAAACGTTGATGTTTAAGTTGTGATTAAACAGTTTATTCACGGTTGAAAAATCCAAGCGAGTGCTCCTGATTTTCACCTTTCTATCTATTGGCCTGGAGGCACCCTGGTAATATACATTTTATATACCTTTTTTGGGGGTTGAGTGCCAGAGTCTGGTCTGATATATATATATATATATATATATTTTTTTTTTTTTTTTTTTGCAGATAGGATGCAGTTCAGGGATACTTACAAAATATGGAGTTGTAATAGGGGAGATTAAACGTATTATACAATATACCTTACCTATTTGAAAATATTTTTTTAATATTTGTGTAGAAGTACATCATTGTTTTCCTAATACAGGAAGTGTATGAAAAAGGAAAGCTCATCCCTAACCTTACTAAACTGATAATTTGCAAGGGGCCTGCTGGAATTGTTTTTATTCAAAATGACCAAAAATGTCACATCACAAGTATATAACAATGAATATCTGTAGATGGGCACAATGTACAGTTATATTGATTTCAGCTTGCACATAAGCATGTAGTGTGCTTAGAGTCCTCTCTCTCATTACATTCAGCCGCTATAATGTTGCAATACATTTCTTAGCAAAACCAATCCTGTATTTACACAGGTTTGGGGTGACAGGTGGTTATAAAAGTAAAACATTCTCATATTTGCAATCCTATATTTCTACTACAGTACTCATCCCTTCAACAAAGAGGCCTATAATGGGTCTAGGTGTTTGGGGCACCTCCAAAACAGATTCTGGCCTGCCCATGGTGCATTTACATACAATATATTAGCATTAATACAACACTCCAAACCATGGCACATTAAGAGCCAATTGGGCCTGGTGCTGATAATTATAATGGGCCTATCTACATAACCTTATCTTATTTATTTTTTTAAATCAATGAGGCTATTCCATAAGCATGGGCTTGAAACTGCAGCACAATCAGCCCCTATGTTAATCCGGCCCTGCCCTAAGCACTATAACCACTACAGTTTATTGTATGCTATGTGGTGCAAGCTGCCTTTGGGTGCCCTTTTCATAATTTTGTTGTAAGTCCATTTTCAAGTAGTTGGACAAAATAATGCAGCTTACAAATCATGTCCCCTGGCTCCACTGTCCCTATGAGGTTTCACTTCTGCTTCATATATTAAAAGAATTCCAACCTTAGATAGCACAGTTAGGCTGTTAGAGCCGAACCTGTCCCCAGAACTATTAGGTGCTGAGAGAGGTCCATATTTGTTTGCAAACAATTTGTAAATAATTTGACGCCAAATGGTACAGCAACTGAACAACCCTTAGATACAAAACCAATTAACTAAAGTTATATAGTTATAGTATATAGTTATAGTTTGTTGCACTTAGCACTAGTAGCCAATTATTAATAATATGCATGCATGGTAAAGTCACGGTTATTCACTACAGTGAGAACTTAGGGCATAGCTGCCCCACTAGAAAACTTCAAGTCAGCTATGCTTCCAATTCAACTACTTTCCCCTTAAATTCGAAATTCATTTGAATTCCTGACAATTCTCACTTTACGAGAATGACCTGTATGTGTTCTTTTAACTCTTTATTTTGTACAAATTATATTTTCTGAGCATATCATTCGTTATCATTTTACCAACAGGTATATTTGCTTTATGAATTTTTGGCAGTTTAAGTGCAAATATTAAGGGGATACTATAGGCACTCAGATCACTTCAGCTCATTGAAGTGGTCTGAGTTCCGTGTCCATATTACACATGTTTACGTTGCAGAACTAAGACAGCCTCTAGAGGCTGTTTACCAGACAGCCACTAGTGGGCTTCTTAAATGGAAATGGACCTTTGGTCCAGTATCTGATGCTGGACGTCCTCACGCTCTGCATGAGGGAATCCAGCAGTAGCTTTTTCCTCATATCAAAGTATTGATTCAATGCTTTCCTATGGCGAGGGCCTAATGCACGTGCGGAAGTTGCAGGACATCAACGTTGGGATCAGGTAAGTAAATAAAGGGTTTTTAACCCATTATTCACTGCGGGGGGGGGATGAGGTGGGGTCGCAAGGAAGGGGGGATGGAAGAGGGAGCTATAGTGCCAGGAATACAGCTTTGTATTAGAATTTTTTCAATTCCATGATATTTCTTCAACAGCCGTTGGCAACAATAATCTGAAAATGGTGTCAAGCTAGCTATTTACACCCTGCAAAAAAAACCAAAAAAAAAAACCTTTGCTTGTCGTACCTACTTGCCATCTGCAAAATAAATCATACAGGCTAACTATTTTATTGCATGTGTCAAATCTTAGTTGAATAATGAAGGTATTTTTAAAAGCCAAGACATTTCTTACTGCCTCGGAGTGTCACATCCATCCATCCTAACCAGCAGGAATCCCTAGCAAAAGGTGTAAAAGAAACTCAGGCAACTTACACGATTACGTTCTATTTTAAGTCATGGTATTTGACACTACAGGGACATTAAGTTCTAACTTACCATTCCTAAAATACCTCATCTTAAAAAACGACGACTTTCCGACTCATTGAAAACTGTAAATCACGAACAGATGAAAGAGCAAAGGTCCATGCCAGTAAATATTAAAGCTCACTATTTCTAGATGTGAAATATTTCGCAGTAGCAAATTACTGTAAGTACATACAGAGTATTAAAGCGCGCTCTCAGTCTTTTAACATATGGAGAGATATTTATAAGCTGATAGATTTTTAATGCGCCGTGTCATTCGAGGTGAATTCAAACACTTTCCAAGGATGCTAGTTAAATCAAAGATGCAAGAAAAAATGAAATATTTTTTTTTTTCT
Source organism: Pelobates fuscus (assembly GCF_036172605.1). Classification (NCBI taxonomy): domain Eukaryota; kingdom Metazoa; phylum Chordata; class Amphibia; order Anura; family Pelobatidae; genus Pelobates; species Pelobates fuscus. The sequence continues at coordinate 111,146,488 of NC_086328.1, read as the reverse complement.
TATTGCAACTCTGTGAGTAAAGGAAATATTGGCTGAAAATATTTGTTACAAAACCGTTTATTTTCTGATATCCGAATTGCAGCAAATTGAAATTAAAATTGTAATTTGAGGCTAAATAGGCAAACTATGACTATAACCGAGTTGAAGAATTCAGCAATTTTAGCCTCAATTTTGAAATCTTGACGATTTTGACAGTGACTGCGTATGGTAAAAGTACACTATAATTTGGAATGTTAAAGCTCTAAATCTCAGTACAAGTGAAATCATTATTTTTTTTTGATAATTCTTTATTTTTTGTGTGCATAGAAAACACATACAGGCTTATCATGCCCAAACAGCAAATAACAAGCAAGATAATATACAAAGCTGATATACAATAAGGCAAGTAGAAAATACATGCTCAATTTTTTAAATAATGTTAACAGGACCATGCATGCATGTCTAGACCTCGTGGACAGTATAGACTTGCAGAAGACATGGAGACAACTAAATAAAACATCATTAAAAAATAAATGTTGATATCAGAATGCTGGGAAAAAAACAAAACACTGGGTTCTAGGAAACATAAACGAGATGGATAAACAGATATCACTGCAGTGCTAGAGAGTTGCAGGTATAGACAGGGCTGCCATCAGAAATTGTGGGGCCCCTAACACAGCTCAAGGTCTGGGCTCCCGTGTGCCCGCCTCCAAGCCCCACCTCCAAATCCCGCCCACAGGAATACACACACACACAGACACAAAAGGACACAGACACAGAAAGATACACACATACTAACAGACACACACACACACACACACACTGATGTATATACATACTCACATACTGACAGACACACATACATACATACTGACAAACAGACATACATACAAACTGACATACAGATATACAAACAGACATACATACATAATGGCATACATACACATACATACTGATATACATACATACACACATATAGATATATACATACACAGATACTGACAGACATACAGACATACATACACACACACACACACACACATACTGACATACACACACACAGTCATACACACAGACATACATACTGACATACATACATATATGCACATGACACATACACACACACACCTCATTTATCAGCCACCCTCCTCTTACCTTTAAGTTGCAGGAGGGTGGCCTCCTCCTGTGCGCAGTAAGCTGGGAGGAAGTGACCGGCCGTCACTTCCTCCAAGCAGCCCTTGCAGAGTAGCCGCAATTTTTATTTTTTTTAAAGGGGCCCGGTCGCGCAGTTAACCGGCCGCAGGGCTGACCGGGCCCCTGAAGATATAGGGCCTATCGGGTGGCCCTAAATGCTTGGGCCAGATTATGATGGGGCCAAACAGTACTGGCTATAGCTCTCATCTCCTCCATACAGTGAAATTGAGCTTCACAGAGTTGCCACCAGAACTATGTGGTGTGTCAGGCTCTCCAATCGCCCTGAGCCCAGTCCACGAGGGGAGCCAGTGCCTCTCCTCCATGGGTCCTCTCCATCCAAGTAGCAGGTCCTCGGGTCTGTAGGTGCCTTGGAATTCTAAGCAGTCCCTGAGTATCCAGGCAACTTGTGGCAGGCGTCTCCACATGGGCTCTCGGCCCAGAAGAAGAGTAACGAGCTGTGGCAGCTGCAATGTTCTGTGGCTTAGCAGGCAAGATAAGGGATTAAGGACGGCAGGATTCAGAGTCGGCCTCTAGCCCAGAGCATCAGTATTTACAACATGTGTTATCTGTGCGGCCGGAGGGCTAAGCAGGCCAGAACGGCATAGACACGGTGCCAGAATCTCTGGCAGATTGATTTGAACCTAATGTTAAAGAGGTCTCTCCACCTCTGGCTTTTTAGGTCTTCATGGCAGCTCGAAAGTTCAGGTGCAGCGGCTTTCTTGGTCTCCCCATGCTTGATTAGACTGCTCACTTGCAGGCGTCACTCCGTTTGTGTCACAAAATGCAAGCAGACCGATGGCCCCGAGCCACTGCTAATGGCCACAGGAACAGATGAGGCTCGAATCAAGTCGCTTTAGCAGGCTGAAAGGAAGTTAAACTTAAAACAGAGATCATGCTCAAGCTCATGCAAAGTACGTCTAGCTGCCATGATAGTCAAGCCCTGCCCCCAAGTGAGATCATGGTTAATAAACTCACCATCAAACATCAGATATGGTCAAAACATTGTTTTTTTTTTATTTAAAGGATTCAAGCCTCGATTTAATATTTTTAGCAAAGCTTTTCAGACAATCACAATCTGTTAGAAAACATTTTCAAAAGATTTATGTACACAAGTCATCATTAAAGTCTATGGGAATTGGTGTAAGTGGGAGATAAGTGGGATACAGTCATGTACCTGAAAAAAAAAAAATGACCGTAAACCGGACATAGTGTAACATATATAAATTAATTGACTGCTGTCGTGATTGCACTCACAGACCATAAGAGAAGTATGTGCAGATCACAAATCCACCCCTCTATGGGTATAGGATCAGGAACTACTGTGTGCTATCCCTTCTCGCGAACAGGTACCAGGAACACGATGCGTATATTTAGCATATTTAGTACAGTGGATATAGTTACTATTGATAATAATTGGGAATATTTCTTATTAAAAATTATAAATCAATAATTATAACTCCTAAATTATGTGTTTTAAAACACCAATAACATAAAGATTATTCTACATATGATGCATAGTAAATAGTACTGCAAAACATAAATGGCATTTAACACCATTAGGGTGATGAAGGACATAGTATAAGGAATTTAAAGTAATATATGCTATATTTAGAGTAAGAAAGTGATAGATTTCATTTTAAGCAGATCAGAGCAACTAATTGAGATTGACACACTCAGACTATTGCAATGGAACACATGGAAGTGCGGTTTGAGCCGCAAACAAGAAACATACGCCTGGACACTAGATCGAATGCAAGCATTCTGAAGTTGGAACGCAAACGAACCAAGATGGCGCCAGCAGGCGTTTTAAACATTGAAGATTGGAAACAGCTGAGGATGCGCTGGGAGAATGGATCGAGATTGCGGTCTGTTAAGGGAAAATTAAATAGGATTGGATGCATCGGGAGGATGTTCCCCAGACTCACCTGTGAAATATTGGAACTGATCCTATTTAAGAATAGGAAACTGAGGGATGGGTAGGCTGATAATTTTTTTTGGCATTTATTACCATTGATTCTAATATGGATTTTTGTCCCTGAGGAAGTTCCTATGGAACGAAACGCGCAGGACCTAATTCGTTTATATTTTATCAATTTTTATTTATTGTTTTACTTTATATACATTTTTTTTATACTACCTACTCATCGTGTTCCTGGTACCTGTTTGTGAGAAGGGATAGCACACAGTAGTTCCTGATCCTATACCCATAGAGGGGTGGATTTGTGATATACGCATACTTCTCTTATGTCTGTGAGTACAATCATGACAGCAGTCAATTCATTTATATATACAGTGTTACACTATATCCAGTTTATGTTCATTTTTTTAGGTTTATGACTGTATCCCACTTATCTTTGAAATTATATCTACTCTATGTGAGATCACTTACAGGGAAGTGATCTTGGGAAGCTGTATACGAAAAAGCTAAGTTAACTATTGATTTATCTCTGAGTGGCACTTTGTTGGCGTTTAAAGGGATATTTTCATATATTTTTGTGATCTTTGAAAAGCTGATCCAAATATATTAAATCGAGTCCTTAGAAGAATCAAACATCTGACCCCCACAGATGACCTTATAAAAGCCATCCAGAAAAACAACTACATCGCATTCAGCTGCCAAAAACTGCACCAAGATTTCTAACCTGACGTTAGACCCTATTATCAGCACTGCTTGCCAGTAACATGGGCATTTAATTCAAAACTGTCTTTTTGTCCAGCAAAACTGTAATCAGTAACAAAGGTACCGTAACTATTTCTTGATGACCTATGCCCAGTGACTCTTCTTCAATAGCAGGCACTACGAAACTAATGCCCCAAGAGCTCACTGGAAATGTAGTGAGTGAGATTGTATCCACACTGCTCTCTCTGCAGAACGCTCTCACAAGCACAGTGAAGAGACTGCTTCCCTGGACACTTAAAGTGGCTCTGTCTATTGGCAGGGTTTGTTTTTAAATGAATCAGTGTGAGTCCCTATATTCCTCCGTGTGTGTATGTGTATATATATATATATATATATATATATATATATATATTTAATTAAACATATTTCTCAAGTTATAAATAAGACTACTTTTTCTAATGGGAAGCACGATCTTTGGCAATTTTTGGCAATAGGTGGAGCTTAAAGGGACATTATAGTCACCAGAACAATTACAGCTTAATTTTTGATTGCTGGGTGCACATCATACACTCTCCTGCACATGCACACTGAAGCACACATTCAAACACAGATACACACACACTGACACACACACACACACACACAGATACACACTGGCTCATACACAAACACATATTTACACACACAGATAACATACACACATACCATAAACATGCACAGATAACAAATACACAGACACACACAGACATGTACACACACAGATCCCAATTTACATATTTTTAGCCACCCCTGTTTCCGTACCTTTTTGTTGCAGTAGTGTGGCTTCCCTGGGATACAGTGGCATCTGGCTGAGTTTAATGGGAATCTGGTTCAGGCTCTCCTTCTGTTGTCATCCCCTCCCTCACTCTCCCATGCGGTTTGTTGGTAAACTGGGAGGAAGGGCATTGGACTCACTTGTTCCCATCACCACATCTCACATTGAGCAGGTGGCCGGGCCATGCCTGGCCCCTGATCAAAGATCACCATTGGGTGGCCCAATGTGCATTGACCACCCGATGGGCATGTGGGAGGTAGTTCTGCCACAAGACGCAAAGCTCCAGTGCCGCCCTGTGCATGCCTTGATGTGCACATCAACCCACACAACTGCGTTAGTATTTTTCCGGACCCCCCCAAAAAAATGTTTGTGCCCTGAGCAGCTGCACCATCTGCCCACCTGGTAGTTATGCTACTGTTAAGTGGCCCAGAGGGCCCACTTAGATTTTGCTGTAATAAAAAATATGTAATCTGCTTTTATCAGTGTAATCAGAATTATCAGTGTGTGTTGAAATGTGTGTTGTATCTGCCTTGATTATGTCTGGAGTATACTTCCTGTGAATTATGGGAGTAGTCATTGTTAGTGCACTTCCTGTTCATTGTAGAGGTATACATTGTTAGTACACTTCCTGTGTATTAAAATAGTATACATTTTTAGTACCTTTCCTGTGTATTATAGAGGTATACACTATACGAGTAAATTCCCTGTGTATTATAGGAGAATACTGTATTAGTACACACCCTGTGTATTATACAAATATACATTCTTAGTACACTTCCTTTGTATTATAGGGGTAGACATTGTTAGTACACTTCCTGTGTGTTATAGGAGAATACAATGTTTGAACATGCCCTGTGTATTATAAGAGTATGCATTGTTAGTACACTTCCTGTGTATTATAGGTGTATATATTGTATTTCTTTCTAGAAAGCACGCTCCCTGTGTTTCTTACACGCCATGTTATGTGTTCCTTCTTTGTGTGTTTGCATTATACAGTAAGCAAAGTACATTTTTACAATTTACTAAAGTGAATCTCCTTTGCCCACCCTGTGGATACTGTAACATTTCCAATTTTAAATAAACATGAATATAATCCTTTAAATTATTCTATTGATTAAAACGTGCATTTCCTGTAGTTTAGCAGCTTCAATACTGTCTTCACAGTTTATCTTTGTCTCTAATTCTTTGCAGCTGTTGGCGATTTTAGGGCGTGCCTACGAGTAACAGTATTTCTGCTCTGACTGTACCAAGAGAACACTACTAAACCGCTGTCACTCCTGCCTTTCTCCACTTAATCCCTCATAGCTGGTTATGATGCGATGAGTGCCTTGTGTAAAACAGATGGCAGAAACTGATATGTTTCCTAATTGTGGCCGGTTAATAGCTCAGGATAACAGTGAGATAAGGGCTAATAAGCCAGTCTTGTCCTTGCCAGGTGCTGTTGCTTAAACCCTCTTTAAATATCAAAGTGGGTCCAGAAAACCCCAATGTAGGGATGGATACAAGTTTAGATCCAAGCTGCTGTTACAGAACTACAGCGAACATGATGCTCCCTTAAAGATTGGCTGGAAAAGGATCATGGGAGTTGTAACCTTGCAAAAGTAATTAGATGCCTTTCTGCCCCTCCATCCCCCCCCCCCCCCCCCCCCGACTTAAAACATATTGGATTAAGTTCTGTTAGTACTGTTTCAGTGTAACTGGCTGCATCATGTCTGTATACCCACGATTATTCTATATTATTATAAATCCTACGTCTATTTTTTTAGACTTTATTTTAGAATTTCTTATCAAGCTCAGTATAGCGGAACACTCGAATGCGCTTTGTGATCTACCCAAAGAATGATCATCTTATTTTAATTGAATGCTTACTTTCCTGTGGACAGTTGGTCTAATTTATTCATAAATCCCTTACCAAACTTGTACAGGCTTTCAGTGTTTCCAGACCGAAATCAGATAGCTAGCCCGATGTGTCTGCTGGTGGTCTACAATGCATCATCCATTGATGGAGTCTACTCATTGCTATTTAAAGCGGAGACCATTGCAAGGATATCTTACCCTTATCTTACATAGACATCTCACAACAAACACCTATGCTCAATCATGATTTTTTTTGTTGTACCTGTGTGTATGCACATATGAAGTTGTTTGTGTGTATGGGAGTGTACTGCTGTTTGTGTGTGAAGAGCGATATGTAGGTGTTTGCACATCTGAGTGTGTAGCTGTGCGTGAATAGCAGTATATAGGAGTTTGCTAGGGGTATGTTAATAGTGTTTGTGTGTGGGAGTGTGTAGCTGTTTGTAAATTAAAGTATGTAAGTGCTTGTATGTATGGGGGGGTGTAGCTGTGTGTAAATGGCAGTAAATAGATGTTTGTATGGATGTGTAGCTGTTTGTGTGTGAATAGCAGTATGTAGGTGTGTGTATGGAAGTGTGTAGCTGTGTGTAAATGGCAGTATATATGTGTTTGTATTATGTGGGAATAATCAGCTGACTGGAAATTATACAAAATAAAATGCAGTATAGTGTGGGAAATCTAAAGTAAAGTAAAAGAATTTCTTGCTTTAAGATGATAATTAGAAGATTCTATATTCCCAAGAAAACATATATGACCATCACTAATGCAGCTTTTCTTCTGGCACTAATAAATATCTTCTCTTCTGCCAGAAACTCAGCAAACAACCCACTTGTATATTTCCCCTGGCAGCCAATAGTTCTTAGATCCAGAGGGAGACAGCTGCACTTTAATAAGGCTAAGGCAATTCTCGAGTTCCAAAATGCCTCATTCTATCTATTCATTTCAAAGTTTTCTTTAAAGTTTCACTTACCTGTAGGATGGTAAGAGCTTCGCCAGTCCTCGCCAGTCGCTAAATGTAACCTCGGCTGAGAATTTTGATTGTTCAATATGCTACATGGGTACGATGGAAAGTCATTCCAGCACATAGTGTTAAGATCTTGAGAAATTAAGATCTAATAAAAAATATATTCATATTATTTGTTGAGAAAATGTCTTACTAGGGAAAAAAACACTCAAACTGTATAATCTTGTTACAAGGATAATTCTTTTAGATCTACAGAACATTGGCAACAATTAGCAGATGAACAATATTTGGTTTATTTGGAGACAGTGTTATTTTCAGATTTCTGGACGATTTGACGATTTCTAGTCATTTTTTCTATAGATATGGAGCTCTGAATAAGAAGCCTGGATGACCACTTGGATAGTAAGACATTGGAAGTGGATCATATGTTAAATGAACCTTAGAGAGTGCGGCACAGCATGACTCTCGGGTAGTGTGGCGGCTTCCTGCAGAAGACTTTATGTACCAGACAAGCTAAGCAAAGGGAAGTGTTTTATTTATTGTAAAATGTCACACTCATGTGAAGTGGAATCGCATTTCGCAGGACAAATCATTAAAATTTCTTGTTTGTTGAGTTTACTGAGATGCATTCATGGTGTAGATGCATATATTACATCCAAAAAACTGTGAATAGCTTTGGCATTTGTTCAAATATCTGTTTACGTGCCTTAGAATTAAAACAGGATTTGTTTCTGAGTTCTGGGGTAGGTGATATCTTATTACCATGGAGTCCAAATGAGAGATCAAGGACTAGCCAAATTCCAAGATATTTATAGGAGTTTACTGGGGGCAAATCTTTGTTCAAGATTCCATTCTAACAATTTTGTTAGTATCTAGGAAACTTTTCCACAGTAAAGAAAATTCAGTTCATCTGAATCGATTTGTCTGAATATTTTTTGTTTTTGTTTGGAATATCATTATATATAAATATAGATTTGTTTTTACTGTTCCTCCATTTTTACCTCACTTAAAGTAAATAAAATCAATATTTAGAGACTGTCCCCTAACCATCAATCTTTTTTATGACATGGATGGAACTCAGATTCAGGAAACAAACAAAGTTGCTGGTCCATTCCCATTGATTTATTTTATTTATGATTCAGTCCCGCTGCTATTTAAAGTTGAGAAATTTGGACACATTGCTGATCACCCAAATTTGAATGAATAGCAATTGGTTTGAAAGTGAATGCACAAGTCTAGTATCAAGGAACATATAGATTTAAGTCATCAGAGGGACACTCTAGACACTTTAACCCTTTTATCTGATTTATGTGGTCATAGTGTCTATAGTCCCCTGGCACTGTCCTTGCATTCAGTGCTAAACCATTTTTAAGCAGTTCAACAATCAATGAAGGTCACTGGTCACCAGCAGCACTGGAGATATGGCTAAGGTTGAGATTACACACTTCTTTCTAGCCATACCAATTCATACCAGCAATGATAGTGGTCAGCTGATACCCTGCATTCAGTGCTAAACCATTTTTAAGCAGTTCAACAATCAATGAAGGTCACTGGTCACCAGCAGCACTGGAGATATGGCTAAGGTAGAGATTACACACTTCTTTCTAGCCATACCAATTCATACCAGCAATGATAGTGGTCAGCTGATACTCTCAGCCACACACAACCACCCTTTGCTGCTCAGATTAATGCTTCCTCAGTAGACCAAGCAACACAGAAGGTGGTCTGATAAGGGCTCTCATATATTAAAACGTTAAATATGGTTTAAAACCGAAAGGAAGGGTGGTGCCAAGGGACTCCGGACACTATAACCACTTCAGTGAGATGATGCCGTTACAGTGTATATAGTGCCCCTTTAATCTCTCAGAAAATCCCTGCAGTAAAAAAGCCTCAGGTTGCGATGCTATTTCAAGGAGTATAAAATGTACTTACCTGCATACACAGGTGTTGCAAGCCATGGAGACATTTATAAATATCGAAAACACAATGTTGCAGTAATGTTTGAGGTAAATGAAATAGGGCTGAGTTCTGGCACACCTTTAAGAGATTTTACATTTAACATTAGTGGAAAAAAGTTGACAGTCAAGAAATTATTAACATTTCCCTTAGACTAAGCTAACTTTCTTCAAGTCCTGAAGAAAGTTTGCTCAGTCTAGCTGAAAGGTTGATAATAAAGAAAAAGTTATATCTGAATTTAAAAGTCCTGTGGGTAGTGTTTGTCTGTAAGGTGGATTTTCTGCTTAATATTGAACTGGGCAAGCTGAAATTCTTCGCGTGCAAGATCTGTGAGTGATTATATATATTATTATAAAATCAACATTTAGTGGTCGTCCATTAGCCCTCCATCTGTTTTGGTGCTACGGACAGGACCTTCAAATCATGAAGCAAATAAAATAGTTTTGTCATTGTCCGTTTTGTTTGTTTAGTGATTTGCCTACATAGCATTACGTATTTCTGATAAATTGCCAAAAATTCTCATGAATTGCAATGAGTTTGAAATTAAAATGTTGATACTTTATTCTATCATTTTAAGTAAATCCGATCAGCAAAATGAATATGGAACGGCTGAATTTTCCTAAGATGTAATGTAGGTGTTAGTGAACAGACTCCATGATTTGCTAAGCTCGATATTTTCTTGACAGGTGCATGTTAACATAACAAAATAAATGTTTTCAAGTTCCACCAATATACTTGTTAATGTATTTTAGTGACAGGTCTACTCTTTTAATAGTGGAATGTCGGTTAATTAGCCTTTTTTTACTGCCATACGTTTCTTATCAAGGATGGTCCATAAAAAATACATTATTTTAACCAACAAAGGGCTGCGGATTACTCTGGGGACAATGCAATTTTTCCAACTGTTCCCCGGAACGTGATGTGCAATTATGAATCAATTCATCATTTCAAACTCTTTCCTTGTAGTCAAACAATAGCATTAGTATGTGTTTTAAAGCCACTGTATGCCAATCAGTTAAGCTTCTATCATCAGAATTCCTTCCTTACCGCTGACACGCTGCTCCCACTTGGCCATAAGCCGCGTAGTAAACCCCTTCGTGCGGTATGGTTTGATTTGAACAATGCAAACAGTCCTGCTCACGTGTCTATCCTTGCACCAGCAGAAGCCTACGGACCACATCTTGTTTTTTCATTTGCAAGAAACATTTGTTACTCCAGCTGACCACATGCCATAGAATTTGCCAGTGTTCCAGCAAATAACAGCTGCTTCACAAATTACTTTAACCCCCCTCGCTTCAGGGATTAGTTGGGTATAGTGAACTCTGTGTACGGGAGGGCACAATTCTATTTTTTTTGGTAGCATAACCATAATTATTAAACCTGACTTCAGACCAGCGGTTGGGATGTCTCGGCATGTTGTGTTTTGTTCTAATGAATAAATGTTGACAATCAAATTAATGTAATTCGCCAAAAACACAAATCTCGGATTCAATATTCCAGGTGATCAAACAGGGCAATACAAGGAAATATAGGATATTCACAAAACAAGCATTGACAAGGGGCATTTGGAGCACAAATAGTCTACCTGGAAAATGTATTGGCTATTTTAAACAGAAATGGTCAATTCTTCACAATTCCCAGCTTAGTAAATAACTCCAATCACTCATCATTTCTCAAGGTCTTAGGTATGGCTAAAAAAAATTAAAAAAAAAGATGGATTGGGGCTGAAAGTGGAGAATGGCAAATCGAGAACATACATACACAAGCACTATTAAACGATTGCTCGGTTTATGAACTATATCAATGCATAGACAGACAGATAGACACCAATAGACAGACACTGACAGACACAGAGATATACATTGAGCACCTATCTTTGACCAGAAATTATCTCTCTCTGCTATGTTAATGTTAAACAATATATTACTAAGGAGAATGGTAATTGACAACTGTGCAGTATATCGGGCTCTGCACTAGTGTATAACATGTGAACTGAATCACACTTAAAAAAAGATAAAAATAAATAAGCAAAGACCTATTATATACTGCAGCCATGGATACACAATGACCTATTATATACTGCAGCCATGGATACACAATGACCTATTATATACTGCAGCCATGGATACACAATTACCTATTATATACTGCAGCCATGGTTACACAATGACCTATTATATATTGCATCCATGGATACACAATGACCTATGATATACTGCACCCATAGATACACAATGACCTATTATATACTGCACCCATGGATACACAATGACCTATTATATACTGCACCCATGGATACACAATGACCTATTATATACTGCACCCATGGATACACAATGACCTATTATATACTGCACCCATGGATACACAATGACCTATTATATACTGCACCCATGGATACACAATGAACTATTATATACTGCACTCACAGATACACAATAACCTATTATATACTGCACCCATGGATACACGATGACCTATTATATACTGCACCAATGGATACACAATGACCTATTATATACTGCACCCATGGATACACAATGACCTATTATATACTGCAACCATAGATACATGATGACCTATTATATACTGCAGCCATGACCTGTTATATACTGCACCCATGGATACACAATGACCTATTATATACTGCACCCATGGATACACAATTACCTATTATATACTGCACCTATGGATACACAATGACCTATTATATACTGCACCCATGGATACACAATGACCTATTATATACTGCAACCATGGATACACGATTACCTATTATATACTGCAACCATAGATACATGATGACCTATTATATACAAACACAAAGATAAAGCACCGCGCTTACAGCAGCAGTAGCTTAGTATCCAACAGCTTAAAATACATAGTAAAAACAAAGAGAACGTTACCTGCGCTCTTTAGTTTTATTCCAATGGCCATTTGAATATATAAGTTTACCAGCCACGTCAAGTCAAGCCTCAATAGGTGAGTTCCTACACTAGCCATTAGATTTGCTGATATCAGCCAAGTATCTCCAGTGAGACAGGAAGGGGTATTTTATAAACCCTTTAACATTTAACCCTTTATAGGGGACTCTTTCTGGCCACAATAGTGATGGAAAAGTTGTTTCAAGAGGACTAAAACCTGGACTGTGGCAAAACTCCCATGGAAAATTACATAGTTGATGCAGAGTCTGGTTTTAATCCATAAAGGGCATAAATCACCTAACATTCCTAAATTGTTTGGAATAACGTGCTTTAAAACATCAGGTATGATGTTGTATCGATCAGGTAGTGTAAGGCTTACACCCGCTTCACAGTGACAGACCAAACTCCCCGTTTAACGCACCGCAAACAACCGCAAACAGTCCATTTGCACAACCGCAAACTCCACATTTGCACAAGGTTGGATACCAAGCTAGCCATGTCCCGTTCCTTGTCCTTACTGATGTCATTGAAGGTCCCTTCCTCCACCCAGCCACGTACAACACCAAGGGTCCCCGAAAGGTGACAACAAGCCCCCTGTATTTTTTTTAAAATGTACACTACTGTTACACCAGATATGAGTTGCACTGGTGTGACACTGTGCCCTGGCAGGCCCTGAAACGCGCACGTGTGAAGGAAACTGACTGCTATTATTTCACAGTCAAATTTCTAGTTTTTTTTTTAATGTACACTACTGTTACACCAGTGATTGGCCCACGTCATGCCTACGCCCCCAAAACGTTCGTGTGTGGGGGTGCTGGAATGACGTGGGCCAATGGGAGCCTGAATCAACTTTTGGCTCCCACTGCCCCTTTAAGAGCGAGCTCGTGACTCGAGCCGTGCTCCTAGTGCCAGGTGGGCCACGTGACCGATCACTGCGGTCAGTGCACGCGGCTAAGTCAGAAGAGGAGATCAAGCCGCATGCGGCTCATTTGGAGGCAGGAGTGATCCAGCCACGCGCGGCTCAAGCTTAGGAGCCAGGTCGGTCCCAGGATAAGGTAAATACAGCCACAACCACTTATCCCAAACACACACCTTTCCTAACGTCCTATCCCATTAAAAGCATATTACCGCGTATTTAATTAAACAGATAGACCCTCTACTTCATCCAGGTTACCGATCGATGGTTCGATATTCTGAGCCCTCTCTGATTTACTGTACACGACTATTCGATATTCCCACAAATTTTATATAGCATTTTATGTTTGTTTGAGACCACCTTAAAAATATTGGATATCGCTAAAAATCATGATCACTATATACTTTCTCTACAAACCTCTAAAACGAACCAAACTACTCATCCATCCGCTATACCACTTTATCCCACCTAGAACTAGTGCCCAGTTAAAATACTTGACTCTTACTTACCCACACTCAGTCATGCCACACACATTTCACCACTACTCTCACTGAATCCCTCTGACTACGGCTAAATTCATCTTCTACATCAGAACACTACTCTTAAGATTGGGTTGTATCCATGTCTCGGGTCTTTCATTTAGAATAGGGGCAGCTTCGGTCTCCTTCAACACTGACACTCCAGTGCATATTATTAAAAGATTGGGCAGATGGAAATCCTCAGATTAGACCTCCCCATAGGAAAGCATTGAATAATGCTTTCAATGCTTTCCTATGGGGATTTCAGTCAGGGCCGGCCTTAGGCAAATAGGCGCCCTGTGCGAAAAGTCTTCATGGCGCCCCCCCACCACCCACCAAGTTGCCTGAATACAGTAACACACACAGGCACCAGGGACGTGTATATCGTGAGGCAAACAAGGCATCTGCCTTAGGTGGCACTTTGCAGGGGGTGGCAAAAAAAGCCGCCCCCAAACCCCCAGGCAGATCCCTTGCTTGCCTCACGTCCTGGGGTGCTCAAGAGCTGGACGGCTGGCCATGTTTGAGCGCCCCCTCCCCCCCCCCCGAGGCTGGCAGCGGGCAGCGAAGGAGCATACTCACCTGAGCTCTTCCTGCTCAGCTCCCTCTGCGCCGCTTAATGAAGCCGGGAGCCGGAATATGACGTCAGTCCGGCTCCCGGCATCACTAAGAGCCGCCTACTCAGTCTGTGCGCCCCCTGCCTGCCCGCCCAGCAGCCACACTGGACTGCAGGCAAGAAATCCACTCCAGCTCTCCCATGGAGGCTGGGTGGATTTAAAATAAAATTAAAAAAATACTAGTTTGTGAGTGTTAGTGGAAATGTCTGTGTGTATGTCTAAGTGAATGTGTGTGTGTGTGTGTGTCTGTCTGTAGGTGTCTGTAAGTGTGTGTGTCTGTGAGTGAATGTGTGTGTCAGTCAGTGAGTGTGTAAGTGTCAGTCAGTGGGGGGCGTGCGTCTTTCAGTGAGTGCATGCATCTGTCAGTGAGAGTGCATCTGTCAGTGTGTGTCCAAGTAATAGTGTGTGTGTGTGTATGTCATTGTTTGTCAGTGTATATGAGAGTGTGCGTCTGTCAGTGAGTGAGCGTCTGTCAGTCAAAGTGCGGCCTTGAAAGGAAGGGGTGGGGGAAATTTAAACTTGGTTACAGGCATGTACACACACACACACACTCACACTCAGTTAAAGGCAGTCACACATACAGGCACAGGCACACACAATGGCACAGCTACAGCGACACACACAGACAGTCATACACACACACAGGCAGTCACACACAGACAGTTACAAACAGACAGACATACACAGGCAGGCAGACAGTCACACACAGGCAGTCACACACACACACACACACACGCAGGCAGGCAGTCACACACGCAGGCAGTCACACACAGACAGACAGTTGGACAGGCAGACACACACACAGACAGTCACACACACACACACAGGCAGTCACACACACACACACACACATAGGCAGTCACACACAGACAGACAGTCACACACAGGCAGTCAGGCAGACAGACAGTCACACACACACAGTCACACAGCCACATGGGACATGTGGGGGGGGGCTATAAGGACACATGAAGGGCTGGGAGGGGGTACAGGGACACATGGAGGGCTGGGGGGGCTATAGGGACACATGAAGGGCTGGAGGGGGTATAGGAGCATATGAAGGGCTGGGAGGGGGGAATAGTGGGACACATAGAGGGCTGGAAAAGAGGGCTGACAGGCAAACAGTCACACTTACCTCTAGCCAGTGGATGCAGCTGGCTGATGGGGAAGCAGGGACTCCTTCCCTCTTCCTGTGCAGCAGGGGCTTCGGGAGGTATTAGCCCCGCCTCTGCCTCGCGATAAGCCCCGCCCCCGCAGCTCGGTAAGCCCCGCCCCCTCTGCCGCAATTTTTTTTTTTTTTTTTTTTTAAATAGACCCTGACATCGTCCATGTGCAGGCTGTGTCGGCTGTCAGGGCGCCCCCTGCTCCATGGCGCCCTGTGCGGCCGCACAGCTCGCACACCCCTAAGGCCGGCCCTGCCTTCAATACATCTGTTAGCGCCACCATAGATTCCCTTGGCTCAGATTTGGCTGCGGTCTTAAGGCGTTAAATGTGTTTGTCAACGTTTACGTTCCTGAACGGAACTTTCATCAGGATATAAGTTTTGTCCTGATGAAAGTTCTGTTGAGGAACTGAAACGTTGATGTCTCTGACAATAAAAGAACAACATTGACTACAAAGCCAGGTGTGCCGGTATTTACAGTGTTACTTGGCACCAGGTTTATTTTTCTGATTGGAGGTTGGAGTGCAAAAGTTTGGGTTTATTTATATTTATACATATATACACACCCTCTAAAATGCCATATGTGCTGACTGAGAGAGGTTGGGTGCTACCACTAGGAGATATCTTAAGCAGCTTCTCAATGACTAGCCTCTGGTTATTTCCCTGTGAAAGTCAGCGAGACTTGGGTGCTGACTCAGTCGCTTCCAGAGAAAGGGGGGGGGGAATCTTGCAATGGTTGCAGTTCATAGGAACTGCAGCTTTTGCAAGCTTTTATGATACACCCTCACTGAATACATGCATAAAAATGCAAACGTGTTTATTGTTGGTACATCTTCTTTTTTTTTTTTCCTCCATGGTTTGTAACTGTGGAGTGGTCCTCAACCCCTTAAGGACCAAACTTCTGGAATAAAAGGGAATCATGACATGTCATGTGTCCTTAAGGGGTTAAAAGCACCAGTCCTTTTTACCTATATCCTGATATGATTAGGCTCTAGTAATAGGGTTTGTTTGTTTTTTGCAAAGATTGCACATCAATTTAGAAGGATAGGTTTGGACATACTACACTCTTTTGTATGGGGTGGGAGTGCAGGGGGGAAGGGGTTCTGGCTTTTCTTCTTTTTACCTAGTCCTCCCCCCAGGAGCTTGCTGTATGCAATATGTGTGTGTAGTGTGTGCTGGCTATATGCAATGTATTTATAGTATGTGTCCTTTTTTGTCTGTCCTGCAGATGAGCATCCAAGGTGGCAATGTAAGGCTCCTATTGTTTAAATAACATTTTGTCTCCCCAAAATGGACTATGGGATACAACACACAGGCGGGCGACCAGAAGATTACTCAACCAACTCTATGGACCGGTCCCTGGAGAGGAAGGTCCAAGAAAGCTCATTAGGTCAACGTCCAGACGTTTTCACAGCGACCAACGGTTACACGGACACAGATTAACCTGCACTCACCAGGGTACATGCCACACGATGCATTACCAGAACCGAATAACTCCCCAACACTTCGTACCAACACATTGCTCACACCTCGCTTAGATCTGGCGACATGGAGACCAGGGAAAGCCTCTCCTGTACCTATGGACCCTCACTTCTTCTTTCCTTTTCAAACAACTTTTACCCCTCTTCGTTAAACCCATCCCTGACGGGGAAAAAAATAAGCTCCATACTTGGTGGAAGGAAGCGATAAATACACATGCAGGAGGACACGCATCGAGCAGGAACGAAAATCGTGTATACATGCCAAGTTATAGACTGAGAGTGACCACTGTGAATATGCCCTCAAGTCATACCTGTATACACTGCAATTATACCATGCCTATACCATGTATACCACACTGTTTCAAAGTCTGTTAAGTTGTATCCTAAGATGGAATGACAAATGCTTTGTGCTACATCTTTCCACAATGTTTCTCATGGAGGCCTACAAGCCTCATTTTCTTATTGCCTTCTCTACATTAAAAGATTTGCAAAAAAAAAAAAAAAAAACATTTTGTGTGAATTATTCTTTTGGGTTTGTGGTGTAAAGCCAGTCCATGTGAAAATTGTACAAGTTGCTTAAATGAATGTATCAGGGCCAGGGCATGATTGACACAGAAAATTTAAAATCTGTGGTATGATTTGTGGCCGAACAATACCCTATCTAGTCTACTGAACATCTCAGAGTAAGAATGACCCAGACTTCGGGTGATGTAAATTCCACATCTTCCTCTCATATATGTCCGATATCTTTATCGCATTGTCGCTCTTTAGCTTTCATTCTAGTGACTCATACCAAATCCAACATTGTAATAGCAGTTAGCAAGCTGAAAGACTAAGTGGATCTGCAACTGAACCTGGCAGATACAACCATTTGCCAGGTTCTTCACTACTTTGCTGAGTCCCACATTGTATAGCTCTACAGATAGAAGTCTGCATATATCGATCATGCTCTTTGGTGTAGTTTGATTTCAGCAGGACTAGTATTTGCCTTAACCCAATAATTCTTAATCTTTTTTTGACAGGGCCTAAAAATAACATACATGGCATTAGCTTAGAGACTGATTTTTCATCTGTTGAAAAAAATTATGATCTGTAAACCATTACAAAGTGATTTTGTCAGTAATCTATGAGCAGCTGCCTGGGACGATGTGTTTGTTCCATTGAGAGTCCACTTAAGTACCGAAAGGACTCCATTTTGAATTGTGTCCCACTGGGTTAATAAACTACATTTGAGTGCTTTACAAAGCTCTTCACTAATGTTGTACTGAGCACTGAGTTGAAATTCAGTGATTAGCGTGTAGAGTGATTGAGTGAAGAAGTTAAAGGGACACTATAGTCACCAGTGCAACTACATGTATTCCTGACCCTATAGTGTTAACACGTCCATCTAGCCCCCCCCCCCCCCCCCCCGTGTCCCTCATGCCTCCATAAATATAGTAAAAATCTTACTGTATTCAAGCCAGAAGCTGTAAATCTGCATGCTGTTAGACTCAGGAAAAACAAGCAGTCTGCTGACATGTGATAGCCAGATCCAATCACAGTGCTTCCCCATAGGCTTGGCTGAGACTCACAAAGAGGCAGATCAGGGGCAGAGCCAGCATGATTCAAACACAGCCCTGGCCAATCAGCATCTCCTCATAGAGATGAATTGAATCAATAAATCTCTATGAGGAAAGTTCAGTGTCTGCATGCAGAGGGAGTAGACACTGAATCACAGGAGGCTGTGCACAGTGCTGCCCTGTGCTCTGCTGACAGCAGATCTGAGTGGATGGAGGCATATTATGCCTCCATCAACTCAGAAGTCCCTCTGCAACTGGAGGTGTTCCTAGCTTTCAATGTAAACACTGTATTTTCTCAGAAAATACAGTGTTTACATGAGAAAGGCTGCAGGGAGCTATAGTTCTCACCTGAACAACCCCATTAAGCTGAAGTTGTTCAGGTGACTATAGTGTCCCTTTAAGCTGAATCCCCAAAAATATATCTTTAGTAAAAAGTAAAATTTATAGCAGTTGCCTATGTTTTATGTGTTTTGGTGAGGGACAGGTAAGCCAAGCTGTGAGGATCACACAAATGGAATCCTATATTCAAGTGTATCAAATTTATATCAAATCAATGGTGCTACTATGTATTTATTCAACAGAGGCATGTTACAATACTTTTTATTATCTTATTTAGGTTTGTATACCACACACACTTTTTTTTTTTTTTTTTAAACATTAGAATTTCTGCTTATTTTTTCCTTTGCCCTGTCCTGAAAATAGCATATTACTGAACGTTATAAAATATAACCTAATTGTATTGAATTAGTTATAAAATGTACAGAAAGATGCCTAGATATTGCTAGGAAAAAAGTTAAAGGTAAGAGACAAAATTTTACAACTCGAGAACTAGTATGCAAGCTAAACAAATGGTCCATAAACATTAGTATAACTTATTCTATAACTGCACAAAACACATTTTAAAAGACTCTTTAAAATTTATTCTAAAAATCTGGGATATTTCACATCTGCAGCGCATGTATGTTAAGGCTTGCAGATCACTTATAATTTTTACTGAGAGAATCGTTTTTATTAACACAAAATATTAGGTTGGTCTCTATTCCTATTAGACCTTAAATATTTTGGCGCTGGTAGAGGTAGGATGGCGACAGTCCATCATAATGCCATTGGCGCCACTGATCAATTTGCTCACGGCTCCTTTCTTCTTGCTCTGCAGTAGAAAAAGAAAATGTAAAAAAAACATTTTTGTTTTTGTTTTAAAACAGCGGTTCACTGACTAGTCAAAATTTCAATAGCTAGTCTTATATTTTAAAGAGTTACAGTTGGAGATGCCTTTTAAGATACACTCTGAACACTGGGCTGATATTTTGAGCCTTGTCTGTCCTGGTTGTTTCCAGTCTGAGTTGTGTTAATAAAGCTGAAGTTCATATGTCTGCATTATTATACCAACTCATAGCAGATTTAGACTGTGTGAGTGGTGTCCACCGACTGCTCTCAGCCAATGAATGCTGTCCAAATCTACTATAAGTTTATATGTTAATGCAAAAGAATACATACCTGAAGGACTGTACAAACCTGATACAGCAAGGTCATGTTTCAAACTCTATATATGGCTTGACAGATTACTGTCAGGCAGTGATTGGGGATTCCTGTTATTTCAGTTATGGTGCTTAGTGTTCCTTTAAACAGTCTTTCCAGAGTTGGGATGGACAGAACGTACAGCTGAGGGACTGTATTTACTTTCCAGTTCGCTCAACATCTGATTGGATGGACAATTGATCTTTGGAGATTGATATGGCACTAACCCCACAGTTTAGTTTTTTATTTTTCACAGCTATAAGTGGAGTGTTCATAAGCACTCTAAAATACTTTGTTGTTTCTATAGAAACATTAAGAAAAATAAGGTTTGTTTTGATCTCTTTTTACAGATATGCTTTTAAAATTTTTTTTTAAATCCCTGGTTAGTGACCAATTCTTTGAAAGATGGGAGCTAATTTTATGTTAGCACTGGTATTGAAATATGGGTACTGATAGAGTCCCATACTTTTTGTCACTTTGCAACCAAGTTTATAATCCTGTTATTCTACAAAAGTGTAGTAGATCCACCCTCTGCACACACTGGTCATCAGCTTTAGCCTATTTTTTATTTTTTTTATGAAATGAGTCTGTTCAAGGAACAGCCAGGAAATGATGTATCTTGTTTACACCCATGTGTCTGCAGAAAGTTAGACAAGTCTTGAATTGTGAAAAAGGTCTATTTTCTGGATATTTGCACTTAAAGTTACCATTTCATTCCATCCAATGTCCAAAGTATATCCTCTCCTTTCTCCACTTGCCCTACCTCATAATGTCTGTAATGTAAACATTAAGGAAATTAATACATTTATAGTAGTGTATGAAGTAGCATTCTGACGTCAGTATGCTTTCTTACCATCTTGCTCCTCCTCCACATAGTTCTCAAATTCATTTCTTTGTTCTTCATAGTATTCCCTTCTACGCTCATCAGCTGATAGTCTTTGTCGGTTCTCAGCTGAAACAGATCATTAGAATCTCACATTTAAATACATCTCATATTTGTGTTAACTTGTCAGAAGTGGAGAAACAACACAAACACACCAAGCCAATACAAGACAGGTTAGTTATTTGGGAAGGAGGGTTGCCAGTTCTATTTTTGAGTACATGTTCAGTGAGAATAACTAAATCGAAAATGTTATGTGTTATTGCAGATCAATAAAGTACCAGTAAAGGCTGCCTAGTTTATCACCACCATTGCAAGATAAATTGGAGTGCTAGTATGCACAACAAGAGCTATATATGGACAAAGGGCAATCATTTAGTTGTGTGCTTTGTTTAGAAAAATAAGTTTACAGTTTATAAATTGCCTTTAATGGCATAGATTGATAAATCTTCCCTGAAGAGCAAGTAAGGAAGAAGAGCTTTATGGTGTTCCCCCTTGTGTATATCAATAAATCTGGCTGCCGAGTTAATATGCTGTATGAGGGGCGGATTGACCATTTGGGCAGTGAGGAGCTGGACCACTCATCCACAGAGCAGGTGGGGGGGTTCAGAACAACTTCCTAACCAGCCCATTATTTTATTTATTTATTTATTTATGGTGCAGAGAGATATCTTGCACAGTCTGTAATTCCAGGTGTTATGGGTTGAGTCCAGGGCCGGCCTTAGGCAAATAGGCGCCCTGTGCGAAAAGTCTTCATGGCGCCCCCCCACCACCCACCAAGTTGCCTGAATACAGTAACACACACAGGCACCAGGGACGTGTATATCGTGAGGCAAACAAGGCATCTGCCTTAGGTGGCACTTTGCAGGGGGTGGCAAAAAAAGCCGCCCCCAAACCCCCAGGCAGATCCCTTGCTTGCCTCACGTCCTGGGGTGCTCAAGAGCTGGACGGCTGGCCATGTTTGAGCGCCCCCCCCCCCCCCCCCCGAGGCTGGCAGCGGGCAGCGAAGGAGCATACTCACCTGAGCTCTTCCTGCTCAGCTCCCTCTGCGCCGCTTAATGAAGCCGGGAGCCGGAATATGACGTCAGTCCGGCTCCCGGCATCACTAAGAGCCGCCTACTCAGTCTGTGCGCCCCCTGCCTGCCCGCCCAGCAGCCACACTGGACTGCAGGCAAGAAATCCACTCCAGCTCTCCCATGGAGGCTGGGTGGATTTAAAATAAAATTAAAAAAATACTAGTTTGTGAGTGTTAGTGGAAATGTCTGTGTGTATGTCTAAGTGAATGTGTGTGTGTGTGTGTGTGTCTGTCTGTAGGTGTCTGTAAGTGTGTGTGTAAGTGTTTATGTGTGTGTGTGTGTGTGTGTGTGTGTGTCTGTGAGTGAATGTGTGTGTCAGTCAGTGAGTGTGTAAGTGTCAGTCAGTGGGGGGCGTGCGTCTTTCAGTGAGTGCATGCATCTGTCAGTGAGAGTGTGCATCTGTCAGTGTGTGTCCAAGTAATAGTGTGTGTGTGTGTATGTCATTGTTTGTCAGTGTATATGAGAGTGTGCGTCTGTCAGTGAGTGAGCGTCTGTCAGTCAAAGTGCGGCCTTGAAAGGAAGGGGTGGGGGAAATTTAAACTTGGTTACAGGCATGTACACACACACACACACTCACACTCAGTTAAAGGCAGTCACACATACAGGCACAGGCACACACAATGGCACAGCTACAGCGACACACACAGACAGTCATACACACACACAGGCAGTCACACACAGACAGTTACAAACAGACAGACATACACAGGCAGGCAGACAGTCTCACACACAGGCAGGCAGACAGTCACACACAGGCAGTCACACACACACACACACACACGCAGGCAGGCAGTCACACACGCAGGCAGTCACACACAGACAGACAGTTAGACAGGCAGACACACACACAGACAGTCACACACACACACACACAGGCAGTCACACACAGTCACACACACAGGCAGTCACACACACACACACACACACACATAGGCAGTCACACACAGACAGACAGTCACACACAGGCAGTCAGGCAGACAGACAGTCACACACACACAGTCACACAGCCACATGGGACATGTGGGGGGGGGCTATAAGGACACATGAAGGGCTGGGAGGGGGTACAGGGACACATGGAGGGCTGGGGGGGCTATAGGGACACATGAAGGGCTGGAGGGGGTATAGGAGCATATGAAGGGCTGGGAGGGGGGAATAGTGGGACACATAGAGGGCTGGAAAAGAGGGCTGACAGGCAAACAGTCACACTTACCTCTAGCCAGTGGATGCAGCTGGCTGATGGGGAAGCAGGGACTCCTTCCCTCTTCCTGTGCAGCAGGGGCTTCGGGAGGTATTAGCCCTGCCTCTGCCTCGCGATAAGCCCCGCCCCCGCAGCTCGGTAAGCCCCGCCCCCTCTGCCGCAAATTTTTTTTTTTTTTAAATAGACCCTGACATCGTCCATGTGCAGGCTGTGTCGGCTGTCAGGGCGCCCCCTGCTCCATGGCGCCCTGTGCGGCCGCACAGCTCGCACACCCCTAAGGCCGGCCCTGATTTCAGTGACGCTGGAGGTCCTCACATAGCGTGTGGAGGTCCAGCGACATTATAGCACACTTTTAGTGTTCCATGTACACGGAAGTGTCCTCTAGTGGCTGTCTATTAGACAGCCACTAGAGCAGGACTTAACCCTTCAAGGTAAATATTGCAATTTATGAAAACTGCAATAATTACACTTGCAGGGTTAAGGGTAGTGGGAGTTGGCACCCACACCACTCCAATGGTCAGAAGTGGTCTGGGTGCCTGGAGTGTCCCTTTAATTATTGTATATTAATTTATATTTTATAATGCAGTAAGTCATTCTAGGGATGTTCTGGCTGTTGATGAAACAGTGAAATCCAAACAAAACCTGAAATGGCATGGAACACTCACTTTTTTTTTTTTTTTTGGAACATATAAGTATACATTTTGATTAATTATCGCTTGTTTTATTTTCGTGCTAAAAGTAACATGGTTTTATACAAGGAAAGCCACAAAGTTTTTGGTTTGTTTTAGGTCGGCTTAACAAATCACAAAAGGAGTTTAAACTTTTCATAACCATGTCAAATGTTTCATTTATGGCCAATGACAGAGCAAAGGTTTGGAGACACCTGTCAGATCTGCATTCAAAGGGAACTTGTGTTCTAAGAACTGGAAATTCACTGAGTCTAATTGTGATTTTATACTATTCACTATAATGAGTTATAACGCTGCTGAGTGTAAGTATAAATTGCCTCATTATTGTGGAGTGTGCATTTCCAGATGGGTAAAGAAATGAGATGTCTGTTACTGACTTAACCCATGACATGCAATGAGACTATCACCTTAACTGGAACAAACTTTTGGGATACAGTTGCTTTTTCTTTGACTTGCTAGAGTTGCACCCCAAATCCTCTACATTATAGCTCTTTCCTCCATACATGAACAGAATTATTGACTCTTTTAAATGGCAGTATTTAACCCCTTAAGGACCAAACTTCTGGAATAAAAGGGAATCATGACATGTCACACACGTCATGTGTCCTTAAGGGGTTAAACCATGGAGCTCTGGTCATGCCTGCTATGTCTGTAAGTGCTGGATCCTAACCTCCACAAACCACTCATTCTCGGTTCTTATTAGGGGATCATTGAGTCCTCAGTTTCTTGCTTTGGAGAATGGCGACCAAACCAGCAGTGCAGTAAGCGTGACCCGGGAGGAAGCTGAGTTTCAACAGAAGGTAACATGGAAACTCAGTCTGTTGGGACCAAAGCCATTGTGGCGCAGATCATGCAGCAGGTGAGCGTAACCCAGATGGCACAACATGCAAACCTGTGCACAGCTGAGACATTGTCCCTGGATCTATAAATGGAGTGCAGAGCAAAAAGGTAAACTATGCTCTGTTTAAAACTTTAATTGACGGGGAAATGGAGATCAATACCTATTTGCAGGTTTTCGAGAGGCAGTGCGCTCTGGAGGGTCTAGAGAAAGAACATTGGGCTGCGAGCAGCAAACTCTCCAGCCGAGCGGCAGAAGTGTACCGGGCAGTTCCGACTCAGCTATCCATGATTACGAGCGTGTAAAATAAATTTTACTGGCTCGGTATGCCATCACTCAGGAAGCCTACAGGAGAAAATTGTGAAGTTTAGGCATGTGCATGGGTTCGGCATTCCGAAATTCGGGAATTTCGCAATTCGGGACTTCGGCAATTTGGCACGTCAAGACTTCAGAACTTCTGCAACTTTGGAACTTCGGCACTTCAGCACTTCGGAACTTCAGCACTTCAACACTTCGGAAATTCGGCACTTCGACACTTCGGAAATTCGACACTTCAGCACTTCGGAACTTCCGCACTTCGGAACTTCGGCACTTTGGAACTTCGGCACTTTGGAACTTCAGCACTTTGGAACTTCAGCACTTCTGAACTTTGGCACTTCGGCATTTCGGGACTTCGGGACTTCTATTGCAGCCGCTTAGTAGATTATCTACCAAAAGGCTGAAAGTCTTTCAGCCAAATTTACTAATACTAAGTAAAAGGGGGGGGGACCTAAGGTCCTCTCCCCCTGGTTCCCACCCCTGAGCGGTGGGTGAGGGCTTTAAATACTAATAAGGGGGGAACCTAATGTCCTCCCCCCTGGCACCCACCCCTGAGCGGTGGGTGGGGGCCCTAAATACTAATAAGGGGGGGGACCTAAGGTCCTCCCCCCTGGCCCCCACCCCTGAGTGGTGGGTGGGGCCCTAAATACTAATAAGGGTGGGGGCCCTAAATACCAATGGGGGGACATATTGTCCTCCCCCCACCCCCACCCCTGAGCGGTGGGTGGGGGCCCTAAAGAAAATGTCCCCCCAGGTGACTAGGGGTCCCCCCAAATAAATTATACCCCTACCTACCCCCCTCACCCTAAAAATAATGAGGGGGGGACCTTTAACTAAGAACCTGTAAAGAAAAAAAAAACTTACCATTCGATGTTTTCTTTCTTCTAAAATCTTATTTTTTCAGCCAAAAAAGGGCAAATAAAAAAACATAATAACCAACGCAATAAAAAAAAAAAGGAGTACAAAAAAAAAAAAATCCATCTTCACCCAAGGAGGGCTCAGCGCAGACTGAGCTCTGCAGGGCGGGGGAAGGCTTGTAAAGCCTTGCCCCGCCCTGCAATAAGGTTCAGAGCACTCTGATTGGTGGGTTTAAGCAATCCATTCAGAGTGCTCTGACAGGTAAATGAAGAGACTGACAGGTAAGTGTCTACATTTACCTGTCACAGCACTCTGATTGGTTGGTTTGAAATCCACCAATCAGAGTGCTCTGTGTCATTTTACACAGCGTGGGAAAGTTCTTTGGAATTTTCCCACGCTGTGTAATTTGACTCATAGCTCTCTGATTGGTGGATTAAGTAACCAATCAGAGTGTTGTGAGTCAAATTACACAGCGAAGAAGGATTATTTTGTTATTTGCTCGTTTTTTTTTTTAGTTTTTTTTTAAGTGCATCGTTTATTATGGCTTTTTATTTGACCTTTTTTGGGGCTGAAAAAAGAAGATTTTATAAGAAAGAAAACATTAAAATTTTTTTTTTTACAGGCACTTAATTAAAGGTCCCCCCTCAATATTTTTAGGGTGAGGGGGGTAGGTAGGGGGTTCATTTTTTTTGGGGGGGGGAGGGGGTGTCTAGGGGTTTGGGGACCCCTACTCACCTGGGAGGGGGGTTAACCTTTTTTAGGGCCCCCACCCGCCGCTCAGGGTTGTGGGCCGGGGGGGAGGACAATAGGTCTCCCCCCTTTTTAGTATTTAGGGCCCCCACCCACCACTCAGTGGTGGGGGCCAGGGGGGAGGATATTAGGTCCCCACCTTATTTTACTGTAGGGCCCCACCCACCGCTCAGGGGTGGGGGCCAGGGGGGAGGACATTAGGACTCCCCCCTATTCTGATTTAGGGCCCCCACCCGCTGCTCAGGGGTGGGGGCCCGGGGGGAGGACTTTAGGTCCCCCCCTTATTATAATTTAGGGCCCCACCCACCGCTCAGGGGTGGGGGCCAGGGGGGAGGACATTAGGTCCCCCCCTATTCTTATTTAGGGCCCCCACCCGCTGCTCAGGGGTGGGGGCCTGGGGGGAGGACAATAGGTCCCCCCCATTATTTTACATTAGGACCCCCACCCGCCGCTCAGGGGCAACTGGTCCCTTTAGTTTAATAGACATGCCCCTACTCACGGTATAGTGAGTAGGGGCATAATTTACTAATACTAAGAAATCTTTACTTAGTATTAGTAAATTTGGCTGAAAGACCAATTCCGGTCTTTCAGCCTTTTAGTAGATAACTCCCTAATACCGTGGGAATTAGGGAGTTATCTACTTATTCATTCCTGTCATTACATTGACTGGCCAAGTAACTTGGAATAATCCCCACTCAAGGATATGTGGTGCTCCTCTTTGGTCCTTTGGTGAAAAGATGGAGTAGTCCAACTCGGGATAAGAAAAAATAAAAATATAGTGCTCACTGTATAAATGATGAAACAATTAAAATGAGATAAAATATACTCATGGTATATAGAGCAGTCGTACTGCTCGGTGGATGGCGTATGGGTGGTATAATCCCCACCTGAAGGATTCTTTGGTAGTCCAATATGGTCGGAATCAATGGTGGTTAGGTCTATTAGTCCGAATATAAAATATCCAAATGTGCAAATGGTGGTCCTAGTAGTCCATCAGAAGGGTATGTAGCGTCCGAATGTATATTTGTAGTTTGGAGATAAATATGCGGGAAGAACAGAAGAGAGAAAAACTCCAATGGTGTAGTATAAAAACAAAATATGGATATTCTGTAAATAACAGTGGAACTACTCACAATATTCAGAGATTAAATCCAGCTCTGGTATGGATAGCGTGAAGTGAAATAATCCCCACTCAAGGATATGTGGTGCTCCTCTTTGGTCCTTTGGTGAAAAGATGGAGTTGTCCAACTCGGGATAAGAAAAAATAAAAATATAGTGCTCACTGTATGAATGATTAAACAATTAAAATGAGATAAAATATACTCACGGTATATAGAGCAGACGTACTGCTCGGTGGATGGCATATGGGTGAAGGATTCTTTGGTAGTCCAATATGGTCGGAATCAATGGTGGTTTCTCGGATTACCATCAGGATGAAACCACGACAGGGCAGTGAGCAAAAGGAGAATTTAGTTTAAATACCCCTCATGTGGATCCGATTGGCTGTAACCGGCCTTTGCCCCAAAAGCAATTACCAGGTTTCCATGTGCATGATTGCTGCTCGGCGCAACTTTTCTTGTCAGGACAGTAAATGCCATTAAGCACATTTTTATGTGTGGATAAATATGCGACACTCTGGTGCAGCCCCACAAGGTAAGGGATCATGCCCGCAACAGCAAGGAAGTGGCTGAGTAGTGGGAGGTGCCATCCACAAGCTTCCTACTGCCTGGGTACACATCAACTGGGGTTCGGGTGCAAACACCTGGAAGTTGGCATCATGAACAAGCAACCGGCGGAGGTGTTGCTGCGAAATGATCTTGGCTGCTTAACTTCACGACTTACTCAGCAAGAACCGGAGGAAACCTGCGCGGTGACTACAAGAACCGAAACCCGCCAGGGGAAGGCCCTGCACTCCGAGGAACCGAGAGGTAGAACCCGTTGTTCCTCTTGTAGCTGAAGTCCCCCTCCCGTTTTGGGGTACTCCCCAAGACTTTGAGCAGGAGCAAAGATTACACTCCACGTTAGACAGGTATAGAAAAGAGGCAGCGTATCCCTGCAGGGGGATATTTCCAAGGAAAGGTTTGAGAAAGGGTTGTTATATCGTGTGACAGGGGGAGCAGGGAGCGGGGCTACGCAAATTCCCAAAAGACACTTAATAGTACCCAGTAAGTATAGGGATAAGCTACTCAAGCTCAGCCACGACATATCCCTAGCGGGACATCTGGTAGTCTGGAAAACCAAGGACCGGCTTACCTAGAACTTCGTCTGGCCAGGGGTCACACAAGACTTGCAAGATTACTGCAGGACATGTGACACTTGCCAAAAGATAGGGAAAAACGGTGACCACCCCAAAGCCAAACCTTTACCCATCATAGAAGAACCATTCTACCGGGTAGCGGTGGATTTGATAGGCCCCCTGAGTAAGCCTAGTGCCTCGGTAAACAGCTAAATTATCTGTGGTAGACTACGCTACTAAATACCCAGAGGGTATTTATTTGGTCCTTTCCAACAAAGAGGCAGAGACGGTGGCCAAGGCCTGAGTGAAGATATTTAGAGAGTAGGGTTTCCACCGGGAGATCTTTTCTAATCAGGAGACTCAGTTCACCGCAGCTGTGACTCAGCAGTTATGGCAGTGTTCAATTCTCCCTACCATCCCCAGACCAATGGACTCTGTGAGCAATTTAATGGCATGCTCAAACATATGCTCAAGGCCTTTACAGAGTCCTGCAGGCACTGGGAAAGGTTTCTCCCCACCTCCCTTTTGCCTACCGCAAAGTTCCCCAGGTGTCCACCGGGTTCTCCCTCTTTAAACTCCTATATGGGACAAAATTCCGGGGACCCCCGGACCTCGTACGGGAGCACTGGGAGGGTAACACAAGAGAGGGAGGGATGCCGATCATTCCATACGTGCTGGAGTTGAGGAATCGGTTGCAGGCGCCTTAAATGGTTCCTACCTATGACAACAACCCTACCATATCACTGAAGCAGTCAGAGATAGTATGCGGAAAAAGATTCAGGAGATGCTGGAGCTAGGGGTCATTGAGCCCTCCCAAAGTTCATGGACTTCACCGGTAGTGCTGGTACCGAAGTCCAGGGACTTTGCAGGGCACAACTTGCTTCTGTATCGACTTTTGGAAGCTGAACGACCAGACTGTCACACTACCCCATGCCCCGAATCAACGAACTATTCAATCGCATGGCTGGGGGGAATTACTTACTACCATAGACCTGTGCAAATGGTATTGGCAAATCCCCCTGGAGCCATTCCCAAGTCGGCATTTGTCACCCTGTACGGGCTATACACATTTCGGGTTATGCCGTTCGGGATGAAGAATGCCCCGGCTACCTTCCAGCAAATGGCTGACCGTCTTCTAGAGGGATTGCAGGACTTTGCATTTGTGTAATTAGATGACATCGCCATCTACAGCTGCACATGGGAGGACCACCTGAAGCACATGTCTGTGGTACTCAAGCGAATTCAGGCAGCTGGACTCACGTTGAAGCAGGATAAGTGCCATGTAGGCATAACCAAGGTACAGTACCTCGGCCATAGGGTGGGCTCCTGCAAGCAGCGACCCGAACCGGCCAAGGTAGAATCAATTGCTAGCTGGCCCCAACCCTGGACCAAGACGCAAGTACTAGCGTTTTTAGGGACCGCAGGTTATTATAGAAAGTTCGTCCCTGACGAAAATATGTGCAAAGGCTTGAAGATTCTAGTGTCAATAGGAGATACAGTTTGATTATGCTGTATAGAAGGATTGCTCTGCAGTTTGGGGAGATTGGACTGCTCTTCTAAGTGCTCACTCAATGAACCCAGCAGCAGGCTATTTCTGTGACATCCGTTTGCAATGCAGTCTTTCTGCTGGTTAGACTCTCTGTGCTGCTCCCCCTTCAGTCTGAAGGGGAGGCAGCACAGATAGTCTAACCAGCAGAAAGACTGCTTTGCAAACAGCGATGTGACGGAGACAGCCTGCTGCTGCTCTTCCACGGACGTCTATTCCGTTTTTCCCATTCTCCATGAGAGCGCTATTTGACATGGCTACTCCTGTTACACCAGTAAACCAATGCTACTGCTGAGACCCAAAGAGAGTTCACTGTTTTGGGACTAATGGGAGACTTTTGAACTGACCGATCGTGACCAGTGAACTTGTTGAACTATTGTGGGCATCCGCCTTGTGCGCGGTCAGTCGAATTCTTACCTTGTGGCGTTTCCACTGGGAACGTGGTATCAGAGTGTTATTTTGCCAGATTGAGTGCTCTGGAGCCAGCTATACGGAAATATAAAATGTGTGGGGGTTCGGACATGTTTACAATGTATTATTGCATATTTTCATATTTCTGTATTTTCACGATGACTCAGGTTTTCATGTGGACATGTTGTGGGAGTTCCTGTGGGCGTATGTTATGTACCTTGACTTGCATAAAAGCTGGCCATCTGGCCAGAATAAAACATTCCCCCTGTACCCTTCATCTAGTCTCGACAGATACTTGGATATGCGATTGCTGTGTTGCGGTGTTTCTCCTCTCTGCTCGCTAGGATTTCGTTAAAACAATCAGCGCTACCAGATATCAGGGCTATAATCATAAAGTTCCTAGATGGTTCGGGAGTGTCCAAAAGAACGCATATTCGGGATACCAGCGTTCTTTACAGTCCCTCCTTTGGTATAATAAGATCCTGTAGACTGCTGCCTAGGGAGCAGTTAAGGGTCATAGAAAGCTGTGTTTTCTACTTGTCAGTTATTGGGTGGTAAAGAGGTTGCGCATGCTTAGGAGAGTTTGAAAATTGATGCATTGGTCTCTGAAAGGTGATTAAAGTTTAGCATTAACTCAATGCAGTAGGTAATGTTACCTGTACTATAGAGTAAGGTAGGAAGGTACATTCATTTTTATTTCTTCTCAAGCAGTTGAGAGAGCAATTCTGAAGCACAAAGAAAGAACTGGAAAAAGCAGGGATGCAAAAATGCTACTAACAGCACAAAGCTCTCATTAGGATGCTATTTAGATTTTGTAGTGGACCCCCTGGTAACCTGATCGGTTACCTCTACTAATTTCCTTCCTTCATTGAGTCACCAACCCTTTAGAGGATAAGGAGACCCATCCCACCCCCAATAACTGGACGACACACAGTCCTGAAGGAACAACACAATTTTATTGGCCACACACAGCTTTTATGCCTAGCCCCATGCAAGGGGTTTACCGCACAACCATACAGGATCCCAACCCAGTATCCTCCCCTTACCAGGGACCAGGGGGTCTTTTCACAGGAGCCTCTGCGCCAGTGCCCTAAAAGTGCCCACACCTATCTCAGGGACCCTCACAGCGGTCCTTCCATCAACTAGCCCCCCATTCGCGAGGTCCCGGTGTGAAACTCAGACAAGGGATATGAATGCTCCACCTGGAGCACTCATTAATTACTTCCCTTGCGGTGTCACACCTAGGTTGCGAGTGCGAACGTTTAATTGGTGTGAACGTTCTAATGGGCCGCCGGGGAGGTCCTCGTTCGGGAGACGAATGAGTCGTGAAACAACCACGAATGCTCCCCCTGGCTGGCGTTCGTCTAATGAACTGGCGGCCACCCAGGGGAGCACTCTGTCAGGGGGCACCTATGACTAAGGATAATGTTTAACCGGACCTTAGAATGGCCGGACTTAACGTACCTGAGAATAGTCAAAATACTTGGTCAGGGACACAGAAAGAGACACAACGATGGAGAAAGCCGAAAGTCAAGGATACCAGAAATCAGGGAAGTCAAAATGAAGCCAAAGTCAAATACCAGAAATCAGGGAAGTCAAAACGAAGCCAAATTCAAATACCAGAAAAAAACACGATCAGGAACACACTCTTGGATAACCCATGATAAAAATTTAACATGGGTTTAAATAACCCTCCTTAGGGTTAAATGGAGTCCAAAAGAAATGGGATTATTTAAAAGTTGCACTACTGAAGGCAACAGAAAATTGCATTAGGCTTGTCAGTAAAAGCAAAAAATTCAAGAAACCACTGTGGTACTCCACAGATGTAGCCAAAATAGTAAAAAACAAAAAGTTAGCATTTAGTAATTATAAAAAAACCCAGAGTGAGGAAGACAGAATGACCTATAAGATTAGGCAGAAAGAGGCTAAGCAAGTTATAAGAGCTTCCAAATCACACACAGAAGAGAAAATAGCACAGTCAGTAAAAAAGGGGGACAAAACCTTTTTTAGATACATAAATGAGAAAAGAAAAGTAAAACAAGGATTAGTTAGATTAAAAACAAAAGAAGGAAGGTATGTAGATGAGGATAAAGGTCTAGCTGACTGTCTCAATGAATATTTTTGTTCGGTATTTACAGATGAAAATGAAGGAAAGGGACCTCAGTTAAGAAAAAGGATAAATGAGTCATTTATTACACGTGAGTTTACAGAGGAAGAGGTTCTATTTCAACTGTCAAAAGTAAAGACAAATAAGTCAATGGGACCTGATGGAATACACCCAAAGCTATTAAAATAGCTTAGAGGTGTACTAGCAAAACCATTAACAGATTTATTTAACCAATCATTGATAACAGGAGTAGTCCAAGAAGATTGGAAGTTAGCGAATGTTGTGCCCATTCACAAGAAAGGTAATAGGGAGGAGTCGGGCAACTATAGGCCAGTAAGCCTAACTTCAGTAGTGGGGAAAGTGATGGAAACCATGTTAAAGGATAGGATTGTTGAACATCTAAAAACACATGGATTTCAAGATCAGAGACAACATGGGTTTAATTCATGGAGATCATGCCAAACTAATCTTATTGATTTTTTTGATTGGGTAACTAAAATTATAGATCAGGGTGGTGCAGTAGACATTGCTTACCTCGATTTCAGTAAGGCTTTTGACACTGTTGCACATAGAAGGCTTATCAACAAACTACAATCTTTGAGTTTGGATTCCAATATTGTTGAATGGGTAAGGCAGTGGCTGAGTGACAGGCAACAGAGGGTTGTAGTCAATGGAGTATATTCGAAGCTTGGGCTTGTCACCAGTGGGGTACCTCAGGGATCTGTACTTGGACCCATTTTAATATTTTTATTAGTGATATTGCAGAAGGTCTTGATGGTAAGGTGTGTCTTTTTGCGGATGATACTAAGATATGTAACAGGGTTGATGTTCCAGGAGGGATAAGCCAAATGGAAAATGATTTAGGTAAACTAGAAAAATGGTCAGAGTTGTGGCAACTGACATTTAATGTGGATAAGTGCAAGATAATGCATCTTGGACGTAAAAACCCAAGGGCAGAGTACAGAATATTTGATAGAGTCCTAACCTCAACATCTGAGGAAAGGGATTTAGGGGTGATTATTTCTGATGACTTAAAGGTAGGCAGACAATGTAATAGAGCAGCAGGAAATGCTAGCAGAATGCTTGGTTGTATAGGGAGAGGTATTAGCAGTAGAAAGAGGGAAGTGCTCATGCCATTGTACAGAACACTGGTGAGACCTCACTTGGAGTACTGTACACAGTACTGGAGACCCTATCTTCAGAAGGATATTGATACCTTAGAGAGAGTTCAAAGAAGGGCTACTAAACTGGTTCATGGATTGCAGGATAAAACTTACCAGGAAAGGTTAAAGGATCTTAACATGTATAGCATGGAGGAAAGACGAGACAGGGGGGATATGATAGAAACATTTAAATACATAAAGGGAATCAACACAGTAAAGGAGGAGACTATATTTAAAAGAAGAAAAACTACCACAACAAGAGGACATAGTCTTAAATTAGAGGGACAAAGGTTTAAAAATAATATCAGGAAGTATTACTTTACTGAGAGGGTAGTGGATGCATGGAATAGCCTTCCAGCTGAAGTGGTAGAGGTTAACACAGTAAAGGAGTTTAAGCATGCGTGGGATAGGCATAAGGCTATCCTAACTATAAGATAAGGCCAGGGACTAATGAAAGTATTTAGAAAACTGGGCAGACTAGATGGGCCGAATGGTTCTTATCTGCCGTCACATTCTATGTTTCTATGTTTCTATGTTTCTATGGATGTAGTGTGCGTATAGTGAATGCAGAGTGCGTGTTTGAATAGTCGATGTGGTGGGTGTATATAGTGAATGCAAAGTGTGTGTTTGTAGTGGATGTAGTGTGTGTCTGTGTAATGGATGTAGTGTGTGTATAGTGACTGCAGTGTGTTTGTGTGTGTATGTGTGTAAGGATGTAGTGTGTGTAAATGTTGTGTAAAATGTTGTTGTGGCTGCATACTGTGGGGTGAAAAATAGCAGATTTTTTTTTTTTTCATTAATTGTAATATTTTTTTTATTTTATCCCTCCCCTGTCTGCATCTTACCTGTGGCCAGGGAGGGGAGAAATACAGTCCCTGCTGGTCCTGTGGCATGGTGTGGGCCCCCGGCTACCTGTACACTGCAGAGGGGGCCCAGCACACTCCATCTTCACTTCACAGCTGCTCTTTTCTCTCTAAGGCTTGCGAGCTGCGCAAAGCATCGCCATGGTAACCCACAGGAAGGCTCTGATGACCACGGAGCTCGCAATACTTACAGACAGAAGAGCAGCTAGGAAGTGAAAATGGAGTGTGCTGGTACCCCTCTGCAGTTAGGGGCCCGCAGGTGCCCATATATATAGTGATAATCACTATATATATATATGTGCACATAGGGAATGTGGGGACCGGAACATTCAGAGCAGTCCAGGCCCACCTGGACCACCAGGCTCATGACAACCATAATCGTGGCCCTGTTATGTATATATTTTGATACACTGCCCACACACACACATGTACTGCACCCCTTACACACACTGCCCGACTCACACACACTGCACCCCTCACACACACTGCCCCACTCACACATAGACTTCGCCCCACTCACACACACACCTCGCCCTTCACACACACTGCCACACACACACACTGCACCCCTCACACACACTGCCACGCACACACACTGTGTCCCTCACACACACTGGCACAACACACACACTGCATCCCTCACACACACAATTGACCCAATGCCACCCCCCCCAGATCCATCTCCGATACCACACCACAATCAGCTCACTCTACACACACACAGTCCCACAAACAGTCTCCAAATACAAGCACAATACGCTTTCCTGATCCTATTCTCCTCTGGTATCCCACTTATGGAGACACCAGAGACAAATCACAAGCAAACACAGCGCAAGCATGTCATTAAATTTGCTTGCGCTATGCAGAACAAACACAAGGCCTTTTTCTCAGGCACAAGCTCTTCAGCTGGGCTCTGCGCATGGTCTGCCCTGGAAGAGCATTGCACCAACGAGCTCACTTTGAGAGGGGGCGTGTTTGTCATTGGTGATGACAAAACACCCCCTCTGAGCCCACCTGCAGACTGAACCTTTGTGATTAAAAAATGCCTGGGCTGAGTTCTTTCCACAGTCAGGCCCTGGTATTAACTAGTCCACAACTCCAGTTTAGTGAATAAGCCTCTTCGAGTTACGTATTTAAGATTTTTTATTTACTAAAACAGAAAACTGAATCAAAGATGTTTGTCTCCAGAAAATCTTTTCACTGGAAAATTGAGAATATCTGAAAATGCTAATCCATTGTTTAAAATGCAGCTACCAAAATATGTAAGTAACTAATTAACCTGAGCATGACTAGCAGTTATGTGACCGTTGTAAATCCTAGTGACAGCTCCACTTGCAAATCATCTGGCAATTTAATGATAAAAAAAAGGAAAACAATATGTTTTTATGACATTCTCCAGCTGCTGTCAAACAGGAAAAAATCTCCATGTCAGTAGTGAATGCACAGGACTTTTGGAGAGTGTCTGGAATAAGCATAATGCATTCTTTTTTATATCTGTAATTCTAAAATCTCACTTGGAAAGTTTGTAACAAGCAAACACGCACACAGACTCAGATACACACCAAAAACCGACACAACTAGAACTTTGCCATGCGCCATAGATAAAAGCATCTGCAGGTGCAAAGTAAAATAATATACAGGAAAGAAAAGATTCCGCACTCTATTTTTCGTGTGGCAAGATGATAAACACACGTGTATGGCCACAACAGCCTCTACACGTCAAACAGTGCATATTATATACAGGCATTACTAGATTCTTTTCACACACATTTTGTAATTACGATTGGTCTCATTGTTATAGTGAGTAAGTTAAATCATGTAACCGTGAGGGTAGGAGACACCTGTCTGCTTATGTCACCCCTTGTTTTATGGGGTCTTGAGTGGAGGGGAGAGGGTGGTTACGGCTAAGTCTGCACATAGGCCTGGAGTGGGTTATGGTGGTCGTGGGGTCCCTCCATGGGTTTCCTTTCTAGGACTAAGTCCGCTCCCTTGTTGTTCCTGACTGAGGCCATTAGTTTGCACCTGTGTGCGTAGTCGTAAGGTGTCTTTTCGTCCTAGTGGTGGCTGCGTGTGGTCGCTGGTCAATTTTACAACTATGGCTGTTAAGTCTAGGTGGTTATAGGTTGCTGTGGTGTGACAAGATCAAGCCTAACCCGTGTGGTTCCAGGCTAGAGTTATTAGCCTTGGTGGTGTGCCTGATGCCAGTCTGGTTTGCTATGTCACCCTTGATGTCAGTTCCCTGTAACCCCAGGGAGATGGGGGGGGGGAGTTGTCGTCGGGGGAATGGGTGGTTGGCTCTAGTGAGCCTCGTTCGCACTGCAATAACTTTTAGAATGAGAAAGAACATAGAACTACATGTAGTTTAACTATCAGACTAACACAAAATATTTAAATTAAATGTTTAAACTAAAGCCTAATCGGCTGTCGGCAAAGGCATTTCCTTCAGGTCTTGGGTTTGGTGCCCCTGCTTATTCCAGGAGTCGCGGTTGTATCTGTTCTTGTTGTCCCTGGCTGAGGGTCTAGTTGTGTCATCGAGGTCGATGCGAGGCTCGGTAGTCCTAGAGCAGTCATCAGTGCTGGGCCCTCCGTGTGGTCGGTGGCCTTGAAGTGCTTATCATCTTTAGTGATCCAGAGAGTTCCTGGGGTCACCCATCTATAGGCTATTCCTGCCGCTTGGAGTTGTTTGGTGATTGGGTGCATACTCTTGCGCCATTGTAGTGTGGCTCTGCTTAAGTCCTGGAAGAAGGAGAGTTGGCATGCTTCGAAGTCAAAAGGGGTCTGCCCTTGTATTGCTGCCATTAGCCCCAGTTTGTCTGACATTGATTGGCATCTTAATAGTATGTCCCGTGGAGCTGAGGTGGGTGCTGGTGGGGATTTGGCTATCCTATAGATCCCATCGAACTGGAATGTTTTTGCTTGTCTTGTCGGTAAGAGTGTGGCCACAAGGCGTCTGGTGAAGTGTGGCAATTCTTCTAGTGGCACTGACTCAGGTACCCCTCGAATTTTTATATTTTTGCGGCTCCCTCTATCATCCAGGAGGTTAACTTGCCTGGACATTGTCGCTTGTGAGGATTGTAGGTGTCGCACCTTCTCCCCCAGAGCCAGGTAGTTCTCCCTCAGTCCCTTGACCTCCTCTTCAATCGCCTGTGTGCACGTTGACACTGCGTGCACGTCCAGCTTAAGTACTGCCAGATCTGCTTCCCACATTTGTCTGAGATTCTGTTGTAGGCCTGTCAGCATTGCCTGTATGTCTTGTTTTGAGGCCGGTGTGCTGGCTTCTGACGTCCATGTGGATATGGGGTGTTGGGGACTGGGGTGTGGACTGTCCTGTGTTTCTCCCTCCTCTGATGGTTATGGGGATGTGTCACGGGTTTGTGCCTTCACTGCGCTTGGGGCCTGTAGCATTTGGCCTATGTCGCGCTGCGGCTTCGAGATGTTTTGGGGCGTTTTTTGCGCCCTGCGACCCAACTCACCTGAGCTCTGTGTGCTGGGGTACCAGTCCTCAAAGTCTGGGATGTTCCAGGGCCAGTGCGTTCCCGTTATGGTCTGAGGCTGCCCGCCCGTACTGTAGGCCTTGCCACCTCGGCACTTAGTTTTGGAGCCGGGCGTCAGGAGGAACGGCATCGGTGTCACAGTAAGGTTCTCCGAGGTCAGTGCTCGTTTGTGCGGCCGAGAATGATACAGGGTGTCCCCGGTTGCTGTAGATTGCACCTGAGCTCCGGCCAGGGCCGGCGCTACCATAAGGCGGCCCAGGCGGCCGCCTTAGGGCGCACCGGCCCTGGGGGCGCAAAATCAGGCTGACCGGAAGGAGGGAAGCGCACTGCGCTCCCCTCCAACCGACGACCTGTTGTAGCGTGGCCGAGCGCTTGGTTCTGCGGGCAAGCGAGGGAGCACTCTCCCATGTGTGCTTCCTCTTCAGCTCCCTCGCGCGCCGTATACTGATACCGGAGCCGGAAGATGACGTCATCTTCCGGCGCCGGCATCCCTACGCGGTGCGCGAGGGAGCTGAAGAGGAAGACATGGGAGAGTGCTCCCTCGCGCCCGCCCGGGAGCCAGCCAGCCAGCCACCAAGGGAGCCAGGGAGCCAGCCAGCCACCAAGGGAGCCAGGGAGCCAGCCAGCCACCAAGGGAGCCAGGGAGCCAGCCACCAAGGGAGCCAGGGAGCCAGCCCAGGAGCCCAGCAGCACCACTGGACCCCAGGGAATCCCTTCAGCACTCCAAAAAGGTAAGGAGGCTGGGGGATTAAATAAAAAAAAAAAAAACATGTGTTAGTGTGAGTGTTAGTGTGTGTGTGTGTGTGTCTGCTAGTGAGCGTCAGTGTGTGTGTCTGCTAGTGAGCGTCAGTGTGTGTGTCTGCTAGTGAGCATCAGTGTGTGTGTCTGCTAGTGAGTGTCAGTGAGTGTGTCTGCTAGTGAGCGTCAGTGAGTGTGTCTGCTAGAGAGCGTCAGTGAGTGTGTCTGCTAGTGAGCGTCAGTGTGTGTGTCTGCTAGTGAGCGTCAGTGAGTGTGTCTGCTAGTGAGCGTCAGTGAGTGTCTGCTAGTGAGTGTCAGTGAGTGTGTCTGATAGTGAGTGTCAGTGTGTGTGTCTGCTAGTGAGTGTCAGTGTGTGTGTCTGCTAGTGAGTGTCAGTGAGTGTGTCTGCTAGTGAGCGTCAGTGAGTGTGTCTGCTAGAGAGCGTCAGTGAGTGTGTGTCTGCTAGTGAGTGTCAGTGTGTGTGTCTGCTAGTGAGCGTCAGTGTGTGTGTCTGCTAGTGAGTGTCAGTGAGTGTGTCTGCTAGAGAGCGTCAGTGAGTGTGTCTGCTAGTGAGCGTCAGTGTGTGTGTCTGCTAGTGAGCGTCAGTGTGTGTGTCTGCTAGTGAGCGTCAGTGTGTGTGTCTGCTAGTGAGCGTCAGTGAGTGTGTCTGCTAGTGAGCGTCAGTGAGTGTGTCTGCTAGTGAGCGTCAGTGAGTGTGTCTGCTAGTGAGTGTCAGTGAGTGTGTCTGCTAGTGAGCGTCAGTGAGTGTGTCTGCTAGTGAGCGTCAGTGTGTGTGTCTGCTAGTGAGTGTCAGTGAGTGTGTCTGCTAGTGAGTGTCAGTGAGTGTGTCTGCTAGTGAGTGTCAGTGAGTGTGTCTGCTAGTGAGTGTCATTGTGTGTGTCTGCTAGTGAGTGTCAGTGAGTGTGTCTGCTAGTGAGTGTGAGTGTGTGCGTCTGCTAGTGAGTGTCAGTGTGTGTGTCTGCTAGTGAGTGTCAGTGAGTGTGTCTGCTAGTGTCAGTGAGTGTGTCTGCTAGTGTCAGTGAGTGTGTCTGCTAGTGTCAGTGTGTGTGTCTGCTAGTGAGTGTCAGTGTGTGTCTGCTAGTGTGTCAGTGAGTGTGTCTGCTAGTGAGTGTCAGTGATTGTGTTACTGTGTGTCTCTGACTGAGTGTGTTTGTGTGTGTATTAGTGAGTCTGTTTGATGTCTGTTAGTGAGTGTGTGTTTGTCAGTGAGAGTGTATGTTTTGTAAGTGAGTGTGTATGTCTGTCTGTCGCTGAATGTGTCTGTCAGTAAATGTGTGTCCGTTAGCTGGTGTGTATGCATCTGTTCGTGAGAGTGTGTGTGTGTCTTCAGCACTTACCTTTCTCCCTTGGCGCTGGGGATTCCTCCGCCTCTCAGCTCCGAATGCCCTTGCCGTGCACGCATTCAAACCGCCCATAGGAAAGCATTACTCAATGCTTTCCTATGGACGTTCAGTGTTTTAGAATAGCGGAAGCTCCTCTAGTGGCTGTCAGTGAGACATCCACTAGAGGCTGGATTAACCCTCGGTGAAACATAGCAGTTTCTCTGAAACTGCTATGTTTTCAGCTGCAGGGTTAAAACTAGAGGGACCTGACACCCAGACCACTTCATTGAGCTGATGTGATCTGGGTGTCTGTAGTGGTCCTTTAAGTGTGTGTGCATCTGCATGCACTGGCATACATACCGCGGTCGCAGGGGTCACGGCCCTGCAACCCCTGCGACCAGGTGCCCGCCGCCATGTGTTGCGGCCCCGGCCCGCGCAAAGTAAGCGCGAGAGGGGGGGGGGAGCACGGATCAATTTGCGCACTGGGGCCCCATGGGTCATGTGTACGCCACTGCACCTACCCTGGTGTCTGCCGCAGGCTGTGTGGAGGGGGCGAGGATATGAATGACATCATATCCCTGCTCCCTGTGTACCACACAGCGCGGCTGGCGCCCTGTGATGGGGCTGGGCTGCAGGACAGGACTCCAAGGAGCCAGACAGCATGCATCCAGGGGACAAGATTGAACTGATCTAAGTATGTAATTGTGTATGTCTCTGTATGTATGTATGTATGTATGTATGTAGGCCTCTGTATGCCTGTATGGCTTTGTATGTATGTTTCTGTATGCCTGTATGTCTCTGTATGCCTGTATGTCTGTACAAAATGTATGTGTATGTATGTTTCTGTATGCCTGTATGTCTCTGTATGTACAAATGTATGTGTCCGTATGCCTGTATGTCTCTGTATGTACAAATGTATGTGTCTGTATGCCTGTATGTCTCTGTATGTATCTGTATGCCTGTATGTCTTTGTACGTATGTGTCTGTATGCCTGTATGTCTCTGTATACCTGTATATATGTATGTGTCTGTATGACGGTATGTCTCTGTATGCGTGTATGTCTTTGTATGCCTGTATGTCTCTGTATGTATGTATGTGTCTGTATGCCTGGATGTCTCTGTATGTATGTTTCTGTATGTCTATGTATGTATGTATGTGTCTGTATGCCTGGATGTCTCTGTATGTATGTTTCTGTATGTCTATGTATGTATGTATGTGTCTGTATGACGGTATGCCTCTGTATGTATGTCTTTATATGCATGTATGTCTCTGTCTGTGTCTGTATGTCTCTGTATGATTATTTCTGTGTTTGTATGAACCTTATTTTAAACGAGGGTGGGGGGCACCAAAATGCCTCTTCGCCTGTGTAACTAAAAATCCTAGCACCGGTCCTGGCTCCGGCAATGTGCGTCTGCTCCGGTCCGTGTCAGGCTCCGCCCTCCCGCACTCTATTTTACATGACACAATATTTTGGTTTAATGAATATTTATCCTGAAAGTAGAAAAAACGATCTACAAAACTGAGAAAAGTAAGGAAAAATGCAGAAAAATAAAAAGACTATACACGTGCATTCGTTTTCAGATGAATGAACAAATTAATGAAAAATTACAAAATTACAAAAATGTATATTGTTCTATAAATTAACGAATGACCGAATGAACTTAATGTACCACCTCTGTTGGTGGATTCTAGTCACTTGATCTTGGAACCAAATGGTGGGAAAAGTGTCTATCGATGTATTGCAAAATATCTTCAGAATATTTACATTTTAGAGTACACTGACTGGCCAATTTTTGCACTCCTTTGGTTTGTCCAAGTAAATTATCACAAAATGAATGAATTAGTGAAATCCAATCAGAACTAACATCCGATTCCCTGGAAATATTTTACTTTCAGAAGAACCAATTTTGTTTGCAGTGCTCAAGTCTATGGTCTTACACCAGCTGAGGATTCCATAAACATTTCCAGTTTATTTATTATATTAGCCTGGAGAATATCGGCACACCGTACAGTTATAAGCATTTATACTATAATGTATTAAAGCAATGCTCCCACCCCATAAAAACTTAAAGCACATTTACATTGTTATGGAGGCAGGGCTGTCTGTGCACCTTCTCACCATCAGAGGTTAAACTGTTTTGCAATGGTTTAAC
Organism: Pelobates fuscus; assembly: GCF_036172605.1. Classification (NCBI taxonomy): domain Eukaryota; kingdom Metazoa; phylum Chordata; class Amphibia; order Anura; family Pelobatidae; genus Pelobates; species Pelobates fuscus. The sequence goes on along the minus strand of NC_086328.1, from coordinate 111,103,757 downwards.
TACGAAGTTGGGGCTCTGGATCCCAGGAATGTAGTATCTTTCTTTTACCGCAGTGCCTCAGCTTCAGGGTCCAACTTTTGCAATATGGTAAATAAATTCTGTAATGTAGACTTGTTAAACTTTATTAAATGTTTCTGGGGTTTTTTTCTCCAGAAATTAAAGGTGGCTTTACCTTACCAACTTCAACAGAAGCTGGCTATTTCTTACCAACCCTGCCAATCATTATGCAGAGAGATACTGCAGAGAGATACTGTAAGTATCTCTCTGCATAATGATTGGCAGGTTTGGTGGATCCTGTACCTCTGTCCTTCGTCACCACCTATTTGTGGACTTAATTTCAATGACCAAATGATAAGCGCGAGAGGGGGGGGGAGCACGGATCAATTTGCGCACTGGGGCCCCATGGGTCATGTGTATGCCACTGCACCTACCCTGGTGTCTGCCGCAGGCTGTGTGGAGGGGGCGAGGATATGAATGACATCATATCCCTGCTCCCTGTGTACCACACAGCGCGGCTGGCGCCCTGTGATGGGGCTGGGCTGCAGGACAGGACTCCAAGGAGCCAGACAGCATGCATCCAGGGGACAAGATTGAACTGATCTAAGTATGTAATTGTGTATGTCTCTGTATGTATGTATTTATGTATGTATGTAGGCCTCTGTATGCCTGTATGGCTTTGTATGTATGTTTCTGTATGCCTGTATGTCTCTGTATGCCTGTATGTCTGTACAAAATGTATGTGTATGTATGTTTCTGTATGCCTGTATGTCTCTGTATGTACAAATGTATGTGTCCGTATGCCTGTATGTCTCTGTATGTACAAATGTATGTGTCTGTATGCCTGTATGTCTCTGTATGTATCTGTATGCCTGTATGTCTTTGTACGTATGTGTCTGTATGCCTGTATGTCTCTGTATACCTGTATATATGTATGTGTCTGTATGACGGTATGTCTCTGTATGCGTGTATGTCTTTGTATGCCTGTATGTCTCTGTATGTATGTATGTGTCTGTATGCCTGGATGTCTCTGTATGTATGTTTCTGTATGTCTATGTATGTATGTATGTGTCTGTATGCCTGGATGTCTCTGTATGTATGTTTCTGTATGTCTATGTATGTATGTATGTGTCTGTATGACGGTATGCCTCTGTATGTATGTCTTTATATGCATGTATGTCTCTGTCTGTGTCTGTATGTCTCTGTATGATTATTTCTGTGTTTGTATGAACCTTATTTTAAACGAGGGTGGGGGGCACCAAAATGCCTCTTCGCCTGTGTAACTAAAAATCCTAGCACCGGTCCTGGCTCCGGCAATGTGCGTCTGCTCCGGTCCGTGTCAGGCTCCGCCCTCCCGCACTCTATTTTACATGACACAATATTTTGGTTTAATGAATATTTATCCTGAAAGTAGAAAAAACGATCTACAAAACTGAGAAAAGTAAGGAAAAATGCAGAAAAATAAAAAGACTATACACGTGCATTCGTTTTCAGATGAATGAACAAATTAATGAAAAATTACAAAATTACAAAAATGTATATTGGTCTATAAATTAACGAATGACCGAATGAACTTAATGTACCACCTCTGTTGGTGGATTCTAGTCACTTGATCTTGGAACCAAATGGTGGGAAAAGTGTCTATCGATGTATTGCAAAATATCTTCATAATATTTACATTTTAGAGTACACTGACTGGCCAATTTTTGCACTCCTTTGGTTTGTCCAAGTAAATTATCACAAAATGAATGAATTAGTGAAATCCAATCAGAACTAACATCCGATTCCCTGGAAATATTTTACTTTCAGAAGAACCAATTTTGTTTGCAGTGCTCAAGTCTATGGTCTTACACCAGCTGAGGATTCCATAAACATTTCCAGTTTATTTATTATATTAGCCTGGAGAATATCGGCACACCGTACAGTTATAAGCATTTATACTATAATGTATTAAAGCAATGCTCCCACCCCATAAAAACTTAAAGCACATTTACATTGTTATGGAGGCAGGGCTGTCTGTGCACCTTCTCACCATCAGAGGTTAAACTGTTTTGCAATGGTTTAACTACGAAGTTGGGGCTCTGGATCCCAGGAATGTAGTATCTTTCTTTTACCGCAGTGCCTCAGCTTCAGGGTCCAACTTTTGCAATATGGTAAATAAATTCTGTAATGTAGACTTGTTAAACTTTATTAAATGTTTCTGGGGTTTTTTTCTCCAGAAATTAAAGGTGGCTTTACCTTACCAACTTCAACAGAAGCTGGCTATTTCTTACCAACCCTGCCAATCATTATGCAGAGAGATACTGCAGAGAGATACTGTAAGTATCTCTCTGCATAATGATTGGCAGTTTGGTGGATCCTGTACCTCTGTCCTTCGTCACCACCTATTTGTGGACTTAATTTCAATGACCAAATGTTTCAAAAATTTCTTTTAAGCTGAAGAATGACTCAGGATTGAACTGAACCAAATAGGAACCCCAACAGAGAGGGACAGATATAACTGGTTTGTCAGTTGTAATTTGCATTTTATTAATTGGCTTATGATATGTAGATGTTACATTTCATTGTTTTGAGATCAAATTGGCAGACAGAGATATAGACATATTTACATTTCAGTATTGTAGCGTTTTACTCTATTTAATAGAGGGCTCACATTATTTTGAATAGATGTATACTCCCATACACTCGTACATACATGTAGATGTGCACAAATACACATTTTGAAAGAGAGAGACTATTGTAGATTTCATAAGTAAGGGCATGATGTTTTTAAGGTATTCAGTTATTTTTTACTAATATCACTTGATTTTCTTTGCTTAACCCAAACTGTAGAACGTTCATTTATTTTAAATCCTTATAAATCCTTTTAAAATAAAAAAAGATCATTTAGTTATGTCTGGGAATAAACTATGCTAAGCTCAATAAGATCTTCATTATTAAAGCTGAATTGGATTTAATGGAATGTTGATATGAGACTCAGCGAGTCAACTAATTTATGAGACTTAAACAGAAAAAATAAATGGGTTTATATACATTTGGGGATTTGTGAGTTGGATTATTTTAGCTAGGTATGTACTATCAGAAAGACTAACTACTAACTAGTGTTTATTTTATTTTGTTGATAAAAAAAAAAAGAATTAATCAGAATGTTTGGGTTATTTGCGGCTGTAAGTATATTTATTATAAAAATGTGTCTTTGATCAGTAACACCATAAATGCTTAGGAGAAAATGCAGAGATAATAAAAAAAAACAATATAAATAAAACGATGGGTCAGAGTATATGTGTAATTATACAAAGGAAAACAAATATCATCAAAACACATCTATTTGATGTAGGTTTACCAATAGGAATTATTTTCTAATCCAGAAGGTAATGATAAGATACAAATACGTTTGTGACATAAAATAGAACCTATGAGTGCTTAGACAAAATAACTCCTCGTCGGTGTAATACTTGATTCTGGCCTCACCTTTGAACCTCACATCCAGTATGTTGCCAAATCCATTAGATTCCTTCTTAAAAACATAGCCCGCACCTGCCCCTTTCTTACATCCTGGAACCCTCCGTTTATTGGTTTCCCCAAAAACCGTATTGCCCCGTTACAGTCTGTAATGAATGCTGCCGCCAGACTGATTTTCCTCTTTAGTCGGTCCTCTCACACCTCACCCCTCTGTCAGTCCTTACATTGGCTTCCTGAATGCTATAGGAGTCAAAGTGCTAACCCATACCTATAAAGCACTGAACAATTCTAGCCCCTCTTATATCTCTTCACAGATCCATAGGTATGCCCCTTCTCGGTCTCTCTGCTCTGCCCGTGATCTTCTTCTGCCCATTGCTCGCACCTGTACGGCCAACTCACGGTTGCAGGGCTTTTCGCAGGCGTCTCCCTTCCTATGGAATTCCCTGCCTACCGCCATCAGACTCTCCCCTAATCATCAATCATTTAAGAAGTGCCTTAAAACCCATCTTTTTAGGAAAGCTTCAGGCCTCCCAGAGTAACCTCTACCTTACACACCTGTCTCTTGCTCTCTCCTAAAGGGCAGCACATTACTCTCTCATCCAGCTCTGCTTGACTCCCACCTTATTTGATTGCTATTTCCTGTCCTAATGTGTTGTATACCCGACCTCCTATAAACTGTAAGCTCGTTTGAGCAGGGTACTCTTCAACATATCATTCCTGTAAGTTTTCTTTATTTATAGTTAAATCCCCCATCTCATAATATTGTAAAGGGCTACGGAAAAGGTTTGTGCTATATAAATGGAAATTATAATAATAATAATAACTCACAACTTTCAGAGCCACAATACAGCTCTGTTTAAATCACTGAATGGAGCCCTCTAATGTTTAACAGTTATGAATAGGTAAAATGCTTTGGGGTGTAGATTTAGATTTGACATATTTAGGGCTCTTTCTCCAGATCGTCAGTATGATTACAAGTTTGTATAATTCTTCAATTCTCAATGGCACCACAGAGGGATCTTAAATTGAAAAATAACACACCTCTGAAAATTCTGCTTCCTGTATCATGCAGTATATATATCACCAATCATTATATTTGAGATTATAAATGTATATTTATATTGGTCAAAACATACAAGATTTTTTTTGTTTGTATTGTTTTGTGATCCACATATAATATTTTCCTGCTTTGCATTCATATTCACATCTTTGAATGATTTTTATGTTTATATTGACTTGGACAACCTTTCCATGGCTGCACGTTTACATAACAAGCAGAAACTGGAATATGCATTAATTAAAGGGATCCAACTGAAAGGATTAGCACTGCATAGTTTTAGCAAAAAAAAAAACACGGAAAGGAATCATTTTAGGTAGTAGAGGAAAATTATATTTTAACTTTCAGGCATGTGATTGACATGTTCTGTGTCAATGATGAAGCAGACATTCCATCCATCTCAATTTTGTCAGGACAGGCCACATTATAAGGTTCTGTCTAGCCATCTTGACTTTGCTCGAAAGTAGGACACCAGGGAGCTATCCACCAGAAAGTGTAATGTGAATATATGCTCAGGGCACTTGGACCTTGCGGAGTACGCTTTTACCCGGCCTTCTGGTGTCCAGCTTCATAGGCTGCTGAGGTTGAGGGATATGCTGAAAAGACACAACTGGTGTCCCTCTTGATTTTTAGGGAAATCTGGGCACACCATGTAGTATTTAATTTATTTAATTAATACTGGGGGTCTTTAACAGTTTTAAATTATTTGTTTGTTCACTTATTTATTTGGGAGTCCAAGATTGTCACCACAGTGATGCCGAGCTGAAATTCTGAAGTCTGACCACAAACCTGCAAATCCAGGGTCAAGTCCAATGCTGTTTGGTGCTTAGAAACTGTCTGATTTCATATAATTCAGACACTAACCCTGCATGCTAAGAAGTGGGTTTCATTTTCTCTATAGTTTGCTGAAACAATTCAATACGTTCATCTGCCAGAGCTCTCTTTGGAAGGTCATCTTTCAACAATGGTTGTAAAATCTGCATGTGGCCTTGAATTTGCTATGGTTCAACCTTCACCATGAATCACTCTATTACAACATGGTTATTGATTTCCACAGGAAGGAGAGGATTAGGTCCAGAAAATCAGTTTTGCTATCCGAAACTGGACTGTGGAAAATATGACAATTCAGACTGAAAAAAAGAATCTAATATATTTTATTATCCAGAATACTTTAGCAGACAATGTTTGTTCCCCCCCCCCACCCCCCACCCCCCTTGCCAAATCAAGCTGGCCTCTGCATTCAGAAAAGGTGCTAAAAACAAAGGATTAGTTAAATGTTGTCATATTTTGTATTTACCCCATGTTTAAAAGCAGGAGGGTCCCCCACAAAATCCATTGGACTCATCTGCAAAACTTAAAGTGATGTAGGCACCCAGACCATTTACCATTTCAGCTCATTGAAGTGGTCTGCGTGCTGTGACCCTGTTCCCTTAACCCTGCAATGGTAGATCTGAGAAACTGAATTTAGGGTTAAGACTGCATTTAGTGGCTGTCAATCAGACAGCCACTAGAGGCACTTGCATGTGGTTAGGTGTCTTTTGGTAGCCTAGCTGACGCTGGATGTCCTGGTGGTTAGGCGACTTTTGGTAGCCTAACTGATGCTGGACACCCTCACACTCTGTGTGAGTACATCCACCGTTAGTCAATTCTATAAAAGAAAGCATTGCAGCAATGCTTTCCTATGGGGAGTGCCTAATGCACTTGCGGTGTTTGCATGCGCATTAGCACCCCCCATCAGGTGGAGACGTAGGGGGGGAGCGCAGACCCAATCCCGAGAGACATTGATGCTGAAATCGGGTAAGTACAGTAAGGATTTATTAACCCTAACACTGAGGGGATGGGGGACCTGAGGAATGGGGAGACATGAGGAAATGCAACTTTGTATTCCTAGTACCATTGTATCCCTTTAAAGGAATATTCCATATTTAAATAGCTTAGTGAAAAACTATATGTGTGAAAAACGTAACCTCTATTTCATTTTACAAAAAGGGCAGATTTCGAATAGAATTTGGCACTTTTAGAAATTAACCTTGTTACATCCTCCGGCTGTCAATCAGACAACTGGTCCTATAACTTCCTGGTTGGTTAGCTCAGTGGAGATAAATTCAAAAGGCAGTAATTGTCCGGAGCACCTGCCTTGCAACGACTTCTCATTGAGCTGCAATGGGAAGTCTATGATTCGACATCTTCTGAAAGTATGGGCTGGGTTAGAAGGGGGAAGGCTTGCACAGGCTGCAGACAAGTGATCTGCAGCTTTTGGAAGCTGTTTTTAGATATACTTTCAAATAAAAAAATGCATGCAGGCTTTTCATTGGGGTATATCTACTTAATAGTGTTTTTTATTTTTTTATTTGTTTGTTCATTTATTTATTTGGGAGTCCAAGATTGCCACCACAGTGATGCCGAGCTGAAATTCTGAAGTCTGACCACAAACCTGCAAATCCAGGGTCCTAAATCAGTAACATTATCACCCATTCCTTATCACCAAACATAATGTATTAGCAATTATAATAATTACATAACACTAACTGTAGTTCAGCAACTAGAACTAAAATTCTATAACCAATAATCTCTGACACTAACCTTAACTCCCTAATGCTCTACTTCCATTGTTTAATTTAATTATTATACACTAACATTTATTCATTATCAACCTTAAACATTCACTATCACTGACACTAATTCCCTAATACTAACTTTGCTTACCTCAAACAGTAACATTCAGATGACTTGTTTATTAACATGACTGTACAATGGATAAGTTGCCATACACGAGAGTTGAGTAAAGGAGATTTCAGAAATATCAGAGGAAAGGATTGTTTACAGTAAGACACTCAGTGCCTTTTAAGTCAATATGGACATTAATAGTTGGCTGATTGAAGATAATATTTAGTGTTAGACATGTGCAATTCGGTTCCGTCTGATTTGAAATTCCGATGCATTTCGAACATTTGGATGCTTCCGAATGGCCGAAGTGCCGAATTGCCGAATTTCGGAAGTGCCAAAGTGCCGAATTTCGGAAGTCTGAACCGAATTGCGGACGTGCCAAATGGCCGAATTGCGGAAGTGCCAAAGTGCTTTTAACTCATATTAGTACAACAGCAATGCTTACTTTGATTATTTGACATTAAATCAAAATATTTAAAACTAATTCTTCCCTGAACACAGTAATATAGAAAAACAATCTTTTTTTCAAATATTTTCTCATCTTAGCTCAGAAATACTAACATCAAGTCTCTAACAATAACTGGAAGATAAGGAATCCTAATACTCAATGATAAATTCCAATTTTATTTATTAAACAGTCATAATCCAGTGAATTTATTAAAATAAAGGCTTTTGCTGACAAATATTTTCCATCTAGCACATGTGAAAAGTAATGAAAACAGTAACATCTTTGGTACAAAACATATAACAAATGGCAAATACTGTTTAGGAAACTGATGTAAAAGTGTGAATTGTACTGTTTTTCAGATGGAACAGAATGGTTAAAATACAGTATGTTATTCTTCGACTGTTCAGTTGAGTGATTTACACACACACACACATATATATATATATATATATATATATATATATATATATATATATATATAAAAATAACCGCAAAATTAACAGCAACAATATGATAAGAAAATAGTTAAGTTCAGTAAGATTTGGACTCACTGTAACCTCCTATATGCAATTTATTTATTAAATCAAGAATTCTTTAGAACTGAAAATGGAATTGCAGATGTGTTAATTTTTAATGTCCTTGTCAATTCTCCTCCTGTTTAATTAATAATACCTTCAGTCCATTCTGCTGCAAGAAGCCCAACATTTTTGTGAAAACAGGTAATAAAAAAGACACAAAAATATATCGAGTGAGTGACTCATCTGCATTAACAGAGGTGTTCTAAATGGGTCGTTTGTGCTTTCAAATAAATGATATGTAAAACATAAAAAAAGAAATTTAAAAAAATGATCAACTTAGAGTTTTTTTTTGTTTTTTTTTATAATTCTTTATTTTTGTGGTGCAAGCAGTTAACACAAGCTCGTGCCATGCCTCAACAGCAGGTACACGATAAGTACACATATGAACATGTTTAAGGCATAGAGGGTCACTGCACACATTTTTTAAGTTAGGTAGCTAGGTCACAGAGGAGTCAAACAATTCCAGAGAGCATATAACATAACATATTATGCGATCTATAGAAGTCACGTAGATATAAGTGAGTGTGAGACAGAGTGCTGTATAAGCTTATAAAAACATAAAAGTACAATATAATATAATCAAGCTGGATCTCAGTAAGTAGCTTTGAAGACGATTAAATAACATGAAATTAAATAAAATGAAGTGCCACCAGGCAGATCGCGGTATATTGGGGTGGGAAAGACCACCATGTAAAGCCGGTTGGGCTGTACCGTTACCAACGTTTATGTCCGTGTGGCGATGCATGCCGCCAGGGTGTCTCTCGGTGAAGCTGTCTGCGGTGAGTGCCTTTCATGTCTTCCATCGTGTGGAATTAGGGCAGTCGTCGTTGCTTGTGTCGTGCGTGTTACTGATAGGCACTCTTTTCACGGACTTGGTCGGGATGAGTACGGATGTTGTGCTGTACAGTCCAGGTACGGGTAGCGGTGTGAATGAGCTGTTACATGGGGATGTCTTTTCCGGGCCTTCCCCGTGCGATGGTTTACGGTCTCAGTGATAGTAGGCCGAGGTAAGGCTTCTCGCTTGGGACTTGTGCTGAGTTTGCAGGGCGAATGGGCAGTAGAGTTGTAGGCTGCCATCTTCTCGTCTCCACCATAGTTGCATGCTGAGGGTGGTCACAGATTTAGCTGTGTGGTGTGTGGGGTCATTGGCCCGGCCTGCACAGCTCACCTCCAGCGGCCTGTGGGGAAGTTTCATCTCGTTCGGCCATTTTGTTGCGGCCCCGTGGTAGTAGTTGGCGGTCAGCGTCGAGAGACCCAGGTGCGCTTTTAAAAGAGTTTGCCTGCCTGGTGGGGACCGGGATAACCCCCACCGGTCCAGAGGGGGGGTAAACGGGTCCGGGAGGGCCCCAGCTGCGTTGTGATTCATTTTAGCCGGGATGGAAAGCGTGGCAGCGGCCGTCCGCCCCACTCCCCTCCCGGGTAGGCCTCAGTCCCCAAGCCCCAGAGCATCTCACCGGGACCCAGATCCACCCGATATCAGGTGCTCTAGCTGCACCGGGACATTCCAGGATCTTGTGCCACGAGTTTCCAGGGTATTTCAGGCTGAGGTAAGTGGGCATACACCCAATAATAGCTGGATTCCCCAGGAGCCGTAGTGACTTGCAGCCTGCTAGCATGGCCGCCTGGCCCCGCCCCCCATCAACTTAGAGTTAAGCATTTCAATTTCTTTAAATTGCGTTTAATGTTTGAATACATAAGGTTGACAGCAACAACGACAACAAATACAACAAAGGCGTAAAAGGCGGGGCTTAGTTATCACATGATCCCAAATATAGAAGACTTTCTGAGCATCAGATTTAGTACTTTTAATATATTAATGAGAACAATTCATAGGTTTCTTCCAGAATACACTAGAACAATTTATACCTCCCTATATAGTCTTGAAATGTTTATTATTTTATAGTAACTTTTTTATGATTTTTTAATTTTTTTAATTTTACTCATCTTGTTCTAATCACTATACGGTCCCACCTGCTTACTCTTTGTCTGCAAGACTTGGCCTCAAATAAATATTGTTTGATAAGCTTTTCAAATGATTCACTATTTTTAAATATACTTTTTTCCCCCAAAATATTAAAATATTAGAATCTTATCATATATAAAAATATATATCAATATATAAAAAATATTAAAATATGACAACATTAAAATATTTTTCACAATATTAAAATCATTAAAAAAAAATATCCAAATATAATAAATCAATTGAAAAGTTTATCCAAAAAAATTAAAATGAGACATTAGATGGTTATTTCACAATGGAGACAAACCAAAGAAAATAAATAGCTATTTTTTTATTAGCTTGCGTGCTGTTATAGACAATTTGTTACACTGTATTTCCAAATACTGTTAAATGCTATTTAACTGTCAATTTTTCTATAAAAAGGCCAATAAACATCATACATAAACTGTATGACCATCACGGACAAATGAGTTTCTCACAGGCTCCATGCAATAATCGGTTGATGATGATTGGGGACCTGAACAAGTGCTATTCGAGACATTAACAAGACTTTACTGCGATATAGATATAATAATAACCAGAAAAGGTACATTCAGATTACTTTGGGTTTTTTTAAGTACATCCTGGGGATGGTATCTTTGCCCAATATCCAGGGGATGCTACTCCTAGCCAAATTAATGGTACTCAATATTCATTTTATCTACCTGAGAGGGATGAAGGGCCGAGTAGAAACCCATGACCCCCATGGGTTGAACAGATTCTACTGATGATTCATTAGCCTACCACCACCTTCGCCACTTTGATTATACAGTTAATGTAAAACCAAGACCCCTATTCCTATTCCTTTTTTTTTTTTAATTACGCCAAATTACTAAAGCACAGAATATCCCTTGTAACGTGTTATATGTATTATATTGTTTTACGTGATGCCCCCCATGTCATTTAAATGTACATTAAACATTTAGTTATTGACTTCACAATCCAGTTTAGTCCTGGCACAGTCATGGCACACATTGCATTGGAGGTCAAGAAACAGAAACATTATTTTGTTTCTCCACCTCCACATACTATGTTTAATGACCGAAAAGAACAGGGTTTACAACACTTATTAACAGGCAGCCAAGATGGGGGCAATCATTTCCAGAATACAAGTAAATGTGGATTTCTATATTTGATATTATTTTTCAGCCCTCACAAACACATGTTTGTTACATGTAGGGGATAAGCAAGCATAATTTTAAAAAAATTCCTGGGAGTGGACAAAATTCCTGGGAATGGCAAAATGTTATAATAATAAGGCTCCCTTGTATAAAATCATATTTTCCACATATATATTATGTACCTATTTTTACTCAGTTTTTAAATGTATAACTAGAATTTAAAAATTACACACCCCTCTGGTTAAATTAAAAATGTAGTTAAAGTCCGCAGATTTGTATTCAACTCGATTCGTTTGTTTTGTTTAAAAAGATCGAGTAACACATATTTGAAACTGTGGTTGAAGAGTTAGCCCAAAAACATAGGACAAATCAGTACTTTTGCTGTGATAGCTTTAGTAATTGCTGAACATTTTGAATTATGGCAGCTTAAAATTTGAGTTTTCCTTCTCCTTTCTAGAAATAATATGAATGGAATAGTTTATGGATTATATAGTATCCCTAATCTTGCAACATTTCACATTGGTTCAAATATATTAGCATATGAAAATATAATACATCATTGTTCACACATAATAGCTGAGTATTATGGATTTATGTGTATTATAAATGTTCTGAAAGCATTTTTGGGAAGGCAGATTCCCAAAAACGCCTATGTTTGTATTTTGCTATAATGCCCCATAGAATAAGTATAATGCTAAGCTAACACCCGTCATCTATTCTACATAGGGCAATGCCAATATGAGAAATATGCCCAAATATGCCCTACAAAATACAGAGTTCCCCTACTTTCTCTGTCTGCTAGAATGTAGCCCTGCAACAAGCAAACCTATATTAAGATATGGTAAGGGAATGGGTTTCAGCCATTCCTTGTGCCATCTTCCTTTATTTGCTGGGTGAAGACGAATGAAGGAGCAGAGAGGAAACTTGTATGTCATGTATACAAAAATAAATCAGTCAATTGTTAACATATTCCGTATTTGTGTGATTTTTACTACTTAACTGAAATCATAAAGTTAAAATAATGCAACTGGAATCCTGTTCTCTTGTGTAAAATATAAAATGAATCTAGATAATTTGGCTTAGATGATGGAGAAGATGATGATTAAGGCAATGAAAGACGAGTGCAAAATCAGCCTTGGCTAACACCTACATACGTTTGTGAACTATATCCCATGAAGCTCTGTCAGCCATCACTATACTGGTTAACTCAAGGTAGAGGTAGTATAAGTCCTCTATTTTGTTTTAAGGAAATGTGTAAATAAAAACTAATTTGAAAAATAAATAAATTGGTAGTTTCTAAAAAAAGATTTATGGAACAAAATAAAATTCAAAACTTCATATTTCTTGAAAGTAGAAAGATGCTAGATTACACGTATCCAACTTTTCAAAGGACAATTTTAATTGTGATATTCATACGGAGGCCAGAATGCATGCTGTACTATCTTGTGAGCACAATTTAGTAGACGGTGCCCTTAAAATAGTACAGCATGCACACAAGATATAGCTATCTCATGCACGCGCTTTAACTATTTAATAGGCACACAAGATAAGTATATGGTGGGCAGCAAAGCTAGCATTTTAGTAAGCACTTACCTCACTAATGATGTCATGGGAGGGTCCAGCTGACATTACCACCATGTTCAAGCCCAGCATTGACTGGAGCAGGCAGACGCAGCAGGGAGCGAAGCAGGTGCTTAGAAAAGCACTGGCCCTGCATACAGTTATCTCGTGGGCATGCTGTACTATCACCAGCACTTCACTTTATCCTTAGGGGGGGATCATTTCGCCCAGGCGCAAAAGTCGGAGCTTTATTGACGCTCCAAAATCTGTGAGTGCTCATTTTTTATCATATTTATACTAACTATAGTTTTACATACTACACTGTTAGTTTCCTCTATTTTTTTTCTTCTTGTTGTTGCATACTCCCAAATCAGGACTATTTAGGCGCTGCACCTACCTCCTGTTTTACATGAGAAAACTACATTGTGGGCACACTGTACTATCTCATAGGCAAGATCTATTAAATTGTGCACACACGATAGCACAGTAAGAAAAATATTTCCTCTGCCACCTACTGCACGCCTTACATTCATGATGTCAGCTAAATTAATGAAACGAAACATTAAAGGGATGTTACAGAGTGGCGTTACAAAGTCATTTTTTGCAGTATATAGAATAAAAGACATTACTCCACAAACACTACATCCCAAAACATGATTTAGAGTTTCTGCCCCACATTTACATTATTTTTACAAAATCACTCATATTTGGTTATGATATAAAAATAGTCACTTTTAGGCGTAGTCAGAATTCATGTAGAAAACATGTTTATTTTTTGAAGTCTGAAAGATGAGATCTGAAAATTTGATAAACGAATGTACGGTCACTTTAAAAAAGAAATCCAAGTCAATTGCGATAGCATACTTTATAACAAAGGGGGAAATGTATGGAGTGTACAAAAGGTATACATTTTAATATAATTTCACTCATATTTGGCAGTGTAACAGTTAACTGTTATATGTGCTAGAATTCGCAATGTCTCAATTTCGGCTACAAATATTGGGCAGCAATTGGTTTACTCTAATCTGGTCTCTGATCATCATTTAAATTCCAGTTAAAACCTGTATTGTAAGCGCATGTAAGCAGAGCTCTCTCACGTGTCTTCTTTCTGTTTATATTATTTTGTGGCCTCGGCTTAGAGTGGAATTGAAGGACTGTCTTTTGTTTGTGTGGTTTTCTGGTGTAGTTTTCTGTGTGCAGCCCCTGTCTACCCCTGGATTACTGTATGTCATTATTTTGTTTGCCAATTACTTGCTGCAGTGCTTCCCTGTCTGTTTGTAAAGTCCTGCAGAATATGTTGCACTGTAAAATAATATTACCCAATAATAACAATAGAATAATAACCAATAATGAGAATACAGCTTTAATTGATTAAATAGTTTGTTCGGGTTGTATTTTGTCTCTCTTTCTGTCACCCTTGTACCCTGTTTCTATGCAATCAAAGGGGCACTCTGAGCAGCAAAACGACTTTAGCTTAATGAAGCCGTTTTGGTGTACAGATCATGCTCCTGCAGTCCCACGGCTCAGTTCTCTGCGATTTAGGAGTTAAATCACTTTGTATATGCAGCCCTAGTTGCAAATCCCCCGGTTTTGGCCTACACAGTCTTCCTATGCACTTCCTGCAAAACATTCTACATATTTTAGCTTCCCTTGTTCCACAGTGTGTACCAGCCTCCGGTGAGTTATTAAGTTCATTTAACAGAATGTGAGATAAAAACTCCAAAGTAAACACACTATGCTGTAAAATGTGTATATACTAACAGGGTTATTCTCTAAAGTGAGAACTGAAAGTGAATTGAAAGTGAATTTCAAATTTTAGGCTAACGTAGCAGAACTGAGCTGGCATGGAGAATTTTTCCAATTCGGCTACTTTGACCTCAAATTTTAAATTCAATTTGAATTTACTTCAAATTCTTACTTTAGTAAATTATCCTGTCAATCTACTTCATTAAGTTAAAGGTGTTTCTGCGCTTAGAGAGTCTCTTTCAGGAATTCTTGCAGCATTAAAATCCAGAAGATATAGGTCACATAGAAAAGTATCTAAATTTCTGACTTTGTCATTTTACGAAAAACAACTTATGTTTGTATGCTTATCTTGTATGAATGTTGGAATATTTCTTCATATTTCACAAGCACTTTTATGGTTGCGTTTTCTAAAGCACTAATGAATCAACAATTAAGTTAAATTAGCAAATACAAAAAGCTTGATTCCAAATATTTTTTTTTTATAGATTTTTGGAAATGGTGCAGTTATAGTTATAAAGTTAAACAATGTCATTTTTTTCTGAAAGTTGGCACATGTTCTTATGAATCAGACTTACAAAGTGAAAGCGATGACACCTTGGCAATATGGCGAAACCTACCAGAATATTTTAACTTGAAAAATAAAAATACATTATTCATCAATATAGACAATCGACATATATAGACATTTTTCCAGAGATGTGATATAATTTATATTCCTTTGTCAAAATGTTCTGTCAACAGAAACCAGTTTCAAGACCATTGGCAGGAGCAGTCCGTGGGTTCTTGGATAGAATAATTTACCCACGTTGAGTTTGCGCTGCAATATAATTGCACAACACGTCTCTGAAGACCAAGTTCTCTGCAGCATTTGCAGAATCGAGCGTAAGTGTTGATGTTGTAGTTGTAGATGCTGGCGGAAGGACACTTTCCATCACAAGAAACAATATTAACCTAGAGAAAAAAAATAAGGGGATACATGATAGTGTATACAAAGGACTCATTTAGAACACACAAAAAAAAAATCCAAGAAATGTTTGAAATTACATGTCTTCTCGTATGTTTTTGTCGTTCGCTTGCAAATTAATGAATTTCATTAAAAACATGATATGATATTTAATGTCGTTACCCAACACAGATGGGATTTAAAGTCATTAAAAACTATAAATGATGCAGCAGTTGTTGTAAAAAGTCTCAGAGAATGTGACATGACTGTTTATAGAAGTGTGACCTTGTTCATGATGCGCTCTTTATTCCATTTCCTGCTTTATAGGGTAATGAATATTTACTAGCCTCTAAGGAAGGCCGGATTATACATTCTTAAACTCTGTTTCTACCATGTGCTTTTAACACGGTAAATTGTGCAGATATAATATAGGCAAATAAAAATTAGACGACAGAGACCAGTTGCAGGAATCAATCAACAAAGACACGTCTCTTCACCTCAATCAACACAGATACGTATCTTCACCACAAATATACAGTTCAAGTAAATTTGTGATTTGTGAGATTTGTAAATTCTAAGTAGCATTCTAAAAATATAAGATGGGTCTTGCCATTGTGAGACCATCTACAGAAAACATTAGATTACATATGTATGTGTAGTTACATATACGGTACATATGAATCTTCTGTTAGTGTAATCTACTTTTCAAAAACATTCTAAGGCTCCACAAACAACGAAAATTGTTCTATCCATACCCAACTCTTATCACACTGCTCCTCATACGATAATGACAACATTAGTAAATAACCAGGGGAATAATAAGATTCATGACATGGTACATCTTTTGCAGGAGTAATTCTCTCATATCAGCTAGTTGGAGATGAGACTGGTTGGTGTCTGAGAGATTTTTTAGACAATAACTAGTGAATTGCAATTTGGCACAAAATTATGGCAACACCTAGAAAATCAAACCAGGAACAACATAGAGAAAATAAAATAATATTAAATGTCTGCAATGTTTAATTTACAAATATGCTGATTATTTAAATAGATTGCATTTTATAAATCTTTTGTAATTACAGATTTATCGTAGCATGTGAAAGTTCTCAATTCATGTTTTAAATAGCTAAATAAAAAACTTTAAAGCTTAAAAATCTTTCCTGTTAAAAAATATCTTACCGGAGTATTGCTTCTACAGTCATTCTTTCTGATGGTCATGCGGACAGTTACTCTCTTACAGAATTTCCCATCTTCCTTACCTAAAAAAAAAAAAAAACATATCTTAACT
This sequence comes from Pelobates fuscus, assembly GCF_036172605.1. Classification (NCBI taxonomy): domain Eukaryota; kingdom Metazoa; phylum Chordata; class Amphibia; order Anura; family Pelobatidae; genus Pelobates; species Pelobates fuscus. The sequence goes on along the minus strand of NC_086328.1, from coordinate 111,086,888 downwards.
ATTACAACAGAGGAAATATGGGGTTATTGGTAAGATATGATTGAGTCTAAAAAGATCACATTTTACGTATAGTATTAAAAAGAAAATTTGAGCAATCACTATGGAAACCAACAGAATGCTTCTACTGATTGCTCAAGTTTGAGAACTTTGCCCCAGAATTTGTGCTCTTTTAAGATAGTTTCTATTGCATTTAAAAAAAAATAAAAAATAAAATACTGGGCCTTATTGAATGTCAATGTTAGTCTAAGAATGTCTTGAATGAAACTTGAACAAATAAGAAAATTCTTGCACTCTTTCTTCAACATTGCTGTTATTTAATTACTACAAAAACATTAGAAACATGACACTACTTTCCAAAACTGCACTACATAAAATACCAGAAAATAAAAAATATATTAAATTATAGGTTCTGATTTCCAAATTACCTTATATGCATTTCACTTGAGTATACCATTAGCAATTGCAGATCAAATATTAAAAGGAGCATATAGTTTTAGCCTATTTTTTTTTTGTAATGCTGGGCCTGTAACTGACATAGGGATAGGCATAACAGAAAATGTATATGCAAAAGTAGATAGATTTAGGTAGATACCCCATTTTATTTCACTAGGTGCATTTGATAATTTGATATTTGTCAATATGTGTGGTCATATTGGGATGGGGACTCTAATACCTCTCCTGCTCCAAATTCCATGAATTTGATATGATATGAAATTGTGAATAACGTTATATCATACCATCGGCCACTGAGAGTTCTGCTATGGGTCTGCTGAATTATAAGGTAAAATTTGGGATATGTCTACTGACATTACAATTGAATTATATATATTATTCAAAGGTAAATAAATAAGACTGTCACATGGGCTGTTTTGAAACATATCTTTACAAATCTAGGTAGCCATAAACTCTTTTAAGCAGTTTATTGCACATTCTAAACAGATTTTTATTTATACATTCAACATTTATTAATCCAAAGCAACTTTTACGAAACTCTATATAACTGTATAAATGAATCTTCCTAATCCATTCAAAACAAAAGATAACTTCCAGCTTGGAATATCTCTTTAATCCATACGTGATTAGCAAATAATAGAATTTAAACAAATAACGTGATTTTTAGATATTCAAGTCAGAGATAGAAATTACAACACGGTGACACAACAATCAAGACCAATGTAATACATAATATTTTAATTAAAAAAAGTTATAGTTTACTTACATGTTTTGCAGCAACCGTCTAAAAATGATACTACATATCCTCCCATCTAGAAAAAGAAATGTATAAAACATTATAAATATGAAAAAAAATTGTCTTTTAAGTTTGTAAACCCAGCGTGCATCCACCATTGGTTACCAAAATGGACCTTTTACTTAAAAAGAAGTCCCTTTCTATGAACAAGTGTAAGCCTTATCTATAACTTGTGTGTTATTGTTGTGTTAACATACTTAAATTAACATTTGTTTGCATTGTCTGGCATAACATGTTTGCTCTACCCTGCATTGGCATCCTGATTGGATACTTCGTAGCATGTTTTTACATTTTTTGTAGTAGTTAAATTGGAATGTTAGAGGTGTATCCCAAAAGACCCTCAGATCCTTTTTAACATAAAGAACAGGGGCGGCCAAATATCGATGTCCAGCTGCTGTCGGGTATTCTTGTAAATGTAGTTCCTAAACAGCTGGACGGGCAAATGTTCAGCACTCTTTGTGTAAGAAATCATGGTAAGTTGACTAATTTTTGGCCTTTGTTTTAAGTAAAGGGTCCACTCTAATAATGAGTTTCAAGAAAGCTAAAATCAGTTTTGGCAGAAATGTTACCTGCCAACAAGGTAACCTTGAGCATTGCGATTATTTGAGGACTACAGCTCCCAACGTTCCCAGTTTGCAAGTAGTTATACCACTATAATATATGCATTGCTCACCACTATAATATATGCATTGCTCAAGATTACTATAATATTTTATGCTTTGGAACTCTATTGATTCTTTATAGAAACAAATCAATAAGATATCACCAGAATCAGCTTCGCCCACAACAATTTCTTTCTTTAAACATAGTTATTTAAAGAAATATTCATAAAGTTATACATATATATAATGACCAGTTTATGAAGCCACATGTACGCTTTAAGAATTTTACCTAAATATTTAGAAATGTTGGTGCCTTTTAATGACACGTCTGTTAATTCTGTTTATAAGTCAATCATGTGAATGAGTTAAAACTTCTAGATGAGGGTTTTATGTATGGTTCATAAACGGTTTCTGATAAGACATACAGCATGATAAAATGGAGCTAAAAGAAGCTAGATCATGCATCTACAGTCCCAGCAGTATACGTGGTCTGGTAAAACAACAAAAACATTTTCTATGAGATTCATCATCTACCCTATAACTTATGCTTATTCTTCTTACATGTGTTGACATTAGATATAATTTGCAAATCTAGGAATACTGGTGGATCAGTGGTGTTGAGGCTCTTTTGATGATGGTTTCATTGGTTTGGGACAAGAAGCGCTAAGCTCTAATCCCATCAGGTAAATAATGGTTCAGGTGCCTTAGTATGGTTCAGTTGGAGCAATGAGCAATGTCCCAGAGTCTCCATCTTGTATATCTAACCAGGAGCATCCAGGGAAAACTAAAGTGTTACAAAATACGATTATCTACATCTGGTATGGGCAACCTTTGGCACCCCAGATGTTGTGGGCTACATCCCTCATGATGCTCTTACACCCATAATGATGGAAAAGCATCATGGGAGATGTAGTCCAAAACATCTGGAGTGCCGAAGGATGCCTATGCCTGATTTACATCATGATATTCATTCAACAATATTCCATTGAGGGAGAGATGGCTGTAATTCCACTAATTTTAATAGTTCAGATATGGAATAAGCTAGGGCTTCTATGGTCCCAGTTCACCAGTTATGGCTCAGACAAAGGCTGCTTTTCAGTGGCATTATTTTCATCTCCATTCGTCAGTGCTAATTAAGCCTAGATTTAATGGTGGATGAGAACCAATAAAGAACCTTCCTGTTAGGTATACATTTATTACAGGAGGTTGTGGATGTACGGGGGATGTGAGCGGGCTTTGATGGGGGCAGGAATTGGGTAATGCTACCATGTTTAGATAAATTAGCACTTTGGTGCATTTAGGTAAGTTAGCTATACCAAATATATTAGCAGCATAAGTGGATGGAGGGGGAAACCATGACCAAGGTTAGCCATCACCAAAGAAAGTGCTGGATGCATCTGCTATTTGATCTACATTTAGAACTTTGTCAGAAAGTTGCTGTTTATGATGAACATTTAGGACCTAAAACTTGTTAGGACCTAAAGTATTGTCCAGATGCTCATATTCTACACGACACACTAAAACTAAGGTTTTTTGCCCAAATTATAAAAGGAAACAAATAATACTCCACACATTGTAGAAGTTCCTACTAAAACATAAAATGGAAAAATAATGGATTCTCATAGAGCAGAGTTGGTTAGAACATTGCCTGCTCCAAGCTTTGCTTTAATTGGTTGTATTCTGTCTGTTCTAGTGTAAAATAGTTTGAGGTTAAAATGTCTTCTTTCCTGTCTAATGAGAAGGCTGAATGTTAAGAAGACTTTAGAGTTATCATAGTTTAGTAACTAGTAACCTATAACGCCATTAGTAACCTATGATATTATTTGCTTCCAAATAAGCACCTAGAATTACTGTCCGTAGAGAGACCACTAACCTTTATACATTCTGTTTCATTAAATGGAGGACAATTGATGGCAGATGTTACTAATACTGGTCCTACAGATGTGTTTGTGCAGTCATATTTGACACATTTAGAATTCCAAGAAGTACCAGGCTATATAAAAAGTAGAAAATAAATAAATAAAAAATATCACATGATTCAAAATGAAATGCACGACTTGCATGTATAAGTATAAACCTTCATCTTGCATTGCAAGGTGAACCTTTTTCTAGAAGTATGAGACATTCAAAGCTATTCACTAATCCTTTGTTTGCTGGGGATGCAAGGAGTTGAAATTTTCAGAGAAAATTCCCAAAATATTTCCAGCTTTTGACCTGAAATTTGAAATCCCCTGGACAGTCACCAACAACTACAGGTTTAGTGAATAATTATATTCCACCCATCCTTAAAGAGGGTCATAAACAGGCAAGGAGTCATTATAAACCCTGGAATACTCAGGATTAACACAGAACTTAGAAGACCCATGACTGGTCTCATTATGGTTTTGAGTAAAATACATTGGTGATAATTGACTTCTACCAAGTGGAATTGATACCAGTCCTCCAGTTAATGCAAAAGTTTTACAAAAGCGCTAGGCAGTTCTTATATGCTAAAATAACAAAACAACAGCTACAATTGTCAAGTAATTACAGTATTAAATAATTATCTCTTTGTGTGCAGCACATCTGTTGATAGCTATAGAAACATACTTTTGAAACATATTGGATGGTTCAATCTGAATCATCATGTTTGGATCAGGGGTGGAGTGTTTGACCCAGACACATAAAGAATACAACTTTGTACACTAAATTTTCCCAGGCCCTTTTGCATTGAAGTCTGCATACGTGGAGACCATACAAGCTACATTTGGGCATGTTCTACAAATAACTTTGCAAATACAAAAATAGGTGTACATTGAAATGGGATTTTTTTTGGAACAAATTGAAATCCAAGTGGTTTGTTCACAGATCTTTTCATCTTTCATAATATTGGCCAACACATTAGACCCAGAAATTACATATACAAATATGCTTTCCTTATATGACATGATATATAATGTAACAAAGTATGAATGCAGGTCAAAATTGTAAGTACATTTAACAATACAGGAACCCTCTTGAAAAAAATATATGGCCTTTTTAAAACTCACCAAAAGGTAGCCAATGGCTTGTGAACTCACCAGAACTCACCACAAATGTTTAAAGAAAAAACACCAGACAGGCCTGGTGAATATCGAACAAGTAACGACTAGTGATGTCCCGGACGGTTGTCTGGCCAATAGTTCCCGGCGAACATAGCGTGTTCGCGTTCGCGGCGGCGGGTGAACATATTCGATGTTCGGTCTGCCCCCTATTCGTCATCATTGAGTAAACTTTGACCCTGTACCTCACATTCAGCAGACACATTCCAGCAGTAGACCCTCCCTTCCAGACCCTCCCACCTCCTGGACAGCATCCATTTAAGATTCATTCGGAAGCTGCATTCATTTTTTTATTTTTTTTCAATTTATTATTTTTTTTTTCAGTGCATATAAATGTTACAAGCAGATACTCCCCCCAGACACTCTGTATTACTGCAGATACTCCCCCCAGACACTCTGTGTTATTGCGGATACTCCCTCCAGACACTCTGTGTTACTGCGGATACTCCCTCCAGACACTCTGTGTTACTGCAGATACTCCCTCCAGACACTCTGTGTTACTGCAGATACTCCCCACAGTCACTCTGTGTTACTGCAGATACTCCCTCCATACATCCTGTGTTACTGCAGATACTCCCCCCAGACACTCTGTGTTACTGCAGATACTCCCTCCAGACACCCTGTGTTACTGCAGATACTCCCTCCAGAAACTCTGTGTTACTGCAGATACTCCCCCCAGACACGCTGTGTTACTGCAGATACTCCTTCCAGACACCCTGTGTTACTGCAGATACTCAGAGTGCTCTGTGTCATTTTACACAGCGTGGGAAAGTTCTTTGGAATTTTCCCACGCTGTGTAAAATGACAAAGAGCACTCTGATTGGTGGGCTTGGAATCTAACCAATCAGAGTGCTCTGTGTCATTTTACACAGCGTGGGAAAGTTCTTTAGAATTTTCCCACGCTGTGTAAAATGACAAAGAGCACTCTGATTGGCTTAAACCAGCCAATCAGAGTGTTCTTAGCCTAATTGCAGGGCGTGGCAAGGCTTTATAAGCCTTCCCCCGCCCTGCAGAGCTCAGTCTGCGCGGAGCCCTCCATGGGTGAAGATGGATTTTTTTTTTGTGCTCATTTTTTTTTTTTTTTAATTGGGTCTGTTCTTGGCTTTTTATTTGCCCTTTTTTGGGGCTGAAAAAAGAAGATTTTAGAAAAAAGAAGACGTCAAATGGTAAGTTGAATTTTTCTTTACAGGTTAGTTATTTTATTTCCCCTTCAGTATTTTTTAGGGTAAGGGGAGTAGGTAGAGGGTAACTTCTTTTGGGGTGGGGGGGTGGGTGAGTAGGGGCTTGGGGACCCCTAGTCACCTTTGATTGGGGGGAGATTTTTATTTAGGGCCCCCACCCACCACTCAGGGGTGGGGGCTGTGGGGGGGGGCAGTAGGTCCCCCCCCTTATTGTTTTTTTAGGGCCCCCACCCACCGCGCAGGGGTGGGGGCCAGGGGGGGGAGGACAGTAGGTCCCCCCTCATTATTTTCATGGCCCCCACACACCTTGCAGGGGTGGGTGCCAGGGGGGAGGAAGGTAGGTCCCCCCTCATTATTTTATGGCCCCCACCCACTGCGCAGGGGTGAGAGCGGGGGGAGGACATTAGGTCCTCCCCCATTGTGATTTATGGCCCCCACCCACCGCGCAGGGGTGGGGGCCTGGGGGGAGGACAGTAGGTCCCCCCCTCATTATTTTTATGGCCCCCACCCACCACGCAGGGGTGGGGGCGGGGGGAGGACAGTAGGGGGAACAGTCCATATTCTGCTCTGTTTCAGTGTGTATCAGGGATCCTTAGGATAGGTCTCAATCCATATCTGCCAAGTGACCCTATGTAGGGGGAACAGTCCCTATTCTGCTCTGTGTCAGTGTGTATCAGGGTCTCTGAGGACAGGTGTCAATCCATATGTCGAGGTGTCAATATGTCAGGTGTCAATCCATATCCATTGTGATTTAGGAATATTAGGTGATTTCTGCCCTTTATGGATTAAAACCAGACTCTGCATCAACTGTGTAATTTTCCATGGGAGTTTTGCCATGAATCCCCCTCCGGCATGCCACAGTCCAGGTGTTAGTCCCCGTGAAACAACTTTTCCATTACTATTGTGGCCAGAAAGAGTCCCTGTGGGTTTTAAAATTTGCCTGCCCATTGAAGTCTATGACGGTTCCCCGGTTCGCGAACGTTTGCGGAATTTTGCGTTCGCCGTTCGCGAACCGAAAATTTTATGTTCGCGACATCACTAGTAACGACTTGCTGCATCATGCATGGTGATCTTTACATTTCTTTATCTATTCTTGTGGTGGTCCATTGGACCATGACCTTATTGTCCATATTGGTCAATCACATCAGAGTGAGACTGAGACTGTCCTGGAGACTGTAATCCTTGTAATGTCATGTACAACATCAACTTCTTGCATTCACAAATACAATTAAAGTCTAGACATTTATTATAAGACTACCCACAAGCCCTCTCAAAATAACACCAACCAAACATAATTTTTATCCGGGAATAAAACAAAAATTCAATTAAAATAATGTGCAAATTATATTTAAATTTATATTGTGCGGAAAAAAAAATAGCAACGCCAACAACAAAAATCACCTACTCTATGGCTAAGAAGGGTGCCATTCAATAACGTTTGGACACAGGACATGTTCTTGCAGTTACCACAGCAGGTTGCTAAATCTCTCGGAGGAACGTATACCTGGTTCTGAAAAATGAAGACATCTGTTTGTTATTTAAAGAATTTACATTTTTTATTCACATATTATATATTTAAAATATATATAATATATGAGTGTAGATTTTTTTTATGCTCCTACTTTTCCCCCACCATTGGTGTACACTCACTTGAAAATATCAGTGTAATACATAGTATATTATGTATGTATTTAGCAGTATTATGATTGGCCAATTTTTGCACCTTTTATGTTCATCTGAATAATTTTCTCAAATCATTTGCATGGGTGAAAATCATTTGAGTCGAACTGCCACACTGACAAATTTCGGACTACCTGAACACATTTTTTGTTTTCATATTAACTAATTTGGCTGTACCAAATTTTCTGCCACGCACACGTATAATATTCGCTGCAGTATTACAACAATAGCTTAAAATTAAGACATTTAAAGGACTACAAGTATCATGACAATTAAGCATTTTGAAGTGGTCCTGGTGCCTGGAATCTGTATTTGCTGCAATGTGCCTATGAAATGCTGCACATACAGAATTTAACCCAACTTTCAGCTGGATGTGTAACTCCACCTCTGGAGCATCACAAGAGTTCAGACCGAATGGCACCAGTCCTCTAGGCAAAGCTCACTACAGTAGGCTGTAGTGGTTAAAATGCTGGATAAACCCTTTAATGTGATCTTTTCTTTATGTAGAACTCATGCTGAAGTTTTACTGTCTCTTAAACCATGCCAATTACTGAGAGGGGCACACAATTTACTAAACATGTTTTATTTTTCATTTTTATTTAACATTGTAAATTCCTTACAGGTTGACATTTGGCCGCGCAGTTTAGAGATGTAATGTTGAGCTGATGGTACTTTGTGACCGGGTCGACTAAGTCTGTGCAGTGCGTTGAGTGGCAGATGCCATCAACTGTGTGCTCGATGATGGTTTGTCCTGGTCTCAGAACACCTCGGTCCTTACTCAAACACACTGTGTCCTTCACTGTAACAAAATAAGCAAAAAATAAACTACTAAGGTACACCATGTATAAAGGATTCTGGCATGATAGATAGATTAGAGACATCTGTTTTAATGCTATCTGCCTTTCGGTCAGATATCCACCATTAAATATGCAGCTCTATGTAAGTTTAGAGATTAAAAAAAAGACATGGAATAAATTACAATTTTTTATGCATTAGTGCAATTGTGAGCAACAAATGTTTAAATATTGCAAACAAAGAATATTAACCAAAAAGGTTGCATAATGGCGGAGTTACTCTGACTTTGCAATTGGCCTGTAAAATTATGTTTGATTGGACAATGCAGTATAAAAATATGTTAGAAGGATCACCCCTTTAAATTAATTTCCCTGGAGTTAAATAAGTGAATGTCCTATGAACCCCACATTTCATAAGCATTGATCTTAGTGGATATTGTGTTCCAAATAAATGATGTAAATAGTTTTAATATTTTACCACATTTATACACAGTGCAGTTGCAGACATTTGCCGCACTATCTTTCCATTCCTCATCTATTTGAAGTTTTTCTCCCTAAAATGGAAGAAAAATAATTTTATGTTAAAAAGAACGATTGATATTTGTTTTTTTTATGCATCAGATTGTCTTTTTTGATGTGTAACAGAGGCCATCAATGTCCTAAAACAATTATAAATGAAAGATTAACCAAACAGTTAGCACGATACAGAACTAATCACAAAAAAACAAAACAAAAAGAAACCTGGCTTTTTATGCATAGAAGTGTCCTGAATATTACATGCTAGTTGAGATCGGGAGTAATTTACTCATATAAAGTACATGTGATTTTGAAAAGAGGCCATACTAGATTTAGTGTTAACAAATAGAGACTTGGTATCAGATATTACTATAGGTGAAAGTTTAGGATCCAGTGATCATCAGTCAGTGTGGTTTAATAAATTAACAGTGACTGAGTCACACCACACAAAAACTAAAGTTTTTAGACTTTAGAAAAACAGATTTTTCTAAAATTAGTATATGTGTAAAGGAGTCATTATTAGACTGGAGCAGTTTAAATGGGGTCAAAGAGAAATGGGATTATTTAAGAGTCAACAGAAAATTGCATTAGGCTTGTCAGTAAAAGCAAAAAAATTAAGAAACCCCATGTGGTACTCCACAGCTTCCAAATCACACACAGAAGAGAAAATAGCACAGTCAGTAAAAAAGGAGACAAAACATTTTTACATACATAAATGAGAAAAGGAAAATAAAACAAGGATTCGTTAGATTAAAAACAATAGAAGGAAGGTGTGTTGAAGAGGATAAAGGCCTAGCTGACTGCCTAAATGAATATTTTTGTTCAGTATTTACAGATGAAGATGAAGGAAAGGGGCCTCAGTCAGTGGTGTATCCCGGTTTTGTGCTGCCCTAGGCATGACTTTTAAAAAAAAAATTCAATCCCTTTGGGAATGCTGGGAGGGGGGTGGTTCTCCCTTTCCCTGGGGTCCGGTGGGGCTGCTGGGTGGGCAGGAGGCGCTGGCCGAGGGAGCACTGATTTATGAGCTGTCTCTGCTCAGCTCCCTCGTGCGCCACAGAGTGATGTCGGGAGCGGGAATATGATGACCAGATTTTTAGTTAGCCGCCAGGCTAACAGGACATTTGCCTGGGCATTTCGGGGCGGCTTTTTTTGCCGCCTCCTGGAAAATGCCGCCCAAGGCAAATCCCTTGTTTGCCTCGTGGTTAATACGTCCCTGGCCTCAGTTAGGAAAAATGACAAATGAATAATCGGTTACATGTGAGTTTACAGAGGAGGAGGTTCTATATTAACTGTCAAAAGTAAAGACAAATAAGTCAATGGGGCCTGATGGAATACACCCAAAGTTATCAAAAGAGCTTAGTGGTGTACTAGCAAAACCATTAACAGATTTATTTATCCAATCATTGTTAACAGGAGTAGTCCCAGAAGATTGGAAGTTAGCAAATGTCGTGCCCATTTACAAGAAAGGTAGTAGGGAGGAGTCGGGCCTCACTTCAGAAGTGGGGAAAGTAAAGGAAACCATGTTTAAGGATAGGATTGTTGAACATATAAAATCACATGGATTTTAAGATCAGAAACAACATGGGTTTACTTCAGGGTTACCATGCAAACTAATCTTATTGATTTTTTTGATTGGGTAACTAAAATAATAGATCAGGTTGGTGCAGTAGACATTGCTTACCTAGATTTCAGGAAGGCTTTTGACACTGTTGCACATAGAAAGCTTATCAATTAGCTGCAATCTTTAAGTTTGGATTTCAATATTGTTGAATGGGTAAGGCAGTAGCAGAGTGACAGGCAACAGAGGTTTGTAGTCAATGGAGTATGTTCAAAGCATGGTCTTGTCACAATTGGAGTACCTTAGGGATCTGTACTTGGACCCATTCTCTTTAATATTTTTTATTAGTGATATTGCAGAGAATCTTGATGGTAAGGTATGTCTTTTTGCTGATGATACTAAGATATGTAACAGGGCTGATGTTCCAGGAGGGATAAGCCAAATGGCAAATGATTTAGGTAAACTAGAAAAATTGTACAGAACACTGGTGAGCACTCACTTGGTAAAACTTGGATAAAACTTACAAGGAAAGGTTAAAGGATCTTAAATTTTTTAGCTTGGAGGAAACACGAGACAGGGGGATATGATAGAAACATTTAAATACATAAAGGGAATCAACACAGCAAAGGAGGAGACTATATTTAACCCCTTAAGACCGCAGCCAAATGTACAAGTTGTGATCAAACAATACGCAAACAAAACCTGGCATTTGCGCTATATGTCTGTCCAACCGTAATTCACCTCTTTCATATTAAATGCACCCACACTTATTATATATCATTTTATCCAGTGGAAACAGGGCTTTCATTTAACATCAAATATTTAGGCATGGAACATAATTTAATATGAGAAAAATATAAAAAAAATGGGAGAAAATAAGAATTTTTACAAATGTTTTAGTTCTGTGAATGTCAAAATACTGTTTGCTTTTACTGCAGTAACATACACATATTTGTATTCAGCGATGTCTCACGTGTAAAACAGTACCCCCTATGTACAGTTTTTATGGTGTTTTGGGAAGTTACAGGGTCAAATATAGCATGTTACATATTTCAGTTTTTTCACATTGAAATTCGCCAGATTGGTTACGTTGCCTTTGAGACCATATGGTAGCCCAGGAATAAGAATTACCCCCATGATATCATACCATTTGCAAAAGTAGACAACCCAAGGTATTGCAAATGGAGTATGTCCAGTCTTTTTTAGTAGCCACTTGGTCACAAACACTGGCTAAAGTTAGTGTTAATATTTGAAAATGCAAAAATCTAATTTGAATGCAAATTTGGGCCAGTGTTTGTGACTAAGTGGCTACTAAAAAAAACTGAACATACCCTATTTGCAATACCCTGGGTTGTCTACTATTGCAAATGGTATGCCATCATGGGGGTAATTTTCATTCCTGGGCTACCGTACGGTCTCAAAGGCAACCTGCCGAATTTGAATGTGAAAAAACTGAAACGCAAACCTTATATTTGACTCTAACTTTTGAAAACACCATAAAGCCTGTACATGAGGGGTACTGTTATACTCGGGAGACTATGCTGAACACAAATATTAGTGTTTCAAAACAGTTAAACTTATCACAACAATTATATCGTCAGTGTAAGTGCAATTTGTGTGTGAAAAATGCAAAACATTTCCCTGTCAATGACGATATCGTCGTTGTAATACATTTTACTGTTTTGAAACACTAATATTTGTGTTCAGCGAAGTCTTCCGAGTAAAACAGTAACCCCCATGTACAGGTTTTATGGTGTCTTGAAAAGTTACAGGGTTAAATAGAGTGCTAGAAAATTTAATTCCCTGACCTTTCAGCCTGGGTCGTCAGGCAGGTCCTGCAAATTGTAATTAATAAAATTATTACATAAATATATACGTAGAACTATTATATATATGTGTGTGTGTGTGTGTGTGTGTGTGTGTGTGTGTGTATATATTTATATATAATTTTTTCATTATTTTTATTATATATATATATAATAAAAATAATAAAAAAAAAATATATATATATATGTATATAATTTTTTTTATTATTTTTATTTATATATAGGTATATATATATATAGTGATATATACTTATGTATATAGATATATATTTTATTTCATTCTACATGTATTTTGATATCAATATATATATATATATATATATATATAAAAAAATACAAGTAGTGTTGCACTCACTGTGGTTAAATATTCACTGCCGGGTGCTTGTCTGGCAAAAATATAAAGGAAAAGTAGATAGCACTCCACGGACTCCCTTTGTTTAAATAAAAATTAACTTTTAATGCTCCAAGTTAAAAAATCAACGTTTCAGTCTGACCAATCAGACTTTCATCAGGACAAGGTCTGATTGGTCAGACTGAAACGTTGATTTTTTAACTTGGAGCATTAAAAGTTAATTTTTATTTAAACAAAGGGAGTCTGTGGAGTGCTATCTACTTTTCCTTTATATATATATATATATATATATTAATTTTAAAATACAGTTAGAACGAAATTACGCATGTATATATATTTTTTATTATTTTTTTAATTTTATTTTTTTAACGTATTTATATATTTATTTTTATTTATTATATATAAATATATATGTAATGAAAATTACAGATATATTTAATCAATATAATTGTATGTGTATTTTGATATTAATATATATATATATATATATATATATATAATTATGTATATATTAATATTAAAATACACGTAGACAGTGTATGTATATTTATGTGTATGTGTGTATATGTGTATAGTGAAGTTGCTGTTTAGTAGATAGGAGAGTGCGCTGGATCTTGTGTATTGTTTATTATATATATATATATATATATATATATATATATTTAGATCATATATATAATTTAATTTTACACTTTTTAACATGTTTTTTTTTTATTTCCAGGCAGCAGGGGGAGTACCTGTCATTACAGGCACTCCCCCTGCTTGCAATGCCTTGGACGGCTGTGCCGTCCATGTGATCATGAGGTCCTCGCAAGGACCTCGCGATCACATGGCCCAGGGGGGCCAAAGAGGACGGAGGGGGACTCCCTGGGCTCCCAGGTAAGTCCCCATACCGCGATCGCCGATGTGGGATCGCTGGCGACCAGGTAAGTACAAAAGATCGCAGGGCAGTCAGAGCCATCTAAATAAGGACGGCATAGAACGCTCTGTGGTCTTAAGGGGTTAAAAGAAGAAAAAAAAACTACCACAACAAGAGGACATAGTCTTAAATTAGAGGGGCAATGGGTTAAAAATAATATCAGGAAGTATTACTTTACTGAGTGGGTAGTGGATGCATGGAATATCCTTCCAGCTGAAGTGGTAGAGGTTAACACAGTGAGGGAGTTTAAGCTTGTGTGGGATAGTCATAAGACTATCATAGATATAAGATAAGGCCTGGGACTAATTCAAGTATTTAGAAAAATGGGCAGACTAGATAGGCTGAATGGTTCTTATCTGCCGTTACATTCTATGTTTCTATGTAGTTTATTTTTGCATGCAATGTCTATGCCCTTGCCATGAGAAGTCCATAGAACGGTTTTTATTCCATGACTTTTATATGAGTGTATTTTGCTTAAAGGACCACTATAGGCACCCAGACCACTTCAGCTTAATGAAGTGGTCTGGGTGCCAAGTCCACCTAGGATTAACCCTTTCTGCTGTAAACATAGCAGTTTCAGAGAAACTGCTATGTTTACTTTAGGGTTAATCCAGCCTCTAGTGGCTGTCTCATTGACAGCCGCTAGAGGCGCTTCTCACTGTGATTTTCAAAGCATTGAGAATGTTTTCCTATGAGACTGGCTGAATGCGCGCGGCTCTTGCCGCGCTTGCGCATTCAGCCGATGACGTGGTAAGGAGGAGGAGAGTCTCTAGCACCGAGGGAGCCCGGCACTAGAGAAAGGTAAGTGTTTAACCCCTTCATCTCCATCCAGCCCAGCGGGAGTGGGACCCTGAGGGTGGGGGCACCCTCAGGGCACTATAGTGCCAGGAAAACAAGTATGTTTACCTGGCACTATAGTGGTCCTTTAACGTGAAAATTAAACATACGCCACTGTTATATCACACATAGTGGTATATTATGTGTATTTTCTCACTAATGAGCTTCATATATAACCTGTTTTTCTTTGATTTGTAAGTTACAGAACATTCAAAGTTTTTTGCTTGCAATCTGTCTCTTTTAAGAGGAAAATAAGCAGAAGGTCACATTTTTCACCTATTTTGCAAGGTACAGAAAATCCAACTCAACTAAATTACATTTTCCGTGCAAAAACTGTGACGTCAACTTTTGTGTTATCCATGCAAACTGTATGTGTTTGACATGAGGCTGTGTGGCTGCAAATTACATGTTCCTCATACTACTAATACTTACCAGCTTGCACTCCGGTTTTGGGTAGGTATTGCATGAACACTCTGTGGATAAAAAGGGAAACATTGAAAGATTATTATTTGTATCCTGGGATGCATTTCTCAGTAGATCACTTCAAAACATTTTCATATAAATATTAGATTTGGAGATTTAAATCGATCTGAAGTGAAATCCGAACCGAATTTGGACAGATTGTTTTTTTTGTGCGAATTCCAAACCAAACTTAAAGGAACACCGTAGGCACTTTAACAACTTCATGTTATTGAAGTTGTTATTGTGCCTTCAGTACTCCCCCCCCCTCCTATCCCTTAAATCCCTTTATTTCTATGCAGAGCATTCGATTGGACTGTTATCCTAGAAACACACCTCTAGGATGACGGCACTCGAAGAGTAGGTCGCGGAAGTTCTGACGGAGACTCAGCATTGCAAAAAAGGTGATTAATTCATTTTGTTTTATTCATTTATTTATTTTTTAATACCTGGGGGATATTCCTAATGCTATAGTGTCCCTTTAACCCGAATTCTGAATAAACCGAATAACGAGATAGCTGGGCTGTTGTGGTTGATTTTGGATTCTGAGTTTCAAATTAGTAAACTAAATTGTATGCCAATTTTGGCCAGTGTTTGTGACTAAGTGGCTACTAAAAAAGACTGGTAATTCTAATTCCTGGGCTACCATACGGTCTCAAAAGCAACATAACCGATCGGGCAAATTTCAAAGGGAAAAAAGGAAACTCAAGCCTCATATTTGACTCAGTAACTTTTGAAAACACCCTACAACCTGTACATGAGGGTTACTGTTATACTCAGGAAACTTCGCTGAACACAAGTGTTAGTGTTTCAAAATAGAAAAATGTATCACAACAATTATATAGTCAGAAGAAATACCGTTTGTGTGTGAAAAGTGCAAGAAAATAAATGTTTACTGTCGATATCATCGTTGTGATATGTTTTACTGTTTTTAAACGCTAATATTAGGGTTCAGGTACAGGTTTTATGGTGTCCTAGAAAGTTACAGGGTTAATAATAGGACTTGTGAGCCAAATTCTCTGGACTTTCAGCCTGGGTTGTCGGGCAGGTCCCTCAAATTGTAATTAATAAAATGACTTGATTATGTAAAAATATTATATAAATATATTTGTAGAATAAATAGGTATCTATATATATAGCTTTATATATATATATATATATATATATATATATATATATATATATATATATATATATATAGCTTTATATATATATATATATATATATATATATATATATATATATATATATATATATATATATATATATATATATATATATATATATATACAAAATTGTCCAATGCTTGCACTCCTGTAAGGATGTAGGTATAGCCCGGTGCTTGTCAGCAAATTTTATAGAGATCGAAGGTAGGAAAAGCACTCCAAGGACTTCTTTCAATGTAGAAAATAAGTAAATTTTATTCGGCAACTGCCATAAAAACTCAACGTTTCAGTCCTGTGTCAGGACTTTCGTCAGGATAAGACGAAAGTCCTGACACAGGACTGAAACGTTGAGTTTTTATGGCAGTTGCCGAATAAAATTTACTTATTTTCTACATTGAAAGAAGTCCTTGGAGTGCTTTTCCTACCTTCGATCTCTCTCTCTCTCTCTCTCTCTCTCTCTCTCTCTATATATATATATATATATATATATATATATATATATATATAGCTATATATATAGATATCTATTTAAATTCTACAAATATATTTATATTATATATAATTTTTTAAAATTATTTTATTTATATATAGCTATATATATATATATATATATATATAGATACATATGTATTTATAATGTCATTCTAAAGCACTTTACTCTCTCCTCCAGCTCTGCTTCACTCCCACCTTATTTGATTGCTATTTCCTGTCCTGTTCTAATATGTTTTATACCCCACCTCCTATAGACTGTAAGCTTGTTTGAGCAGGGTCCTCTTCAACCTATCGTTCCTGTAAGTTTTCTTGTAATTGTCCTATTTATTGTTAAATCCCCCCTCTCATAATATTGTAAAGTGCTACAGACTCTGTTGGCGCTATATAAATGGCAATAATAATAATAATAATAATAATAATAATAATAATAATAATAAGGTATATTTACTAATAGTGTTTTTTTTTTAATTGTATTTGGGAAGTGAAGTATTCCTTTAACCCCTTAAGGACCAAACTTCTGGAATAAAATGGAATCATGACGTGTCAGACATGTCATGTGTCCTTAAGGGGTTAAAACACATTTGCCATATGAAAAGGCAGGAATGAAATCCCAATCTTAATTCAGTCCCTGACAATTACACCAAAAACTCTGCTTGCTTTCTTTAAGTAATAAAGAGACATGCATTTAAAAAAAAAAAAAAAAAAATTCAATGTGCACACATAACGTATCCTGTAACATCAGTGTGCAATACTATATTCAACCATTCTGGTCCCTTTAAAAGAAAGGATTTTCATTTTTTTTAGCTCGTTCCCTGAGTGAAATAGACACATGATTGTTCAACTGTTTATTCAGGCTAGTGAAATAGAAACCCATTCTAATATTGCTGCAAAATGCTTTGCAGAGTTCTGCTTATAGAATCTGCTTTGCTCAGATATCATAAAATGAAATGTGTCTCTTCAAGTATTTAGATTGCCAGAACATGTGGGTAAGAGCTAACTGCTTTCACAAAGCAACGAGATGCATTCACTAAATGCTGAGTGGACTCAAGTGGATCAAGATGTGCTAATTCTGAGGAGATAAGCCAATAGCTTACTCTCTGGATATTCAATAAAATGTAATCTGGCCTATAGCCCATGCCAAAATCTACATACAACCACAGCATTTACGAGCAATCATTTAATATCAGCAGAAAGCCAATATAATGCACTGTGGCTCTTTAACACAACTTCAACCTATCAAATCTTCAGGATCATTGAAAGTATCCCCAACCTTTGCACCACAAACCTAATCCACAAGTATTAAATAAAATACATACATATATCTTAAATGTCAAGCCCTACACTGCCATCCAGTCCTTAAAATCTACATGCAACCACAAGAAAGAGTGAATTTCTCTTACCAGGACTAAATTGTAACTTGCCAATGGCTATCCGTGAGTGGAACTTTTAAGCATTGTATATATCCTTACTCACTGCCCCATATACATTATTTCATAATGTGCCCATATGAAAGTGTGCTGGCCAATCGGTTTTGACAGTTTTTAACCAAACCAGTCGTCAAGACCCACCAACAGTCCAGGTTTTATCAGTATCTCCATTGGAATAATACAGGGAAATACATAAATTCTGGATTGTCGGGGGGCCATGAGGATTGGTTTGTGAACCGCTGGGCTACGATGACACTTTGCCTTTTGATACTCCTCACCTTTGTGATCTGTTCAAAGAGCTAAATTTCTGTCCTGGACACATCGAATCATCCACTAAAATGTCTTTCAAATTTATTTTTTTTGCACCGTTAAACTTTTCATAGTTTGTAATCCTTCAAATAATTACACAATTACAGCACAACCTACATATCAATTTTAACAACTTTAATCTTTATTACCCAAGGGACAGATTATCAAAGCAAGTATTCCATGTGATGAACTAAATGTCAAAATGTAAAATTCTTACAAAAACATAGTTACCGGGGCAAGTGAAGGCAGGAATCACAAAAAAATATTTGCAGTAAACAAATAGAGAACCAGTGTGGAATTGATATAAAAAATAAATTAATGTTACCGCATGTCTTATAAGGGCAGCAACTGTCAGGGTTCCAGATTTCAATTGCAGACATTCCTAAATTACAGGTCACTTCAGGACATCGAGCGGGGTCACAAGCTGCAAGCACAAAGGAAGCGATATTTAAAGAAGAATAGGCTGTAGAAGAGAAACTACGGATGTGAAACAATAGCTGTTATTGGTAATAGTAATACAATATACCCAAATGTCAATTACAGTAAAAATTTACAGACAGAGTATTGGAGGCATATGACCAAATAATAGATCCATATAGAAAAATACCCCTCTCTGTCTCATTAGAGATTTGTTTGCTTGAAGCTGAAGCAAGCAAGATTAATTGTTAGTGGAGGACCCACCTAAGAGGTTTGCCTTGACGTGGCAGGTGGGCTCACATCTAATGGCCATTGGGGTTACTAAATAACCTTAATTTATTTAAATATGCATAGTAATTTGGGCTAGAGCTCAGGTTACTTTTTTTATCTTTGGTTTTTACTATATGACCAAAAAAAAACAGTTAATCTTTACTTTTCGCTACAAGTGAATATGAATGATTACTTATCATACTTTTTTTTATTTAAATGATTTAAAGTTAAACATAAAATTCCATTCCCCCAAGCAAGGGATAAACAATGGAAGACAGATTAAAAGGGTCAATGAGTTATCAAAAATAATGGGAAAATGGGCGAGTAAGGGAAGCAAAAACTGAATTTGGAGGACAATGAATAATGGTCACAATGAGGAGCACAGAGGCACAAGGGCAACATGGTGTCCTGAAGTCCAGGTGTGCTCACATGGTCCAGCATTAAGAAGTTTGGAGAGGTTGAGTCAGAGGAGGCTAAAGGAGGATTTGGGATGGAACTGGTTCATTAGAGAAGTTAGGTGAGGTGCCATTTAAAGTCCTGATGAATACGTGGGTTGGTGAGAGTAGGAAATATATCTGATTTACATTAAGGATACAATTTATCAATAATATATGGTCGTGATAGACATAACTATAATGACGCTTAACCCCTTAACACCGCAGCCAAATGTACAAGTTGTGAACAGAACAAAACGTAAACAAAACCTGGCATCTACGCTATATGTCTGTCCAACCGTAATTCACCTCTTTCATATTAAATGCACCCCCCCTTATTATATATCATTTTATTCAGGGGAAACAGGGCTTTCATTTAACATCAAATATTTAGGTATTGAACATAATTTAATATAAAAAATTTATAAAAAAATGGGAGAAAAAAATAATTTTTTAATTTTTTTTTGTTCTATGTGACATTTTAACTGTGGATGTCAAAATACTGTTTGCTTTTACTGCAATACAATACACATATTTGTATTCAGCGATGTCTCACGTGTAAAACAGTACCCCCTATGTACAGGTTTTATGGTGTTTTGGGAAGTTACAGGGTCAAATATAGCACGTTACATTTGAAATTGAAATTCGCCAGATTGGTTACGTTGCCTTTGAGACTGTATAGTAGCCCAGGAATTAAATTTACACCCATAATGGCATACCATTTGCAATAGTAGACAACCCAAGGTATTGCAAATGGGGTATGTCCAGTCTTTTTTAGTAGCCATTTGGTCACAAACACTGGCCAAAGTTAGCGTTAGTATTTGTTTGTGTGTGAAAAATGCAAAAAACGCCAATTTTGGCCAGTGTTTGTGACTAAGTGGCTACTAAAAAAGTCTGGACAAACCCCATTTGCAATACCTTGGGTTGTCTACTATTGCAAATGGTATGCCATCATAGGGGTAATTTTCATTCTTGGGCTACCATAGGGTCACAAAGGCAACGTAAGCAATCTGGCGAATTTTAATGTGAAAAAAATGAAACACAAGCCTTATATTTGACGCTGTAACTTTTGAAAACACCATAAAACCTGTACATGTGGGGTACTGTTGTACTCGGGAGACTTCGCTCAACACAAATATTTGTATTTCAAAACAGTAAAAAGTATTGCAGCAATAATATCGTCCGTGTAAGTGCTGTTTGTGCGTGAAAAATGCAGAAAACGTCACTTTTACTGGCGATATCATCGTTGTAATACATTTTACTGTTTTGAAACACTAATATCTGTGTTCAGCAAAGTCTCCCGAGTAAAACAGTACCCCCCATGTACAGGTTTTATGGTGTCTTGGAAAGTTATAGGGTTAAATATAGTGCTAGCAAATTAAATTCCCTATACTTTCGGCATGGGTTGTCAGGCAGGTCCCGCTAATTGTAATTAATTAGGATACCTAATTATGTAAAATTATTACATAAATATATGTGTAGAATTAATATATGTATATATATACATATGTGTATATATACGTATATATATATATATATATATATATATAATTTTTTTTTATATTTTTATTTATATATAGGTATATATATAGTGATATATACGTATATATTTATGTATATAGATATATATATATATTATGATATATATATTATTTTGTTCTACGTGTATTTTGATATAAATATATATATTAATATCACAATACAGTTAGAACGAAATAACACATCTATATATTTTTTAATTATTTATTTTTAAATATTTTTTTAATTTTATTTTTTCACGTATTTACAGATATATTTTTATATTATATATAAATATATATATAACAATAATTATATATATATTTAATCAGTATCAGTCTACGTGTAATTTGATATTAATATATATATATATATTTATTAATATTTAAATACACGTCGTGTATGTGTAAATGTGTGTGTGTGTGTATGTGTATATATATATATATATATACTTAGATCATATATATATATATAATATATATGATCTAAGTATATTTTATTTGTAACTAATTTTTTACATTTATTTTTTGAACTAATATTTTATTTTTTTTACAGGACAGGGGGCAGAGACAGTGTCAGCCAGTGATTTCACATCACTGGCTGACACACAGGATCAGTGATCACAGTGACTGCCTGTCACTGTGATCACCTCCTGCAGATTGGGTAATTGACCACAGGGGGGAGTGCCTGGGTGGTACAAGCACTCCCCCCTTCCAATCTGCAGGGGGATCACTGTGCCAGTTACATGTGTCAGCCAATAGGCTGACACATGTAACACTGATCGCAGTGACAGGCTGTCACTGCGATCAGAGTGCTTTGAGATCGCAGTGACAGCCTGTCACTGCGATCAGACTTCGCAGATCGCGGTCACTGACCCCAGGGGGACTGCCTGGGGGGCCAGGTAAGTCCCCCGACCGCGATCTGCAGAAGGGGAAAGCCGCCGGCCGCATGTGTCAGCCGATTTGAAATCGGCTGACACATGCTTAATACTGGTCGCAGTGACAGCCTGTCACTGCGATCAGAGACTGCAGATCGCGGTCACCGGCCAAAGGGGGGGTTGCCTGGGGGGCCAGGCATCCCCCCCGACCGCGATCTGCAGCTGGCGATTAGCGCCGGCCACGTGGGCGGCCATTATGGCGAGGACGTAATATTACGCCCGCCGGCGTTTAGAGCCGGTTCCTGCAGGACGTAATATTACGTCCTCCGGACTTAAGGGGTTAACAAATAAGGTCGTCCTTGTTTATAATAACACAATATGTAAACACACAACTTAATTACAGTACAGCAAATTAAATTACATTGTTATTTCATGTTTCCAATTCTTGTTACATTCAAAATTGAGTCAAATTATTCCCTTATTCCCTTTAAATCCAGATGGATAATTACCGCATTGATACGGTGGGCAGCATCTGTCAGTAAAATTTCCATCCACCATTAGAATTTCTCCATCCTGACAGTTTGGGATGTGATCGGTACACATGTTGCATGCTGTAAATAAAAACAAACAGAGTCTTAAGAATGAATTAATTAAGTCAGACTACCCTTGAGTGTGTTGCAGTAGGACATCTTTAGAACATGAAATGCTGTAAGCTGAAATTTTACAAATAAACCAAAAACTCTCAGAGAATGGGCACATGCTTGCCCATTCCAACTCTGTAAATCTCAAATAAGAATATTATTTATTTTGCTCTTCTTGGTAAGTTTCACTTACACTTTATTTTTGTGATTCAATGCACTAGACAATTCAATGACATTCGGGACATGTGGTTTATCGAGTGGCTGGAAACCTACAGCTATTTAATATTACACCCACTCTTTACCCGTACTGCTTGTTCGTCATTTATAATCAACGAAACAAATGTGTTCAAGCTCGATTCATTTGCATGATCTTCAGTGTCCAACTTTAATGCCAAATACAGGTGTTTTTGCAATAATTTGTAATAGGTTGCATGATTTAAATGCCTTCCAGATGTTTTCAGTAACTTTTTGTACAGCATGAAAAACAGATAAAAAATACCAGGTGGTACGTGATAAATGGAATATGGTTGATAAAACTTATGGCAATCAAAGCAGGAATAGTGTTATACCGCAAAAGTTTCTGATGCAACAGGAGTTGTTCGGATGGGTGGCAAACAGGGTTTGGTCCTCTCTGCAATGTTGTATTTGCTCAGTAGGTTCACATTTCTCAGGATCACATTCTGAAAAATATAGCAAAGTTCTAAAATTGTTGGCGATCCATGGGGCAGCAACAAGCAGAGAGGGGGAGGCCGAGAATATCAAAGTTATGTGATGTTGTGGTGGGGCGAGAAAAAACTGGATATATGAAAGTGTGTTCGTTTAAAGGGCAGGAAGGAAATACACGCACAATGCAAACAGAATAAAATGTAAGATTGAAAAAGGCCAGTCAACTGGCAAGAAGAAACTAGTTAAAGAGAAGAGATATAATAGGAGAAGAATGTGAGGGTGAATGAGAGGTGGAAAAGAGTAAAGGGACATTAAATGCCATAAGGCAAGGATGTAAGGGAAAGAAGAGAGATATCTATACAATGCTGCCAGTATTGCTGCAAAGGTTGAAGGGGTGGGGGTTCAGCCTGTCAGTGCTCAGACCATGCACCTTACATTGCATCAAATTGGTCTGCATGGCTGTCTACCCAAAGAAGGAAGCCTCTTCTAAAGATGATGCACAAGAAAGCCCACAAACAGTTTGCTGAAGACAAGCAGACTGAGGACATGGATTACTGGAACCATGTCCTTTGGTCAGATGAGACCATGATAAACTTATTTGGTTCAGATGGTGTCAAGCGTGCGTGGCGGCAACCAGGTGACGAGTACAAAGACAGGTGTGTCTTGCCTACAGTCAAGCATGGTGGTGGGAGTGTCTGGGCCTGCATTAGTGCTGCCAGCACTGGGGAGCTACAGTTCATTGAGGAAACCATGAATGCCAACATGTACTGTGACATACTGAAGCAGAGCACGATTCCCTCCTTTTTAAGACTGGGCCACAGAGCAGTATTTTAATATGATAACGACCCCAAACACACCTCCAAAACGACCACTGCCTTGCTAAAGAAGCTGAAGGTAAAGGTGATGGACTAGCCAAGCATGTCTCCAGACCTAAACCCTATCTATACAATATGATGGACGAGACCAAATGACCATAAATATACCCAACTAAATCAGAAAATTTTCCACTGCAAGAGAGCTAGCGTACTGATTAAAATGAAATGACTCCAGAGGGAACAGTAACTACTAAATCGATAGCAAGAAGTGAAGAAGCAATGCTTTCCCCACCCAGTTGGGGAAATCACTTTACACTATCCACAGGGCTGAGCAGTGATACAGTAAAAACACACCAAAGTAATACCTGGAGGAAGACTCCTGATAATTGATGGTAGGAATTGCTAGTGGGCAGTTATGAACTCTGCACAGATAGTAGCAAATTAGCTAACACTCATGTCTGTCTGTCTTGTGTCTAATGCATTTTGTCAATGGTGGGCATTTTCAAAGATGAATACACCATGCCCATTAATACAGTCACCACCAAAGTGGACCTGGCACTTGGCAACAGGTGACCCAAGCTTTATAGAGATGCAGATCGGTTGACATATTACCTGATACCATGGCTGACTTTTAATATTCTGATTTATTTCTGTCTGCCCCAACCTGTAGACCTCCTTCTGGCTGTAACGTCATGGAATCATCTCCCACCAGATCCCGTTCTCCTATTTCACATTATTACATTTTAAATTGGATTAGCTCCATCTCTAGAATTTCTAAGTTGTTGCTACTGTCAAGGGTTTGCTCCATTTCTGTTTTAGGGTTCCAGATCCACAGTACGAGATTATAAAATATGGACCAGATCAAGTGACAGAATGAAGGAATAGGAGACACGGGACAATGCAAAATAGAGGGAATAAAATGTTAACAATAGGTGAATGGGAAACAAAGAAGGAGTAGGAGAGAAAAAAAATAATTTATAAAAAAGGCAAACAGAAGTAAAGACTTTGCCCGAGGAAGGGGAGTAGGATGTAAAAGATCACTGTAGCGATACTATATACAACTATATGATGAGATTTAACTGTTTGTATGCCAGAGCCTCCATACAATAGTCTCTCACCGCATTTGTATTTAGGACAGCAAGAGTCTTCTTGGTAATAGGATGAGAGTTTTTCCGTTATGCCACATTCAGGAATCAGATCATCACATGTTGTTTGATTGCATACTAGAACATATGAAGAAAAGCAAAGTCAAAAAAGTTTTTTGTTTGTTTTGGTGAAACATTGCATATAATTAAAAAAGACAAGTCTCAGTTCTACCTCATTTACAGAAGTCACAGCGCTGGTCATTAGAAGCCAGAGTTAGATAGTCCAAGCACATATTAAGAATATTAATTTAAAACAACGTTGAATGTAAATGTTTGCTTCTTTCATTAACGTTTAAGTTGTTGTTTTTTTTAAATCTATTTAGGAAAGCATATAGAATGGTTCTGTAAATGTAATGCAGCTTTTGTGAAAAACAAATTGTAAAAAATATGTTTCTAGGCTAGCTGACGCTGTCATTGTTAGAAAACATAAATTCTGGATAAAAGCATCTAAATAAGGCTTAGGTCACGGGGGTCCAAGAGTGGGGGAAGAATGAAAAATAATGATCAACAAAATATGGTGGTGGCTGCATTTGAACCTGGATTTGGTTTTCATCAGATCTCGAAAAGCATTGATTATTCCGTTGATGCTGTCAGACAATTAGCGCATAGAGAGTGATTGGGATTAACCTGCTAGACAAGTTTGGGTGCAGGAGATGTGTCCTTGGGCACCCAGCGGGATCCAGCTAACTTACCAAACTGTACTAAAACAGTTTGGCTACTTACCATGAAATGGCATCAGGGCACTTCAGGCACCATAACTACTACAGTTGAAAGTTTAGGAAGTACTAAACATTGTAAGAATATATTACAATTAAAGTTCCCCCTTTCCCTCCAGTTGTGTAGGCCCTAAATAAATAAATAACTAAAGCTGGTGTTCTTGCCACCTAACTATTAAATTAACAGAACAAAGTGAAAATACATTTCCCAAAATATTTTTCTTGTTGTATTGCATTGGATTGAAAATTTTAAGGACAACCTTTTATTGAATAAGCAACATTGAAAGCTTTAAGCAATGGAATATGGCCTATTTGTCCCCAGTGCTAGAGTTTTCTAAAAGTCAATAGGGATTACAATGTTTCCTCCTGTTGACATTTAGGTTATTGTGATATCACTGCGGCCAGTTGGAGTTCATAAGACAGAGAACATTCCTTCAGAAGGACAAGAAAGATGAAGACCAATATTCTATCTTCTAAAAAAGACTACTTCAATTGGTAGAAGAAGACCCCTTTGTCACAAAAATAAAATATGTGATATTATTTCAAATGGTTACCAATTTAGATTCCTATGACGTTGTATCAGATCAATGTTATCATTTGATTTTACACTTACCACAGACTTTCCGAGGACAACATGTTTGATTATCAGAAACAGAAATTATGATTTCTCCATATCTAGAGCAGTGAGGCTCTGGAACATCAGAGCAGTTGTATTCCATGGGGACAATAGAATCATTGTCAACACATTTATGCATGCAACATCCTGAAAGGGAGGTTTTCCATACGTCTCCTATTGCATGCGGCATTCCTCCGCTATCCGTACAAGCTGGGAAAAAAAAGGTCAAAATTAACAACATTTTGGGGGTTTATATGTAACCTCTCAAACAAGGTTTAGAAGCAGGAGTAAATAAACTGGGAAATATCAAATATGTCTTTGGTAATCCATGAACTCTTCCGGGCCAATCTTATTGTTAAATATAGCTACGTTATGTTTTTGTGATTGCGTTGAACTCTTTCTGTGTATACAAAACAACAGTAGAACTGAATGAATATACTTTCTAATGATTTCTAATGGGTACAATAAGAATTACTCACTAAATGAGAATCACAAATATTAGGCCATATCACAAAATTGGAAAAATTCGACCTCTTCACTTTATTATTTTATTTTTTTATTTATTTATTCTTATTATAAATGTATTTATAATATTATTTTCTATTTATTTATTTATTCTTGTTTATTTAGACTCACATTTTGTAATTCTAATGTCATTGGAACTCTACACGGCCTGGTGTGGTAAACGAACTACAATGTATAAATTTGATTGTAATATTTAACCCTTACACAATGGACAACAGTCACTTTTTAAAATAGTTTTTTGTTGTTTTTTTCCAATGCAGAAAATTCTTTGTTCTGTGCTTACCGCACTTTGCCTCTGGAATACAAAGGGTGGAATATGACCGGTGCAATATGGTTCCCTGAGCACAGACGCAGCCTTCAGTCAAAGCAGAGCAAGATTCAGTATCATGAAGATCGATCTCATTATTCTGACAAGTCCAGGGCACATCACAGACAGGTAGACACGACTGGTACCTTTGTGTCTCAGGGCATTGAAATGCTGAAAGTTATAAATGTTACTTGATTCGAGTAGCTCAATGATGGCAAAGCCTAGCACTGATGATGGTTTTGAAAACCATTTCCATGATGCTCATAAAGCCTTACAGCCTATAAATTATAAATATATATATATATTATTCATGGAAAATGAAGTGTACAGATGTCTGCATTATTAAGATGAGTATTTATTATCCATGGGTTAATCAATCAATAAAAAATACATTTCCTCTGCTTGGATTTCATGAATTTCACTTTAGAACATCAACATGAAGGTACAGACTATTCCACATTCTAAATAGTTATGTATCAAGAACACATTCTACACTTCGGATAATCAGTGCATATCGACTTACGACAATAGTCAGGGCTTCGCCATTCAATGCAAATGTTGAATTTATGACACATGGAGGCATATGCTGTTAGCGCTTTGCAGTGATCTTCAACATATTCAATATCTTGGACCCATAATTCACAGAAAGCATCAGGAGAGACCTGCCATTTGTAAATACAGAGCAATATACTTAGTGCAAGATTTATGCAACACATTAGTTTGGTGAGTCAGCAATTTTAGCAAGAGACTGCATAAAATATCTTTCAAGGAAAATCGTCTTAATGTGTATTCTTACTAAGAAAAAATTGTATGTTGAATATTCCCTGTCTCACTCTATAATGCATACTTATAAACGTATAACTCCATTCAATGCATCGCCTGGTTTACACACTGTTACTTCTTTTTGGTTTGAAAACATTTTCTATCCAGTCAAAGATTATGTGTAAATTGAGATGCTGAAACTATCTCAGAGTGTGACATCAGAATCCTGAACATGCCTTAGCTCTCCATACCATGCATGGTCTGTGATTAGATAAGTGCTACTTCCTTTTTAAAGATGGCCGCCATGCAGAAATGGGGGATTCGATGAAATAGATATTTACTGACATACTTGCTTTACGAAATATTATAAACAAACAATGTAACACATGTAATCTTTTATTTAACATAATTTATAGTTAATTATCAAACTAGCTAAAACATTTTTCCTTAAAAAGCTATCATTTTAATTAATAATTACAAACTAAAATAATAAGACACGACATAGCAGCTGTTTATTTCTGGAATAACCAAGTTCAAAAATAAAGAAGACTTTCATGCTGTCTATCCTTGATCAGAAAAATCTAAACTGAGCTAAAAGTACAACTAAAAACCTAGATTGGTGATAGGGTGGATATCATCCTACATTAGGGTGTGTCTGTCTTGGCTGACGCAATACATTAATTGCACATGGCAACGGGAGACCATCTTATTTATGGGCCAAACAAATTTATTTTGATGGTGGAGTGAAAATACAAATGTTGGGTTACTTTTCGCCAAGAGCTGCCAAACGCTTTCTCATCACCATTTGCAAGCTCTGATAACAGCCTTTTATGAATAGTACATACATAAGGATGGCAGCTGGCGAACGCCTGGTTTAAAATCATTCCAAAACATTCTGAGCAGTCCGTAACCGAACAATTCACGTCTTGGTGCCGCTCTTTTCCAACATATTTTAACGTGTATGGCACCTGCCAGCTGTCCAGGAATTCTGCGGCGTCATCGCTTTTGCCTAGGATTCTCCCGTTGGGTAGAATGAAATCGTTTGTTGTGTTGCCATCACAAAATCCTATCAATACACAATAAACAACAAGTGTTTAAAACGCAACCCTAGCTCCAAAAGGGTTAATTGTACAGTTTGGAACACTTTATAAATTGGATCTACTGGCAGAATTGCTGCCAGCATCAGAGAAAGCTTTTAATTTACTGCACCCGTTACACACTTTTTAGATTAATTTACATCCATGACATTCTCAGTATAATTATTTAAATTTGCACCTGTTACTTGGCAAAAACAAAAAAAAATCATTAATCAACAGAGTATGAACCATCATATATTTCAGGGATTGCCAAAAAAAAGCTCCCCAGCTGTTGGAAAACTACATCTCCCAGAGTGCTTTGCCAGCATTAAGGTTGTGAGTGGCTAACTTTTCCTCCCATGGTCCTTATGGTGTGTTATGATTTGATAAAGTTAAGTTCAAAAATGTTTTACAAACATTAATAACTTCCAAATTCCTAATTGGATAGATGCATGTAACCTCAACTTATTTTATTTATTTGATTATTTTAACATAATGTTTAGCAAAAAATGTTTTTCATTGTATATTTAGGCACAAAGAACATTTAATTTCTGTGTTTTTATTTTTATTTTATCCATAGTAATTATTTGTTTTTTTTCAGATTTAAAGTTTTGTTTATTTTGTCGTATATGCATAAACATGGGTGGTGGGGAGGGGTACAGAAGGAAGGGAGGAAGGGGGTAGGGGGTATAAACATTTCCGCATAGTCAAAAAAGTCTTGAGTCGCAGCTCGTAAATACCAACAACAGTGTGCTCTGTCACAGATGGCTATCTAATACATCAGACATTCCTATACTAACTATCAGTATTTTTTTTTTTTTTTTTATTATACATTATTATAAATTCAGACAAGAAAGGAAGCATAGGATCACAGCGTGAGCAACACATCTAGTTACATGTACACTCATATGTATCGCATTGACCTGTGCTTTCTTAGTGGGTGACGGCGGTAATGTGCTGGTTTTGGGTGTATGTGCTGTTATCAAACCGATTCTCCCAAAGGTCCGTCCACGATGCCCATGAGGCCTGGAAGGCCTGTTTTTGTGTGGCCGTGTTAATGGACATATACTCGTATGTATAGAACTGGTGTATTTTGGTTAGGAGTTGGGATGCGGATGGGCATTGGGTTTGTTTCCATCTGTTCGCTATGAGGTTCCTTGCTGCTAGACTGATTAGCGCTATTATGCATTTGACGTGTTTCGGGGTCATTCCCGGGAATGTGAGGAATAAACCTGTGTGCATGTCTAAGGGAGGCGTGTTGATGCCTATGGACTCTAGGATAGATTGTGCCGCTGTCCAAAGGGGTCTAATCTGTGGGCAGGTCCACCATATATGCATCATCGTTCCCGTCGCTTCGCCACATCTCCAGCAGTGTGGCGGGACGGTTCTATATATCGTGTGTAGTTTTTGGGGAGTTAAATACCACCTATAAATCAGTTTTTTTTTTTTTTAAATTCTTTATTTTTTATTTTTGCACACGATAGGTAAGGCAAGCATAATACAACCTTTTGGCTTACGCAGAAGCCTCAATATAAAACATCAAACTTATAAACAGAAGAATTGGCATCAGCCCATAAGATAAATCGTTTTATACATTCTGAACAACTTGCCTCCCATCGAGGATTTTATGTTTTTGTACAGCTATATTATCGAATTACCGTATGCTCATAGAAAATAGGCATAGCAAAAGTAACATGACCGCGTGGCTTGCGCAGAAGCCACCGTGCAAAAGATCAGAGTTGAGTATATAACATTCGATATCAGCCCATATTCCCAGCCTCAGCATGTAGGTCGTTCAACTTGCCTCCCCTCTAGGATTCGTAAGGAATAATCAGGCTGCTTATCTTATAGAGGAGCCCTGTCTCTATCTACGTGAGGCCGTACTGTAGGCATCTTCAATGCCCAATCACTATACTCATGCCTGGGTGATGAAATTCGATATTGACAACATAGCCTATAACATAAGAGACGAAAGAATATAGAACAAGAATAGCACCCTTGTCAATCAAGGGTATAACAAGAATAATGAAAGAAAAAAACTTAAAGAAGAGAGAAAAGGTTAAAGAAGAGAAGGTGAAGTAGAAGGAAGAGAAGGATACGAGGACAGGAGTAGGGAGGGTAGGGGGGGGGGGTGCGTGAGGTTAAAGCGACTCAGTCCTGCAATGGCCCCATGGGGCCAAATCCCGAATCAAACTGGAGACCTCCCACGTCACTCGTTACTGGAGCCCATAACACTATTGTCCCAGGGTGCCCATGTCCTCTGGAAGGCCATGGTTGTACCTCTCAATCTAGCGGTCAGATCGTCCATGATTCTGCTTTCCTTTATCCTAGAGATCACCCCCCCAAACTCCGGGCCTTCAGGTGAGAGCCATGCCGTTGCTACCGTTCTGCGTGCACTTAAAGTTATCGCCCGTACTAGTTTCTGCTCTCCTCTCGTCCATCCCGCAATAGTTCTATTTAACAAGTAGATCCACGGGTCTAAGGCCAGGGGTCTGCCAAAGGTCTGACGCAACAGGTCCTCGACCGCCTTCCAGAAACCACGGAGTTTCGGGCATTCCCACCACATGTGGAGATACGTGCCTCGGAGTCCGCACCCCCTCCAGCACTCGTCCGTATCTATCTTGCGCATTTTGTGCAAGGTGATTGGAGTAGTATACCACCTAAGCATGGTTTTCCATGCCTGCTCCTGTTGCGTGACGCACACAGAAGCGCTCTTGGTAGCTTCCCAGATCTCCTGCCATTCTATTCCCTCCAGCACCTCCCCCAGGTCCGACTCCCATCTATCAGTATACTTCAGGCTACCCCATTCTTTTGTTTCCGTGCTAAGATGAGCGTACAAGAGTGTGATCATTCCCTTAGGGTTATAACCCTCTCTACACAGTCTCTCATAAAAAGTGAGCTGTCTCTGGGCTGCTGCTTTTATATGGGATTTTCTAGCGAAGTCTCTAATCTGGAGATACCTAAAAAAGTCTGCTGGAGTCAGGTGGGCATCCTGTTGGAGGTCTGTAAAGGGTATGACATCCCCTTCCCTATATAGTTGGTAAAGGCGTTGTAACCCAGTCTGTTCTATGTTTCGAAAGTTCCTGGGGGCCATTCCCGGTGGAAATTCCCTATTTCGGAGTATCGGAGTCATAGGGGAAGGGTAGGAGGCGAGTTTAAATTTAACGCTATTTGCATCCCATACTCGGAGAGAGTTAAGGATGGCCGGGCAGGTCACCCGTATCATGGGCCTGTGTTCTTTAGGGACCCACAACGTAAATTGGGGAATATCTATGCCCACCATCAGCGATTCAAGGTCTACCCACCTCCGTTCCCCGACAGGGGAGTGCCACATGGCTACTTGAGACAGTTGAGCCGATAAATAATAGTAATACAAGTTCGGGAGTCCCAAGCCCCCTCTGTCCTTTCGCCTATACAAAATTTGTCTGGCTATTCTGTGTCTCTTATTGTGCCACACAAAATCACATATCGCCCTCTGCAAGGGTATCAGTTGGGATTTGGAGACACGAGTAGGGAGAGCCTGGAAAAGAAACAGTATTCGCGGGAGGATATTCATCTTCACAGAGTGGATGCGCCCTAGCCAAGAAATAGGCTTGTCCGCCCATTTTTCTAAATCACCCATCAAAGTCCGAAACATAGGATCGTAGTTGCTAGCATATAGACGGGTTGGATCCGCCGTCAAGTATACCCCTAAATATTTTAGTGAGTTCGGTTCCATCCTCAGATGGTGCGTTTCCGTTATATATGCTTCATCCGCCAATGGTAAGCCTATAGACATCGCGCTGGATTTCTGCATATTCGCCTTGTAACCCGACAGGGCCCCATATTCTTGGATGACACCCTGTAGTGCAGAAATCGACTCAATTGGGTTTGTGACAGTGAGGAGGACATCGTCTGCGTAAGCAGAGACAGTGTATTCCTCCCCCCCAACCGTGACCCCACTAATGTTTGGGTGCATGCGTATCGCCTGAAGCAGAGGCTCCAAGGCCAGCACGAATAGGAGGGGGGACAGGGGGCACCCCTGTCTGGTCCCGTTATGTAGGCTAAAAGGATTCAGTGGTGCCCCTGCTATCTGTATCTGTGCCCTCACATCGTAATACATTGCTCTTGTAACTTGCACGAATTCCTCCGGAAATCCAAGGTGTTTCAGTACCGCAAATAGGAACTCCCACCTAACCCTATCGAAGGCTTTCTCCGCGTCGATAGAGATTACCAGAGAAGGCGTTCCAGTTGCTACTTGTTTCCAGATTAGGTCGACTGTCCGCCTGGTATTTTCAAACAACTGCCGACCTTGTATGAATCCCACCTGGTCAGCATGGATAAGTGAGGTCAAGAGGGGGTTTAGTCTATCCGCCTGTATCTTAGCTAAGATTTTTAAGTCGTGATTTATCAAAGATATCGGCCGGTAATGTTCGGGTAGGAGCAAGTCCTTCTCTGGTTTAGGTAAGAGGACAATCGTGGCCAACGCCATCTCCGGGCCCAATCGTCCCCCTTGCCTTAGGTAATTGAAGAGCATCACTAGGTGAGGTGCGAGCTCCTCTCTGAAAACCTTGTAGTATGTCCCATCGAACCCGTCCGGACCAGGGGCCTTGTTTCCTTTCAGACTCGAGATTGCTTTGTCAACCTCCTCTATACCGATCTCCGCAGCCAGGGTTTCTGCTGCCTCCCGCGTAATTTTGGTCATACCCAATCCGTCCAGGTAATGCAAGATGTCGTTTTCCCCTCGTCCCTCCTGGGCGTGTCCGTCCGGGGTATGGTTATACAGGTGTTTATAAAAATCTTCGAAGACCTGTGCAATATCCGTCGGTTTCGTTTTGATCGTGCCATCCGGGTGCCTGATGGCCGTGATATGAGGTCTGGTTTGCCTGGGCCGCAACGTCCTAGCCAGGAGCGTATCCATCTTATTAGCCTTATCAAAATACGTACGTTTGGACCACGTCATGGCCCGAGCCGTGTCATCAAGTAGAAGGGAACGGATGTCCCTCCTAACAGCTTCCAGTCTTCGGAATAGTTCCCTATCCGGGGCAGCTTGGTGTTTCTGCTCGAGGTTCCGTAATTGTTTGAGCAAGGCCTCCAGGTGTTGATGCTTCAGTTTCTTCCTCCTCGTGGCCAGTTTGATCAAGTGCCCCCTTATCACCGCCTTATGCGCCGCCCATACTGTGCTAATGCTCACGTCCGGGGTGGTATTTTCCGCAAAGTAATCCGTCAGAGCCGTACGAGTGTTCTCCGTGATCGACTGGTCCCTCAACAACGATGTATTCAGTCGCCATGACCAGGGATTTGCGGTACAAAGATTGCCAAGGGTGATAGAGACGTCAGCATGATCAGACCAGGAGATATTTCCGACTTCAGATCTCAAGAGCCTAGCCATACCCGCCGCGTTGACCAAAAAGAGGTCGATTCTAGAGTAGGTTCCATGAGGGGCCGAATAGAACGTATAATCCCTGTCCAGCGGGTGTTGCGCCCTCCATACGTCTACCAGACCCGTATCTGCAATAAAAGCCTTAAGCAGACGGTCCTGCCTCCCCCTACCATGCGACCTCGGGCCCCCGTCTCTCGAGCTTCTATCTATCGCTGGGCACGGGGTAGCATTGAAGTCACCTCCCATGAGGATCATGCCATGCGGCAACGCTGCAACCTTCCCTCGGATCATAGCCCAGAATTCAGCGTCCGGTTGATTCGGGGCATAAATATTTACTAAATGAGTGGTGTGGGAATGTAAGGTTCCGGAAACGATTATGTATCGTCCCTCCGGGTCAACATCTTGGGCCACCATCTGGAAGGGGCAAGTGCGTTTAATTACAATGGCCACCCCGTTCCTTTTACGGTGAGATCTAGCTTCAAAGGAACCCGTATATACATGGTCACTTAGTCTAAAAGTTGCCTGTCTAGGGAGGTGAGTCTCCTGTAAGTAAGCAATATCTGAGTTCATCCGTTTTAACACCCTGAACATAAGCCGTCTCTTGTTTGGGGCATTGAGGCCCTTAACGTTCAGAGATGTAAGTTTAATCGTCATCCAGAGACATGGTGACCCCTGCTAAGACAATATCTCCCTTGCATAGATCAGTAAACATCAATCGGACATTAGGGTTACACCAAGGAGCCAGCCCCCTGCACACCCCCCCCGGGGTCAAAGGAAGGAAGGGGACAAAGGGGAAAGGAAAAGAGAGACAAAGAAAAGGGAAAGGAAAGAACAACAAAAAAAACATCTGGACCACGTCCGATGTAAGAGAAATTCTGGTCTTACCAATTGCCAGAAAACAGTGGGTAGTGTGCTCCCACCTCCCCCTCACGATCTACGTGCAGAGGGAACCGAGAATCCCTAAAGCCCCGACCCCTACGCGCCCCACACGATCTACTGAGACCCTTGCATGTCCCTGCTAGTCAACCCCTTGGCCGTCCTCAATTCTCCCAAAGATGGGGAGTACAGTGGTGACCTCCTCATAGCGTCTTGGGTATCCAGAATTGGAATCCCTTCCCTCTACATTCCCCTGTCATACGGACAGGAAGCAGACCCTGTCTCCCGCCACCCCTCCCCCCCCTCTGGAGTCTGTGGAAGGAGGCTCCTGCTCTACCCCGCCTCTCTGGGGTCCCATCCATCAACTTTCACTCTCTATTATTACCCAAACGGACAATATCCCAATTGGCCTAATGACCTAAGGTGTACAGTAAGCGAGGGAGGTCCCTCTATAGTTTGATGCTACCATAGGGCACTCGGGACACAGGAGGAGTGATAAGGAACCCCCCTCCTCCCACCACCTGATCTCGTTATATGATGCAGCCGCCCCAATTCCTAAGGCTCCCCTCTCTCCCCTTCGAGGCAGGCAAAAGCTACTGAAGCATAGGCAGTACACCTTCCAGTATATAGTCACATGGCGCATGCCGGCGACCACCTGTGCCCTAGAAGCTTCGTAAAAATTATATAAGCTTGGGAGCAATTGTAGAGGAGCACAAGCAAGAATGCAGCCAACAATATGTAGGACCGTAATCACGGCAATAATAAGTACGACAATTAAAGTACCATCCCAGAAACCCGCCCGTCTTAGGATAAACCAGGATCAAACATGGCCCGAAAAATACAACATAACATGAACCATAGTTTTATAATTATATGTTTTTTCCATTATTTTTTTTTTTTTTTTTTTTTTGGGGGATCATCGTGTTTGAGCTTTGTTTCACCTCCTTTTGTTGTTTAATGCTTTGTACGTTATTTACGTGTTAATTATTAGCGTTTTTATTTCTATTGTTATTTTTATTATTTTTTTTTTTTTTTTTTTTATTAATTAAAACATTTTCTTTTTTGTGCAACATTGTTATTTGAATCCAGCTTTATCGGACCCTTGAAAGCAAGACACTTTGTACCTGCGCAGTTTCGAATCTTAATCTGTGTACATAATCCCATTGGTGCAGTAAGATCCGCGTCTACGCTAACCCATCCTCTACGTGATGATAGCTCTATTGTTTGGGTGTCGTGATAGGCATGCCGTGGTAACCCCCCAGGGAGAAGAAAACTGTATCTTCAACATGTGCACTACCGAAACTAATATGTCCCCCGTCGTTCCCGTCACCCCCCCTCCCTCCTGCCGAAGAGTCTAGACATGAGATGCCGTAAACTGCCCCCCCACCCCCAAAACGCAGAGAAAAGTAACAGTATATATTGCCATATGTATAGTAGGTTACAGTAGGTTGAACGCCCGGCCTTTGCTATCATTGCTTAGTGTGCTTGTAATGTGCTTACTCTCTCATGTCTTATTGTGTACTTCAATGTTCAACTAACAGGGTTTTGAAGTTATTAAAATGTTCCAGTTAATTTGCTATGGTCAGCTTTTATCTCTATCTATTCTCCCCCTCTTACTGGATGGTCACTGTAATAATAATTCTATCGATTGTTAACACTTTTTATCATTTTTTTTTTTTTTTTTTTTTTTTTTTTTTTTTTTTTTTTTTCCCCTAACATTTTGAAATGAAAGCCTTGTTTTCAGACACGACCACTAGACTCCTCTCCCCCGTGGGCGCCGTCATCCCCGGCCACCGAACGGAGGGGCCAACACTGCGGGGATGCGACTACAAGAGGAGGAGAAGCAAGGGCCCACCGGGGCCCCCCGCAGCCGCGGCCAGGGACAAGGGCGCCCCCCAGGGGAGAGCAGAGACATCAAACACAAAACAATCAACACTGCATTGGTAAATTCAAGTAGATCCCAAGCGGAAGACCAAACCCCTCACTCGCTGAAAGTACTTCACCAGGGGAGTCCCATAGGAAACCAGGCCAGAAGCATGCCGCTACCGAGAGCAGGCGAGTACTGTACCCCTTCCCCCTCCCAAGCCATGCAAAATGCGGCCAAAAATAGGCCTCACGTCCCGGTAAACCTCCCCACTCTGGCGGTGCGGTATCGGTGTTCCCCGCAGCCCCGGCGTAACGGGAGGCGAGCATCCCCCAAAATCTCAAGCTGTAGGCAGAAAGGCGAGTATGGGAGGGGGGGGACGTTCCAGAAGACCCACGGTGGAGAGAAAAAAAAAAAAAAACAAACCCAACCTCTCAAAGTGGAACCTCTCCCCGTCACCCACCCCAAGTAAAACAGAAAAGATCCGGAGAACAGCCTCCCTCGGGCCCCATGTCATCAGGGGAGAGAGAGTGAAGGGACACCAGCAGCCATTTCATACGATACCATCAGTAGTTATCGGCGTCTTCCCGCTCCCGCTCCCTGCCACTCCGAGGACATCCGAGGAAGGTCCTCCGGGTACAGAGCCACGCTGGGAAGGTCAGTGGGCGGCTGAATTCCAAGGCCGCTCAGTAGGCGACAGGGATCCCCTCCCGGCGTAAGGATGTGAGCCCGGTCGCCACGAAACACCATTAACTTGAAGGGGAATCCCCATGCGTATTTTATGCCAGCAGTCCGTAGTGCTTCAGTAATAGGCCGCCAGTCCCGCCTTCGTTGTAATGTGGACGGAGCCAGGTCGTGAAAGAGGGACACCACCCTGCCATCATACCGTATGGGTACCTCGCGGCTCTTCTTCATAAGTGCTTCCTTGGTGCGGTAGTACAGGAATCGGATGATGACATCCCGTGGGGTATTTGGATCGTTCCTCTGGCCCCTCAGGGCTCTGTGAGCCCGCTCCATGTGCCAGTGTTCTTCCGGAACTTGCGGGAGCAGAGGCTTCAGGATGGTGAGTATGATCCCCTGTAGGTCCTCGTCCGCTCCCTCTGGCAGGCCCCTCAGGCGAATATTGTTTCTCCTGGACCGGTTTGCCATGTCTTCGTAGGCAAGGTTCATGTCCACCATCTGTGCCGAGATGCTGTTCACCCTCTCCACGACAGCGTTGTGGGCCTGCGTTGAGGCCTCCACTCGGTCCTCGAGTTTGGCGGTACGTTCACCCAGGGCCCCGATCTCAGCCTGCAGGACTGCGGTAGACTTAGCGATTTCGCCCGCAAGGAAAGCCCTTACCTCCGCTAATTTTGCGAGGACTGTGTCCTGATCATCCGGGGAAGCCTCCCTGTCAGTACGGGGCGAAGCCTGCGGGGTCGAGCCAGCGCCATCTTGGGTCCCCACGCGGCCCTGTTTTTGCGCCGACATGAGGTCGAGAACTGTGCCTCCGGAGTCGGTGCCCCTCTTCTGCAGCTTCTTAGTATGCTTCCTATCCATCTCAGGAACCTCCTCAGGGTAGATATTCAGGCAAAAGGTCGCTTTTGTAAGCTATAAGGGCGCGTTTCGCCGGGAGCTCTAGTGAGACACGTCTAGTCTCATCGACGGTCAGACCACGCCCCTATAAATCAGTTTTTTGTGGGCCTCAATGTGGGAGTAGCATTGAGTGAGGCCCTTCAGTGCTCGCGGTGAGGCAAGTATTTCTTCCTCTGTTAGCAGTGTTCCACTGTCTGTGAGCCACTGGTTGACATAAGCAGGGGTGTGTGATGGCATTGATTGTAAGAGTGTGTGATAACTTAACGCAAGCGTTTTGGGTTTAGTTGGGGTTTGCCAGCATCTGTCATATAGTAGGTCCAATTCTTTGGAACCTCTGTTGGCAGCCACTGGTGTGTGTTCTACGTGGGATGGGATCACACTTTGGAGTTGCATGTAGGGAAAGATGGAAGAGTTGGTCAGTTGAAATTCCCTTTGCAGGTCTGAGAATGGCCTGATAGTGCCGTTCTGTAAAATTTGGTCCATTGAGGTGATACCCAGTTTCGCCCAGGACTTCATCGAGAGCCAGGGTGATATTGCCCTCAAGGCTGTTAAAGGAGTGCGAGCGTGAAACTTGTTTGTGGCGCTCTGTTTGCGTCGTAACATGTCCCACTGATAAATGGTGAGTGATGTGGTCGGGAAAAGATTCCCAGTGGATGGACGAAGTGGTTTGGGGGTCCATAGGATATCTGTTAGAGGTGTTGAGCCTGCTTGGGTATTTTCCATATCCACCCATTGGTATATACCTTTGGGTGTGTGTAATTTAACCGCGGTTTCGAGGACAGCCGCTTTATAATAATTGTGTAAATCTGGCAGGCCTACACCCCCTTCCGCAGTGCGCTGCTGCAGGAGGCGGCGGGCCAGTCTGGGTGTGCGAGATTCCCAGACATATGAGGATAGGGTTTGTTGGAGTGTCCTAAAGAATGTGAGTGGAGCCTTCAGCTGTAAGAGGCGAAATACGTAGAGTAATTTTGGGAGGAGGGTCATTTTAACGGTGTTTATTCTACCTAGCCATGATAGTTTGACTGGCTTCCATTGGAGGCAGATCGATTTACAAAGAGGGAGCAGTGGTTGGTAGTTGTAGCGGAACATGTCGCTCGTTGTGGGCGCTAGTTTGACCCCTAAGTAGGTAATATGATCTTTTCTCCAGTCGAAGTTGTACGTTTGAGTAAGGTCTCGGATCACCAAGTGTGGTAGGCCTATAGGTAGGGCTTGAGTCTTGGATTGGTTCAGTTTGTAGTATGCGAGTGTGCCATATGTGTTTAGTAGTTGTATTAGTGTTGGTAGGGATGTTGGTACTTCACTAAGTGTTAGGAGAATATCGTCTGCAAACATGGAGAGTTTGTATTCGGTGGAGCCTATTGACATCCCCTTAATATTTGGGTGGTGTCTGATGATGTGTGCTAGGGGCTCCAGGGAGAGGACGAACAACAGGGGGGAAAGGGGGCAGCCCTGCCTGGTTCCATTGGTGATGTTAAATGGCGAAGATATGAACCCAGCGTTTGCTACCTGTGCTGTGGGATTGTTGTATAGAGCCATTATGCCTGATATGAGTGATAGGGAAAAGCCAAATGATTGCAGGACATGCCGCATGTAATCCCAATTGAGCCTATCAAAGGCCTTCTCGGCATCGAGTGCCAAGAGGAGACCCGTAGTATGGTGTGTATTCGCATGAGAGAGAATGTTTAGGATTTTCCTGGTGTTGTCCGAACCCTGTCGAGTTTTTACGAAGCCAGATTGATCATTATGAGTTAGTTTAGGTAGGATTTCGGATAATCTGTTCGCTATTAACTTGGCATAGAGTTTAGTGTCCGCGTTGAGTAAAGAGATCGGCCGAAAGTTAGGGCATTGTGTGGGCGCTTTACCCGGCTTCGGGAGTGTAGAGATATGAGCTTGCAGCATCTCAGGCGGCAGCGATCCCTTAGAGAAACATTGGTTGAACAGTGTAGCTATGTGTTGGGAGAGAATCGGCGCAAAGGATTGGTAATAAAAATTTGTATAACCGTCTGGGCCTGGTGCTTTGTGTTTGGGGAGGCGAGCAATAGTTTGTTCTATTTCTTGTATGGTGAACGGTGCAGATAGGGCATTAACGTCTGCCGGAGTGAGTTTGGGTAGGTGTGCTTTGGCCAAAAAGGCCTGAATAGCGGAGGGCTGAGGTGGGGTGATCCCGGGATCTTCCTTAAGATTATAAAGGGTACTGTAGTACGAGGCAAATGCCTCCACTATATCTTGTGGGTTGGTAAGTTTTTGTTTGGAGTTCGAATTTAAGTAGGCTATCCTGGAGTGTGCAACGCGTGTTTTAATTTGCGCTGCTAGGAGCGCCCCTGCTTTGTTGCCTTGCACGAAAAAATTATGTGTATAACGTCTGAGCATAAAAGTCGTTTTTCGTAGTTCTATATCGCGGAGTTTGGTTTGTAGCGACAGAATTTGGCGCTGAAGGGATTGTGTTGGGGCCTGTTTATTTTTGTGTGTAAGGGTTGTTAGGTCTGAGATTAGAGCCGTATATTCCCTAAGCCGTTCTTTTTTGGCGAAGCTACCTGCTCTAATGAGCAGGCCTCTAATGACCGCTTTGTGCGCTTGCCATACAGTGGTTATGTCCACTTCGGGGGTCAAGTTTGTTTGGAAGTATGAGATTAGGTCTGCTTTTATTTGATCATTAACTTTGGGGTCTGTTAGGAGGCAGTCATTCAACCGCCATGATCCTTTCCCTGTAGAGGGGAAGTGTTCTTCTAGGGAGATCGTGATCGGTGCATGGTCAGACCAAGTAATCAGGCCTATTTGGGCTGAGAGGACCTTATGCATTGTCGAGGCCGGTAGGAGAAATCTGTCAATTCTTGTGTAGGTATTGTGTGCCGGGGAGTGAAAGGTGTAGTCCCGTTCTAATGGGTGTAGGATTCTCCAGGGATCTAGAAAGTTGTTGTGTAGTATATGGGTACATATTGCTGACGTGGTTTTATCTTGTTTGCGGGCTGACGCAGAGGTGAGTTTGTAGGTTGATGTTGTATC
The DNA here is from genome assembly GCF_036172605.1 of Pelobates fuscus. Taxonomy (NCBI): domain Eukaryota; kingdom Metazoa; phylum Chordata; class Amphibia; order Anura; family Pelobatidae; genus Pelobates; species Pelobates fuscus. The sequence continues at coordinate 111,044,976 of NC_086328.1, read as the reverse complement.
TAATGAGCAGTCTAAAAGAAAGTTGGTGTCGCCCCCCAAAACGAGTTCCCCAAATTTATATCTATTGGTTAATGCGAAAATCTTATCCATAAATTCCGTTTGGTTCGTATGTGGGCCATAAAAGTTCAGGAGGGTATAAGGTTCATTGTTAAGGTAACATTGGAGCAAGAGGAATCTACCTTGTTTATCTCCCACTTTTTTGACTAACGAGAATGCCACTGTTTTGCTGATGAGGATGGAAACACCTCGTTTCTTTTTTTTATAGCAAGAGTGATAGTCATGGGGGAACGTAGCGGAGCAGAATTTGGGGCGGTTTCCCCACTGAAAGTGGGTTTCTTGGTAGAAAGCGATGTGGGATTTGCGTTTTTTCGCTTCCTCTAATGCCAATCTCCGTTTATGTGGGGAGTTGAGGCCTTTGGCGTTCAAAGATATTATCGTGAGTGTCATTTATGTTGATGGGGCCGGGTAGCTGTTCGAGTGGTGAGATAACCTGGTTTGAGAATCCTAGCGTTCAAGTATGCGTGTGCCTGCAGATGTCTCCGTGAGTTTTGATTGTATGTACTCCTAAGTGTCTCAGTAGATGGTATGTCGGTCGCAACTCCATATTCATGCACGTTCTGAGGTGTGTGCGTTGTGCGGTTGGTTATGCGGGTGGCTGGGGGTGGGTAACAGATACATCGGGTATAGAGGGGTAACTGGGGGGGAAGAACTATGTACAGATGTCCGTCACGGCAATAGCCTTGCGTCTTTAGACGGTACTAACACGGCTCTCTTGAGCCTGGGGGGGGGGGTAGCAAGTATAGAGACATTTGACCCTCTATTTCTGCGTATAGTCGGATTTGCCCTGGGTCTCTTCATATCCCTAGCTATGGACCTTTCAGGTCTATGATGTGGTTACATGGCGTTTCCTCCGGGGGTGGCTCGTCTACATGCACATGTAGTGATTTCCTAAAATATTATTATTTTATTTATTTTTTTCTTTTATTTATTTTTTTATTTTTTTATTATTATTATTTTTTTTTTTTTTGATTATTATTTCTTTCATTTTTTTATTTTTTTTTGGTGTTATTAACAAATGTTATTTCGTTAATTGCGTTTGTTAGTATCGTGGGGTAGGGTGATCGCTAGTCGCGATTCTCTACATAGGGTCTGGGAATAATGATCTCAGGCCGCAGCCGAGTTGCTCTGGGTGTGTGGGCGATAGCCTTGTTAGCGACGCCATAGTAACCGGAGCCCCGGCACCACGGTGAGGCCTAGAAGGCGAGTGGGAGCGATGCAAAATAAATCTTAAAAATACTTGCATTAAACAAACACTTCGCCAAATATGAAACATGGAAAAGGTGGAACTAAAAGTGGTTCTTGTGAAAGAGAGAGAAAGTTGAGTTATCATGCCCGTTATTGTGGATACAGGTATAGGAATGGACAGTATCATATATCAGCAGCGACTTTGGTCCAGCCGCTTTGGGCCTTCTGCGGGGGCTTGCTTTGCTCTTTGCGTGTTTCCTGTGAGCTTTGGCGCGACAGTGCAATGTCCCATGCGGCGGGGATCTTTTGGGAGTTTTTTTTTTTTTTTTTTTATTATTATTATTATTATTATTATTTTTTTTTTTTTTGATTATTGTTTTTCTGTTATTATTTTTTTTTTTTTTTTTTTTATTTACAAATGCTATTTCGTTATTTGTGTTTGTTTGTATCGTGGGGTAGGGTGATCGCTAGTCGCGATTAGATACACAGGGTCTAGGGATAATGATCTTAGGCCGCAGCCTAATTGCTCTGGACGTGTGGGCGATAGCCTCGTTAGCGACGCTATAGTAACCGGAGCCCCGGCACCACGGCGAGACCTAGAAGGCGGGTGGGAGCGCTGCAGAATAGGTCTTAAGTAGGTACTTGCTTTAACCCCTTAAGGACACATGACATGTGTGACATGTCATGATTCCCTTTTATTCCAGAAGATTGGTCCTTAAGGGGTTAAACAAACATTTTGCTAAACATAAAACATGTAAAAAGGAGGAACTAAAGGTGGTTCTCGTAAAAGAGAAAGAAAGTTGGGCTATCATGCCCGTTATTGTGGTAACAGGTATGGGAGTGGACAGTGTCACTTATCTGCAGCGACTGTGTTCCAGTCGTTTTGGACCTTCTGTGGGGGCCTGCGTTGCTCTTTGCGCGCTTCCTGTGGGTATTGGCGCGGTAGTGCAATGTCCCATTCGGCGAGGATCTTTTTGCCGTCTTCTTCGTTGGTGATGTGCCTGTCAGTTCCATTGCGTCTGACAATCAGCCTAGCTGGGAAGCCCCATCTGTAGAGCACATTTGCTTCGCGCAGGGCTCTTGATATCAGGGAGAGTTCTTTCCTTTTCAGGAGAGTAGATGCAGAAAGGTCAGTATATAATTGGACCCCTTTGAATTTCTCCGGTAGGTTTTGTGATTGTCTGGATGCTCTCATAATCTTTTCTTTGGTTGTGTAGTAGTGCATTTTGGCAATTGCATCTCTGGGTGTTGATGCTGGCAGGGCTTTCGGTTTTGGCAGCCTGTGGATCCGGTCAATGAGGAAGTCTGACTGGGAGAGATCGGGGACCAGATGTTGGAAAAGGCCGATGGCATAGGCTTGGAGGTCTTGGGGGAGTACCTCCTCTGAGATGCCTCGGATGCGGATATTGCTGCGCCGGTCTCTATCTTCGTGATCAGCAACTTTTTCTGTCAGGCGAACTAGCTGTGCTTGCATGTCTGCATAGGCATCCGCCAGGGTGTTGTGAGCGGAGATGATTTCCTCTGCTTTTTCTTCTAGGCGTGATGTTCGATCCCCAAGCGCTTGGATATCGGTCCTGATATTTCTCGCCATTTTAGACAGATCAGCTTGTAGCGAGGTCTGCATGGCTTGCAGCATTTTGTGGACCGAAAGGTCCGTAGTCGGAGCTATCGTCGGTTCCGAGGCTGAGGTGAGGTCGCTGGTGTCAGAGTAGGCCGCTGGCGAGCGTTGCAGGTCGGCGCCATCTTGGGCCTGCGGGCGCGGCATTGCCAGCGCTTGTACTTGTAGCAGGGATTGCCTCTGCTTAGTTTTCTTGGCAGATTTTGTTGCCATGTTTGCGTGGTACCTGTTGTAGGTGGTGGTTGTCTGGTTTGGGCTGAATAAGCTCGAATTATTAGCTGTGGAGGGTCGGTTAATGGAGGAGCTAACAGCACATGCGACTGTCCGATTGAGCTGTCAGGCCACGCCCCCCAGTAATTATTTGTTTTTTATTATTAATTTTTTTTTTTTTATGTTCTATGAATTAATGTGACTGTGTCAAAGGACCAAATATTAGGCAAAAAAAAGCCAAATACAAAAAAATCATCTGTGAACTCATTTGATCTATTTTAACCTAAAATATGAAATAAACTTTGTATCTACTTTTTATTCCTGAGAATTCACAGTTTAAGGAAAAAAGAAAGTTAGTTTGAACACCCCAATCTATCATACCTGCCAATCTTCACTGCCCATGTTCGAATGTGCACTGGACAAGATCTTTTGGCAAACGGGCCATCTCAACTTTGAAAGGCTCAATCCTGATTGTCAAAAGCGACTCCAAGACCAACCATGTGCAGAGCACTGCTGAAGCACTCCTAGCCCATGGCCCTAGTAGCTGGTTCCCATCTGCATCAGATTTAAAATGTGGGACAGGTGCCAAGAACCTATTTTTGAAGGGACTGTACCCCAAAATGTGGGCTAGTCCCAGGATTGTTGGCAATTATGACCTATCTAGTTGCCTAATAAAATATGCAGTTTATATAACTACATCTTTTACGGCATGCCATCCATTTGTTTGCATTGGTGCTATGTCCAGGTACACTTGAAATATTTTCTGAACAATTAAATAATAATAAATAACTATTCTTTTATAAGGTTGACTTCAAAATGGTCTACGTAGTTTCCATAATTAATTAAAAGACCGAAGACATTGACTCCAAAACATTCGTGTTTACAATATATGTAAAACTTGCAGCAAGATGTTTTCTTATATTTATAGCCGACTGTGGTGCAATCAATACACGGGGGTAATTAAGACCAGAAGGAAGTAGAAGTAGAAAATATGGCACTGTACTTATAGAGATAACCAGGATGGAATTAGCCAGAATGATTACATTAATTGCAAGTAACAAGTGTAGGACTGTTCTTTACAAAGAACACCGAGCATATGTTTTTAAAAAGGATCTTTAATTAACGCCTTTGGGAGAGCTGCAGGACTGTTTTGTCTACAACACAGAGCCTCGATGATTATACTTGGTTTGATAAAAGTTTGTGGAAATAATGCTAACTAGCCTAGGAATACATATTTAATTTCTAAACAAACATAGACTGCACGTATGTGTGAACATTGTACCTAGATATTTATTAGTCATACAATACGAACACATTTATAGACGTTTAATAGTCACTTTTTTTTTATCAATAATAATAAAAACTAAAATATAGTATAAGAAAATCAGAGAATAGACAAAGTGCTATAAACATGGTCCAATTTTGCTCTCAAAAGGGTTTATGTTTGTTTGAGCCACATACATTTTTTTTTACTTCTCCTCTAATTTTTCCTTCTATTGGCTACTATTTATCACTTGATCTATCAACAAAATGGTGGAAAATGCACCCATCAGAGTACTGAAAAATATATACATATTATTTGTATTATGTATTTTTTGAGTAGGACATTGATTTGCCCATTTCTATACCTTTTTGATTCAATTGAAAATGTTTTCCTGAATATTTTTCATGGACGATATTCGGACGAGCTGAAAAGTCAACTGAACAAGTGTCGGAGGTCCTAAACTAAATTTCATATTTGGTCAAACTGAATTTATGTTTCATGCATAAGCTTAACAAATACCCAGCCAGTTCCTTCTGCTTGAGGGCAACATCAACCCCAACTAATGTTTCAACGTTTTTTTTCACTAAACTCCACATTATAGCAAATGGAAATCCAAGTGACAAGATTTAGACTAACAGAGCACTTTAAATACATTAGGCAACAGAATGGACAAAATCCAAGAATGGACAAAAACTTACATTTCAGTGGTCCCAAACAATGCATAATAGCTGATAAAACTGCTTTTTTCATTCAAAAAGTTTTCAATCATTAAACTCATTTCAGTTACTAAAATATATGGAAATGTTTAAAAATATGCAAAATTACCTAACCCCAAAAATAAGTGGGTTTTCCATTGGTTTTATTAGAAAGGCAGAATAAAAGGATGACTAGACTTGGAGATTTATTGGGACAGAAAGACAAATTTGGGCCAATATGGTGTTTGACCGAATTCAAGAGTTCCAAGCTGAAATATACCCAAATCACAGACTAACTGAACTACACAATGACAAACATGTTCGGCAGGGGGATAAATATTCTGAATGCTGCGTGTGATGTCCAAAAAATTGATTGCAAAAATAAATACATATAAATATGATTGATGGCTAGGTGACATTACTAAATGTTGATTCTATATTTTTATAGTATTCCTTTAATAAATATTAAATATTGACTTTTTTGACTGCTTCTCCTGGTTATCCATCTATTGGTTACTTATTCTTACATAAATTGCTCCTATTGGTGTACTGCAGAATATATAGATAATATTGCATCACCCATTTTTGTTCCTTTTTGGTTTGGTTTCCTGATTCAGCTCTCAAATTGACATTCGTTCTAGCTGAACCAACATCTGGCTGAATTTTGGGTGTCCCGAAAAAGGTTCTATGTTTGGAAAAAATGATTTGGCAGAACCAAAATTTCTTGCCGTGCACAAGTCAAATAATTATTATCATTATTGCCATTTATATAGCGCCAACAGATTCCGTAGCGCTTTACAATATTATGAGAGGGGGATTTAACTATAAATAGGACAATTACAAAAAACTTATGGGAACAATAGATTGAAGAGGACCTGCTCAAACGAGCTTACATTCTATAGGAGGTGGGGTGTAAAACACATTAGGACAGGAATTTGCAGTCAAATAAGGTGGGCTGCCCTTTAGGAGAGGGCAAGAGACAGGTATGTGAGGTAGAGGTTAGTCTTGGAGGCCATAAGCTTTCCGAAAGAGATGGGTTTTAAGGCACTTCTTAAAAGATGCCTAATAATGACTAATGCACAGGACGTCCATTTTAACCCTATTACCATGCTGACTTTTTAAGGTAATTAAATAAATTAAATACTATATCCACAATTTCTTTATAGTTCAGATGAGACACATTTTATATGTATAACTAATGGATATCTGAAGGGATTTGTTGATGAATGCTATTTTTTTCTAGGTAGAGAGGGTCATAGTTCATGAAATAAGGAATGATTGACCCATTTACTATTCACTTATATAACTAAGCTTTCAAGAACCAGCATGAGCTGCAGTCAGAGAAGGATTAAGATCCCACTTGGCAGTAGGATGGCTACCAGTTTAGGTCCCCCTCATTCTTAATATAGGGAACGTTAACGGGGCCAAGCAAATGAATGGTTCTAACCCCCAGGGGCCATGTACGTGCACATAGGAGCACTACTCAGAGGAAATTTTGCTATGAAGTAGATTCTCCCAAAATTCAGCAATGAACAGAGAAACTCTAAAAGACACAAACTTGACCTTCACTCCAAAAATACAGTACAACACATACAATTTCACACACACCAGACACACTCACCACACATACCGGAGTTTAATTTACCCATACCATATCCCTTTATATGGAAAACTTTTTGGATCAAATTAAAGCTTAATGTTAAAATGTTTTTTTACAAAGGCTTGTTTGCTACTTCGACCATATATATATATACGTTTATATATGTTTACATATATATGTAGATACATTTACAAATATATGTGTGTGTAAAAAACAGATACCTATCTGTTTTTACAGCTGCATCACTGGACTAAAACGGCTGTACTTGAACTCTGAATATATATACACACACGTTGTTTGCTTTAACCCCTTAAGGACCAAACTTCTGGAATAAAAGGGAATCATGACATGTCACACATGTCATGTGTCCTTAAGGGGTTAAAACAGGCAGTTCATGCCTAGATTTCCCTTTTAAAGCGTGGTATATTATGGTATACTTTGTAGGATTTAAATACTTTCTCAGGTCAAACTATTTTCTGCCCTGCCCTTTTTAGGTTTAAGTTTTTCACAATGTTTATTTTGTTAATATTTATTATATAAATTTGCAGTTCTGATACACGTACAATAAATTACACATTTCAATATCGGCGCATCTACATATTCTAAAATAAGACAACTTGCAATGTATCTCTCTCTCTCCCAGGAAACGTTTAAATAAAAAAATATTCCACTCAGTGATATATGCTGCTCATCAACAAGAAGCTTAGAATACAAATACTTTCATATCCAAAGGGTCATTTTTAAAAATCCATGCAGTGTAAGCTGATCTATGAAGACCAGGCTATGTGATACTGTGTTTTGCATAGTGTGAGTGCCCTTTCTGGTGTCACTAAATAACTCTGGCAATTAGGGACTTTGTACTTCTTCCCTGAATATACATTGCAGACCATTCATTAACTCAAATAAAAGAGATATTAAAAGTGAATCCCCCTTATTAATATATCCAGTGGGAGCGATATATAAAGACATTAAAACGTATGCTGTGAGATACCCCTCTGTGAAGTCTGAACATCGCTCAGGAAATTTGAGAGAATGTAAGATTTTGACGCTTCCCGTTTTGAAAGGCTCGATTGTGTCGTACTAGTTAGGGTTTCAAGCCCGCGAAGTAAATACCATCCTAAATTTAAAACCGCAGATAACATTTCCTATCAAAATGATACCCACAGTAAATCTATTACTGACTCAAGTGACAGGAAAGGTCAGATGTAGCAATTTATTTTGTGCGTACATAAGGAAAATGCATTTGCAGCAAGCTTTTCCTACGGGGAAAACAATTTAATGTATTAGCAGCCGTGACTTACTATTTAAAGTGATGCATATCTTTAAATTTAAGTATATTAACAGAGTTTCGGAATTCAGATTGCCATTTGCGCTAGTGGATTTCTGTAGCTATCTAGGCACAACTAAAATTGTTTAGATGGCATGGATGTACACAATCACACTGGCAACCCAGACCTGTCAGTGTGATTGCATACATCCGGCACACAATTAACCCCTTAAGGACACAACTTCAGAAATAAAAGGGAATCGTGACGGAATATTTCAAATTTTAGATTTAATTAATGAATAGGTTGCGATGCATATTCAAGCCAGAAGTAAGAAAGAGACAAATTGCTAAAGTTATTTAGCGGCACCACATAGCAGAGGCTCTCATTGGCTAATTAGAACTTCAATTACTTTGTTTGATGTTTGTTCTGTCATGCGCCGCTTAACTCACACCATAACCACTGTCAGCAAAATTCGGAATTTACATGCAGAAAGTTACAACATTTGTACTCATATCACCTGCTAACACTCTAGAGGTTTAAATGATTAAGTGCATGAAGACAATAGTAGAAAATGGCTCAAATATAAATGTGGCACATGTTTCAGCATCAGACATTAAGTGCTCCCTATCCAATTCAAATAGGACATTAATACATTTTTTTGTTATTGTGTGAATGGAAATATAGTAATTTTTATAAAGCAAGGCAATTAATCCTGATTACATCATACTCTTGTCAGTCTTGAAAAATAGCCCATCCTGTTGGAATTCTAACCCTACTGACAGTAAACACCGTACAGAAGATGTTTCCATACTTACCACAAAGACCCATCGACATGGGTTTACTGGTGGCATTGGACTCAATGATCATCAGACCCGTACTATGAAACCATTGAATTTTAACATTTGTTGGAGTGTCTATTAAATACATATTTCCGGTATCCACGATCTTATAGCCATACTTTCTAACCATTGGCCAAGCATATCTGGAGTTCACAGCTACCTAAACAGAAAACAAAAGAACGAGCAATTACCAAAAAAAAGGTTATTGTTTGAAATACTTTCAGTATTATAGTTACATGGTACAAACTTTTAGAAGTAGTTCAGCAGTAAAACAGTTAAGAAATGGATCTCTACTACCAGACCACAATTCAAATTTTAAAGTAAATTATTAGTTGCATACTGTAGGATGCGGTTGTTAAATATTGTTGTTAAATATTGCTTTTTATGTGGACAAAAACGAATGATCAGAAGCTGACAAAACATAAAAGGACTAAAAACTGTACGAGAATCCAGCCATGAAACTCTTTTATCTGGAGTCATAAAAACAAAGAAATAGTTTAATAAGTTTAAAAACTGAAATACAGTGCATCATATTAGAACTTAACAAATCATCTTTTTAAAAAAAAGCCTTCTAACTATGATGTATTTGTACTGTGCAAAGATTGATGACGAACAGTTAGAAATGCGATAGAGATTCCGAAATTTAAAAACAGTTCATATCCTTTCCAACCAGTATGACACACTCACGTATCCTGGAGTTTCTAAGGGCACATTTTAGATTGGAAGCACAGAACACATTTAAAGTCTATAGAAGGGACATTCATGAAATCTATGAAAAGATATTTATGGAAATTGCCTTTAAGGACACTAAGCATCAAAACAGCATTAGCTTAATGAAGCAGTGTGGATGTATAGATCATGCCCTTGCAGTCTAACTGATCAATTTTCTTTAACCCCTTAAGGACACATGACATGTGTGATATGTCATGATTCCCTTTTATTCCAGAAGCTTGGTCCTTAAGGGGTTAATTTAGGAGTTAAATCACTTTGTTTAAACAGCCCTGATTACACATTCCCTGGCCCTGGTCAAACTTTCCTCACAGCTTCCCTGCACACTTCCTGAAAAAAAATAAATAGGTAACATTTCTTAGCTTCTCACCTTGCACAGTGTGTTTAATTAAGAAGGTTGTATCTCCTTCTCTGTTTATTGTCTACTAGAGCCTGCAGCAGCCTCTTTAGGGTGATTAAAGCTCAATTAACAAAGCACAATATAACTTCTAAAGTAAACACACTGTGCTGTAAGACCTGATTCAAAACAATTTTTTTTTTTCCTTTTGGCAGTGTGAGTCACACCCAAAGGGAGTTGTGGCTAGGGCTGCAAAAAGAGTGAGACTCCAGGGACATGAACTATACACCAAAACTGATTTGTTAAGCTAAACTTGTTTTAGAGCTCAGAACATCCCTTCATTGACCCGTTTGCTTAGAAAAAAGATAATTTTGTGTCTGAAAATTCTCCAAAACCCCAGGCTACGTAGTATATTAAGTTAGCTCTTCCCAAACCACAAACATACTGATGCTGACTTAATTTTCGTAAGACTTAATGAGCTTATCCAAGTAGTGTTTTTTGAGAACAGCAATAGTTTTTGTAAGTTGTAATCAACTTGCCAGCTGTAGAAATGTATTGGCTGAACTACGTGTTTCAGAAAAATAAATCATGACATCATGTACAGTAGTATTTCTGGAGCAAAAAAGGGAAACCATGCAGTTTGGAATATAGGGACAGAAAGTGTAGGTTCGTGGAAAATAAAGAATTATTTTTAAAAACCTACTAAAATGAAGCTATTTTTTTTCCTATGAATTTATTTATTTTGTTATCCCTTTTATCCTGGCTTACAGAACTATTTAGCATACAATGAGCTACAGAAAACAGTGCCATGTATCACACATTTCATGTGAGGGGCCAAAGAATTCTAGTAAGGGAGTTTCAGAGCTGTGTACAGTAGAACGCATTCACTATTATCTAAGTGACAAATCTTACTTCACACAGTTTCAAAATCCTGGCATCTTGAGGAGGCAGCAAATGGCTTGGAAAATAACAATTAATGATTTCTTCTCAGCTATATTACATACCCGTACAAAACATAAATTATATCAAAATGCACAGACAGTACTCTTACAATGGGGGAGGGGCAGGGGTGTAGTAGCTTGTCACCTGCAGCGGAAATCTATTTTGGTATCTCCTGACCCTTCTTGTGTATTTCTCCTAACTCCCCTTTCAACCTTGTATGTCTCATGAACCCTTTAACTTTCTTTGGTGTCTCTTAACCCATGTTACGTCTTCTGTATATCCTAATCCCCCCCCCCCCCCTTTACACTACCAGACACACAGAGTCAGATAAACACAGGCACACACTAGTCAAGTGCACATTGTCAGATACATGCACTATGTAACATACAGTTACACACACACAGGCATGCACTCATCACACACAGTCAATGACACACAGTCATATGCAGTCATATAAAGTTACAGTCACACACACATACACAGATACAGCCACACACAGTTACAGTAATACACAGTCACACACACACACAGTTACAATCCCAAACACAGTTACATGCATGCACACAGTTACAGGCTCTCACACTTACACAGTTACCGGTACACACACAGTTAGAGGGACACAGAGATATATACACACACACAGTTACACTCACAAACACAGTTGCAGGCACACACACACAGTTACAGTCACAAACACAGTTACAGGCTCTTATACATACATAGTTACATACACACATACAGTTACATACACACACATTTACAGGCACACAAACAGTTACATGCACTTACACACACACAGTTACAGTTACACACACAGTTACAGTTATGCACACAGTTTCCAAATCTGCCTTCTGGGTTCTACCACTATGGGCACCATTGATGTAAGAGAAACTGAGGAAGCTTCCTGCTTCCCGCTCAGCAAGTGGCTGATTGCAGTAAGGCATGGACCTGGGATGGCCGAGCAAGTCTCTGTGGCTGCTCCTTCTGGTGCCCAGAGCACATGCTCCCCCAGCACCCACCTAGTTTTGCAGTGCGGCGGGGACTGTGCATTGTATTGCTCTTTACCTCTCTTTATCTACTTCTTGCTCTAAACATTGCATTTTAGAGCAGTTTTTATTAAAATCATATAAAATATATAACACTTTAGAAAAACATATTTCGATCAGAAACATAAAACTATGTAAATAAAAAAAATATTAAAAGCAGATTGAGTGTCATTACTTACTTTTCTATTTAAACGGTCAATAAAAATCTGGTTGGATAGGTGCGTCAGTTCCAGAGCAGACAAACATAAGGTGACTTCACTCCTGTTATTATTCTGAATGTGAAATATTAAAAAGAGTATTTAGTTAGTTATTTAATATATTTATTAGTAATTTCAAATAAAAGGCAAAAGTGATGATAAGGTGCAATAATCATAAACTTTCTCCTTTTTTTCAGCAAGTAGCAATTTAGCTTTAACCTATTTACAGTGTTGGTGAAGTAAAGCAACTTTTGGTTATTTTTAATAATGATGGCTTACTTGTATATATGTATGCATGTATTTTTAATATAATCGGATACAATCATCTGTCTTATTTTCAAATTCCTTAAATCCCACCTTGCCCACCCTAAATATAGTAAAATCTTACTTTTGATCCAGTCTACTGCTGCTTGCTCTGCCCCTGATCTGCCTGCTTTACTGACATCATCAGAAATGTTGAACCCAGCCAATCACAATGCTTTCTCGTAGGAAAGCATTGGATTGGCTGAGACTGTAAAGGAGGCAAAACATGGGCAGAGCCAGCACAAACCAAACACAGCACTGGACAATCAGCATATCCTCATAAATAAAGCATCAAATCAATGCATCTCTATGAGGAAAGTTCAGTGTATCCATGCAGAGGATGGAGACACTGAATGGCAGTCACACTGTACAGCACTTCCCCAGGAAGCACCTCTAGCAGCTATCTGAGGAGTTGTCATTGGAGCTATCCCTAGGCTGTAATGTAAGCACTGCATTTTCTCTGAAAAAAAAACAGTGTTTACTGCAAAAAGGAATTATTCTACTCACCAGATCAAATGCATTAAGCTGTAGTTTTTCTTGTGTCTATACTGTCCCTTTAAATTTAACTGAACCGAATCCTGATTAACAGATATTACCAGTCATTTAATTGACCTTGGTAAGGCTGCATCCAACCTACCAAGAATAAACCCTGAGGTTTAAACAATCTTTTGAATTGTTGTATTATGCAAAGGTTATAATTAATGGAGTATTATTTAAAGGTTATAATGGTATTAACTTGTTGTCATTAAATTTAAATACAATTTTAATAATTGTTTAACAATCGATAAGCATTTTATTTTAAGGAAATGGACACCTAATAAATGTACATATAGTCACCTTTCTCCTTAATAGTTCTATCCCAGATGTTTTCTGTCAATGTTAATGATAAAAGCATATATAGGAGTGGTCTTTCTATAAATATTAGGTAATGTTGAATGTTATTTTAATTTATTTAAATATAAACCCTCCCTCCTCTTTCTTTAAACCAGATTTCACTTGTTATTTTATGTTGCTAATGGAGAATGTTAACATGCTTCTATTTCGATAAAGCATCTTACAATGTTTCTATTTTAATACAGCATAGTGTTTCTATCTTAATAATCCCACTCAGCTCACAACAACTGGGCATATAGGAACTTTTCTGGGAAGCTCCTACCCTACCTGAGTAGAATGCTGTCCCCGCCTGTTCCAGTACTAGGGTGATATTTAGCATACCGCAATACAAAAATAAAGTGTCTCGATCCTCATTTTCCTACAGAGCACCGCAATTATGGAATAACCTCAGGGACACAGTCTAAAATCTTTTAAGAGATCTATGGCAATATACCTCAGCACAGAATGCACCTGTCATGGTTGAATATATTTATCACCTGTTATATGTTAAATGTACATATGTGTGTGTATGTGTATATATATATATATTGTTTGTATATTGTATTTTTTTTTTAATATTGTATCCTATTGTAGCAATGCAATGATTTGTGTACCCAGGACATACTTGAAAACGAGATAAATCTTAATGTATCCATCCTGGTAAAATATTTTATAAATAAATAAAATAATACATACACATTGATTCATATCTCCTAACTACTGTAATGGCACATAATGCAACGTCCTTTTAATTGAACCTCTCACATATAGCGCATCCTTCATCCCCAGACATGTGTACATGGGAAACCGTTCTATTAAGTTCAGATTTAAATCCCATTTAAAAGACTACAAATAACTCTCTCACCCACGTACACAGTTGCACACCATTAGGGTTATTTACTACAGTAAAACGTGTTGGGAATTCAAAGCTATTTCAAAGTGAATTTTAAATTTAAGGCCAAAATAACTGAATTGCAATTATTCTCCAAGTCCGTCTATACTTCAATTTCAGCTACTTTAGTTGAAATTTACTTAGAATTTTCTTTGAATTTTTGAAAATTCACACTGTAGTAACTAACCCTTTTTCATGATATGTAGTAAATTAAATTGGAAAAAAACAAAAAAACGTTATTGCAGAGGATGCAAGAATAGTAGGTGGAGCGACTACCAATGTCCCCAAGCCCTTAATTCCAGGTCATGATATCATAGAGTTGTCTAACACTTTGCCTGAAGGAGTTAACACATATGCTTCTTGCAGTGTGGGTACCAGAGAGCACACTAAGAATAGACGTCAACAATTTGTGTGTCATTCTCTCCTTTTTATCCCTACACTTTATTTTTCATTTTTTAAGATTTTACACTTTATACATGGTAAAAACACTTATATATATTTTTTTATAATAGTATAACTTGTTTTTTATCTGATTTAATTCAACATACAAATTCTTAAATTGTGCTTTAGTAAGTATTTGCTCACTATTATACAACAGTTGACCTTGTCTCTCAATCTGCTTATCTATATCTTCCTACATCTCTTGTTCCCCCTTGATGAAATTCCCTCCTCACTTCATTATACTCTCACCCAAACCTTCAGGGCTTCACACTCTCATTATAAATCAATCTGTTCAAGAATGCTTAAACAGTCACTACATTGCAAACCTAGACATCTTCAACAAGTGCAAATACACCGACCTCCTATATTGCTTATGGTGCATTTGTCTCAAGAGCTCGCCGCTGTGGAATTTTCTTTTGATTTAAAATATTAATAAAATAAATATTAACCCCTTTTTGTTTTTGTTAGCATAACTATGGATTGCACAGCTAGCTATCAATGTAGGTTAAAACACCAATGCATAGTATCTATTCGGAAATACATCAAAATCAACATAATGTACATATACACAATTTTTATTTATATATTCGATCTTTACAGAAATATAATTTTTGTTTTTCTAAGAGGGGGTAGGGGAGAGTGAGATGTTTTATCAACTATAAAGTATCTCTCATATTACAATATTTAACACAGGGACTAAAATATTGCCATAAAAGCAAAAATACAGATTTTGTTGCGTACAGTAGATGTGACAAAACTAAATAAATACATTTAGTTACATAATCTGTCTATTGTTTTGTAATAATGCATGATGACATTATTAGCAATACCCTATCCTAAAAATGGCAATATAATCTAACATAATGGCATTGATCTCTTTATTTCTATGATGACATTTTTTTCTATGATGACATTTTTTTTTCTTAAATGCTTTCTTTGCTGCGAGGGAGGGGGTAGGCTGTTATTTTTACCTCAAATGCATAGACTCAATGGATCTCTAATAGTAAACGTGTATCCTTCCAAGCTAAAAATCATGAAATATCCACAAAATAAAAAGTTAAAGAGGTTTATGGGCTATATTTTGCTAAGCAATTCGGTCCAATGCAAGATAAAAAAAAATATGGTAGTGACATAGTTAACAGATAAAATAATTCCTCACCCCGTTCGTTGGTTTGCATTTTGAGACTTGAACTGTTATGGATTCGTCCTCAGTTAGACTTAGGATGTATGAAGCTTCTTTAAACAAAGCCAGGTAACTCCCATCGAACGTAACAAAACTCATGTCGGAGAAGATTGAGCAGCGACCTAGATGGGTGATATTTATCGAATTTACAGTTACAGGTATATATGTATATCATTCCTCTGGGCCTTGCTGAAATTATTAAGTTCTAGTATATATGAAAATCCCACATTTCTTTTCAGATGACAGCATTTTATAAATTATTTTTAATTATTTTCCTTTCTTATTATTTCAATCACCATTTAGCGTTACAAACCTAGTACATTTTATACTGAGAAATATCTTGCCCCTAGTGTGCCACTACAGGCTGTGTATACTACCCAGAAATATCAAAGAAAATACATATTGTGCACATAGGAGGCTTGTATACAATGATAAATATGAGATAATAAGATAGTAGGGGCAGGGATAATCCTTGAGCCAGCAGTAACGCCCCTAAACTAATAGCTACTACAACCACTTCCTCCACAGATATCTGCCATTGTAGATGTATAATATTAGAAACGCAATGTTATTCCATGTAATGCTTATTTTATATGTGTTTTATTGTATTCACAGACATCTGACATTAGACCCAACATTTGATATAAGTTTATTCGCACAAAAGAAAATGGCAGTGAATTTTAAAATGATTTCACAATTTTAGATCAAGATTTTAACCAGATCAAAGATTTTAGCCAGACATCAGTTATTGTATCACAAAATATTTAATTCCTTTAAAGGAACACTATAGTCACCTAAATTACTTTAGCTAAATAAAGCAGTTTTAGTGTATAGATCATTCCCCTGCAATTCCACTGCTCAATTCACTGTCATTTAGGAGTTAAATCACTTTGTTTCTGTTTATGCAGCCCTAGCCACACCTCCCCTGGCTATGATTGACAGAGCCTGCATGAAAAAAAAAACTGGTTTCACTTTCAAACAGATGTAATTTACTTTAAATAATTGTATCTCAATCTCTAAATTGAACTTTAATCACATACAGGAGGCTCTTGCAGGGTCTAGCAAGCTATTAACATAGCAGGGGATAAGAAAATCTTAATTAAACAGAACTTGCAATAAAGAAAGCCTAAATAAGGCTCTCTTTACAGGAAGTGTTTATGGAAGGCTGTGCAAGTCACATGCAGGGAGGTGTGACTAGGGTTCATAAACAAAGGGATTTAACTCCTAAATGGCAGAGGATTGAGCAGTGAGGCTGCAGGGGCATGTTCTATACACCAAAACTGCTTCATTAAGCTAAAGTTGTTCAGGTGACTATAGTGTCCCTTTAATAATTTATGCACAATTGCTCATCTTGGCCTCAAACGAATATTATTGGATAAGCTTTTTAAATGATATAATATTTTTGGATAAACATATAAAATTATTCATTTTAAAAATACTAAAATATGAAAATATAAAAAAAAAATATGATATGTAAAAATAAATCAATATTGAAATATGTTTCAAGATATGACATCATTTTAAACCTTTATTCCAAAAATATATTGCATTATTTGCAAAGCTTAGCCAAAAATATTCAATACAGGCCTTAGAGATTAAACCCCATCTACGTTATGTGCAGAATATTACAGTTTTTGTTTTTTTTAATATGATAATTAACAAAGAAAATTAACTTACAAGCACACTCCCATTTTGGGCAACATTTGTCACCATTTATTTGAACAGCAAATCCCAAGAGTCCACAGCTGGGCTGTGTGGCGTTATAAGGGCAGTGCTGGGATTTGTTGACCTGTATTAACTGTCCATCTACACATATGTGCTTTATACAGTCGTTTTCTGTGTACGGCTAAAAGAGACAATATATTGATTATGTTAATCAAAAGCCAATACCAATGCTGACAACTGGTTTTAAAGAAGAACGGTCAAGTAAATAATGCATTAAAACTTTATCTCCGCTGCACTATTGTGTTACAGCAATTTGCTGTCTCATGATGACTTGAAAATAAACATACTGATTTAGACATCTAATACAGAAATACTAGTATATGCACTCCGAAATTTTACTTTTTTATGTACTTTGCTGGAAAAGTATGTAATTTTTTTTTTTTTTAAACTATAAATTGCTAAGGTTTAGTTAGCTGTTAGGTTATGTTAAAGTGACATTTCCTCTTTAACCCATTAAGGACCAAACTTCTTTAATAAAAGGGAATCATGACATGTCACACATGTCATGTGTCCTTAAGGGGTTAAACAATGGATACATTGTAAACCTTCCCTATATCTTAAATGTGCTGTAACCACAACCGTATATACTGTATATGCAACTATCTAAACTGAAATGCAACATTTAGGCTTAAAGGGGCACAAGAAGCACCAGAACTACTACAACTTAATGTGTCTAGAGTCCGTCCCTGCAGGCCGAGAGATGCATTGGCTATTTGCAGTGCATGCGCACGAGCCTCCGAATGATTCCCAGTGGAGAAGCATTGGATTGTCTGCAATCAGGTTTCATGGAATCCAGGATGCCAGGGTCGTTTATGTTTATACAATGTGCCATACATTTCACACATTTAATACAATTGTAAGTTATTGACTGTTGCTTTTTAGAAATCTTTATTGTTGCAATTAACACTAATCAGAGGTGCCCTGACCATTGACGTCTATGAAAAAGCTATCAAAGTACTCAGATATAAAACTACGGTAGATCCATTTGTTTATGAGAGCGAAAGCAGTTTGATTATATTGCACTTGCAAATAAACCTACAATATGTGAGATCACTAAAGACATATAATGGCAATGCTCCAATATAGGCCAAGAACAAATGATTAATTATCTTACTTATCTTACATATTAAACTATGTTTTGTGATTTATCTGTTACTAGGTAAATAATTCCAGTGTTAACACATCTTATGCTAACCTAAGAAATTACAATTTCAGGCTATTCTTGACAGACACACTCTTTGGGTCACAAATGAAGGGTTAATGCAATTGGTGTTTCAGACAATCTATGAAGGAATAAATATTGTAGGTATTCCATGTAACTTACTATACAAGTCTGGATGGTTGCAGTATCAGAGGGTATTATGGTTGAGGCAGAAATTCCTTCATAGACATCTTCTGTTTTTGTATGGTCCCCAGGAAGAGCTGTGATAGGCCCTGGCTGTGTTATGGATGAAACGGAGATAGATTCTGTAAATAATGGCACTACTGTTGCATTTAGATGGACCAGGGTTGTTAACGTATGAGAAGAGGTCATTGTTGACGTTTCAAGTTTTGGTTCGGGACTAGTTGTGAGTGGTTCAACACTACTAACCAAACTACTTATATGTGACAATTCTGTGTGAGGACTTTGCGTATAAGTAATGTAGCTAGTATTTGTACTTTGGATATCAAATTCTCTATCTGTGGCATTCACTGCATGTGTGGTTTGCAATGTAACTATATCTGGCAGTTTGGAAGTAAGTTCCTCTGTTACACTGTAGCCTGTGGAATAGTTGGTTGTCTTCAATGGGGTAGCAAGAGCTTCTTCTGTGGTAGCTTTCTCAGATGATTTTGATATGTGTGTGACTGCATAAGTTAATTTATAAGTGGCACTTAGAGAGGTCCTTTCGGACAAGTAATCAGTTTGTGGCTTTAAATAATCGACTGACGAAGCAGTATGGCTTGTACCAGTATGAGGAGTATGTGTTGTGGTTAAAAGAAATTGTGTCTTAGGTTCACCTGAAACAGTATCTCTTGTTATTATTACTTCTGGCATTGATGTCTCTTCTGTGACTAACCTAGCAGACACTGATTTGGTTGGTGTTGGCTGATGAGTGGCTAATGTTTCAGATACGCCCTCCAACTGAGTGCTTGACCGAGAAATTAATTGAGCTGTTGTTTTATAGATGTCAGTTGATGACAAGTCTTTCAAACCAGTTGTGTGCTTTGTTGACATAAATAATGTTTCTACTTTTTCTGTAGATGGCAAATGTTTTTCTGTACTTTCTTCTGGTAATGTTGTTTTGGCAGTAGATGTAGACATGGCACTGGGGGATAAAGGTATTGGAGTTGGAGTTGCAACTGGTGTAGATGTTGTATTCAGAGCTGTGACTAAACTTGTGATATGTGTTATATTAACTGCTTCGGTTAACAAAGTCTTTCTTTCTGTTGTCAGGTGCGTTTTTAATGGACTTGTAGTGGAAAAACTAACAGCTGGATAAGCAGTAGATAATGAGGTAATAAAAGGTAAATATGTCCATCGAGTAGTAGACTGTGTGGTTCCAATGATATCTGACAAAGGACTTTTAGAGGTTGATGTGGATATAGAAATACTTGTTTTAATTGATGGAAAAATGCTAGTTGTTGAGAGCAGGGGCTCTGTGACATTTGTAGTTGAATAGGTTGATGAAGGCTCTGGAGAGGATGGTGAAAAGGCCTCTTTTGAAAATGTTTGAGCAGAAGATGAAAATGTGTCACGTGCAGGAAAATCAGTGGGTAACAATGTCCTTTCTGTATATGGGATGGATTTTAATGACCCAGTTACATTGCCTAACTCGTGAATTGTAGATGTATACCCCATTGTCTCCTGTTCTTCTGTTATAACTATGTGACTTGTAGAAATTTTGTCTGTTGAGGTCTCAGTTGCATTAAATATAATTGGAGAAGTTACAGTAACTTCAGGAGATTTATATTCCACTGAGGATGGTTTTGAGGATTCAATCTTTCTTGTTTCTGTAAATGGATATTTTGTAGTACCAGTAAGATTCAGCAATCCTGTAGGAGTTTGTGTAGTAACATTGGATGTTTGAAATGTAGTTTTACCATCTGTCATGTGTAGTTCAGGACTTGTGGACAAATGTATCAAATCCCCTGGAGATGTCAAAATGGAAACTATAGAGGTCATACTGGATTTGACCTCAGATGATGTATGAATTTTTGTTATTGGTGTTGTTGGTTCTATTTTAGCTTGGATTGTTAACAATGGTAAATGGGATGTTAAAGTTGGAACCTTTGTGGTACTTTCCAAAGTGGAGGCTAAATGTGATGTCTCTAAAGACGAAGGAAATGATGATGTTGTAGAAGTGAAAAGTGTAGGAGCCAAGGAAAAGGTCAGTGACGCAACACTGGAAACTCTATCAGTTATCTCAGATTCTGAGGCAGTACTTAAGATTGATTGAGGTGAAATGTATTCGCTCATTCCTGGTGAACTTGTAGTGGGACGCAAAGAAGTAGACATTTCTGGCAACAGTGTCTTAGTTTTGGTTATGTTGTGTTCCTGAGTTGAAATTTGTTTCACTGTAAGATCACTAGAAATTTCAGTTGTTAGTACTTTTGTGGAAAGTGAAGCAGTTATTTCTGTTTTTAAGGACACTAGTTCTGTAATTAGTGAAGAAAGTGGGGGTATTGTAATATTTACATCTGGAAATATTGAGGACTCACTTATTAAAGTGTGTGTTGTTTCACTTGGTTTTGTTAAAATGATAGCAGGTGTTGATAACTTTTCTTCTACAGCAGGACTAGGGGACAATGTAGATGGTACAGTTGTGGTGGTGTATGAATATAAATACTCTGGAAGTGTTTGAGATACACTCATAGTCTCCTGTGATGTAATTATTACACCTGTGGAAAATACTTCCTTTGTGGTATGATCTGTGGGTGTAGGCATCAAAGTACTTGAAGATGTGATTAATACTGGTTTTAGAGATTCTGTGGATATGGCAGTTGAAATACTAGGAGTATGTACTTCTTTGGGTGAAATTGCAGTTATATCAGTTCCTTGAGTAGCTGTATATGTTGAAACTTTACTGGTGGGCATTCCAGTAACAAATTGAGAAATTAATGGTGTTGTAAAATTGGATAACATTGTCACTAAAGTTCTTTCATCAGCAGTAGTTGTTGGTTTTATTGGTGGCAGTGAAGCTATCTCTCTTGTAGTTATACCTTCTGCCTCAGCAGTTTTAATAGGTTTTGCAGATGTTGATGACGGGACAGTGCCAACTAAAGGTAATTGTGAGCTCCCTGTGGATACACTGGATGGTGTTAGTGTAATATTAGATATTTTCGCTGTAGTTAAAGTAACTTCACGAGAAGGAGAGGAATCTGTATCAGTTTTCACTTGAGTAATTCTCGTAACATGAGGGGCTGTCACTGATTCTTCTAAAGTCGATCTGCTGCTGGTGCCGGTTTCTATGCCAGGGCTCAAACTAAAAATGTCTTCAGATGTGGGTATTACTTGAGTTATTGGTGACCACTTTGTGGCAGGTGCCTGTGAAATGTGCATTGTTACTGTTGAAAGAGATGTAGGAGTTGAGGCATTTGTGGACATTACTGTATGGGGCACTACTCCTGTCATAAATTCAGACAGTTCTGTAGTTATAACACCGGATGTGGACACTGTAGATTTGGTGACTTCGGGTTGCATATGTGATGATGATGATGATGATGATGATGATGATGTAAAAGATTTGCTTGGTGATGATGTCACATTAAGTGATGTTGACAGAGTGTGTCGTTCCGTCGGTGCTGGCGTAGAAGGTGGAACAGACACAGCAACTGGAGGCTCAATACCTAAAGAAAAAAAATATACGCATAAAGTCATATCTTTATAAATATATATATATATATATCAGAAATTACTTTTATACATGCTGAACATCTTAATATGTAATATTTTAATATTACAATGGAGGAAAATCTTTAAAGATGACACAATAAAAAAAAAGATCAAATTCAAATAAAAATGCAAAATAGAAGAAAAAAAATATATATATTTTTTATATATATGTCACCTTATCGTTTACCTTACATTTTAACCTTTAAATACAGAGGAACTTATTCACTATGAAGTCAACGGCAGTGTACTTAAAACTGAATTACAAATTATAATGCAATACAGCTTATTTGAACATAATTCTTAGTTAGTCTTTCTTAATTTGAAATGTGGGTTTAGTTGTCTACTATTCAGCTTCATAAATAAACCCTAATGTCTTCTGCTAGCTGTATTTTATTTGACCACAATTACGAGTTTGTTAACATGAGTGTCACATACTTATCTGTACCCGGCGCCCGCACCGCTCCTCTCCTCGGGCCCCGTGGGCAGAACGCTTGCAACCACGTTGCCGCACTACCGCAGTCCTCAGGCTGCGCGGCCTGAGCGGTATACTCACCTTTGGTCCGGTGAACAGCTCCCTCTGCTGGTTCGTGAGCCAAATTGCAGCTCCTTAAATAAAATGATTCCCATGACGTCATGCCCTTAAAGGAACCGTGTCATTTAGGTGACCCATGCTGTGTGGTGTCGCAGAGATGATGTGGACCCATGGAAACTCTTCTGAACCTATTTAAGGCCTGTTCTAGCCTTAACTCATTGCCCTATTGTGGATTATGTCCTGATACATGCTATATATAAGTCTCTTTTGTTGTATTCCTGTTATTGACCTTGGCTCATATTTGACTTATGATTTCTGGTGTCCTGACCTTGGCTTTGTATTTTGACTAGTGATTTATCTTATCCTGACCCGGCTACGTATTTGGCTTGTGATTTTCTAGTATCCTGACCTGGCTTTGTATATACTCTGTGTACTGCTGAATTCCTGACCTTGGCTTACCCTGACCTTGTTTCTTGCTGTTTTAATACGTTAAGTCCGTCCATTCTAAGGCTCGGTAACACGTCTTTCGGATCCACCTTTTGTGGGTTTTCACTTTCCAGCGTGTTGGGGTAAGACTCCCGTGACAATGATACATCAAAGCATGGCATTTATTAATTAATATATATTTTTTAGGAATTCCTCCTAAGACATTTCACTTGTTTTTCATACATAGGGTCAAGCAAACAACAGTAAATATAGAGGGAATCGTATATATCTAAGATTTTTTTTGTTTGTTTCTGAAATATTTAGTTTAATTGCATGCATTAGATTCTTGTATTAATCACCATTATTTAAGGTACAGAATGTTCTAAAACTACTTACAATCCTCTAGGAAGACACATTTCCGTGTGATTTCATCCAGTACCATGTGTAACGGGCATGACGGGACGCAGCCTTCCACTCTTAAAGAAAAAAATGTTATTTGAGAAAATATATGTGGATATGTACAATTATTTCCTGGGAATATATTTACTATTATAGTTGCTGATGGAGTTTTATTGGATAAATTTCAATTTTCTTAGATAATCTATGACAACCATCTCTATCCTTTAAAGGTGGTAGAGGTACTTATTAGACTTGTTCAAAACGAGAAATTTTGTTTCAGCTGAATACATTTTTCCGAAGATAGAAGGCCAGTTGGGCACAGCCGCCTGTCGATTTGGTAACCGAATCAAGAGGGCAAATCAAAAAGGCCCAAATGGGCCAATCAACGTGTTACAAACTATAATCATAATATTATGCTTATTTTTTTCTGTACACCGATAGCAGCATATGGTCCACAGATCAAGTAAGAAAAAGCAACCAATACAGGGAAACAGGAAAAGCCGTAAAAAAATGTCTATATTTATATATTATATATTTGTTAAATATATAATATATAAATAAAAATTGCCTTCAATCAACTTTTTTTTTTCAATTTAGATTATTGATCCCTCTCCCCTTAAACATGTTTTGTATTGCGCATTTTGGTTAGCCTGTTATTCCGGTATAATTTTAGGAATTTGAGCGAACACTCATTTCGAGCAAACGATACCCTTGAGTTGCATTTGTACTATAAGCACTGACTCAACACATTCTGACATTAGGCTAGTCACTCCTTCTATATCAGAGTGGATATTTGAAAGGTATTTTTTTATTAATATATTTCATAAATTCAAATGTTTAATAAACCCGTGCAATTATGCAAAAATAATTACCATATTTGTATTAAATAGCAATTAACTGCACGTTAATGCAGACATGTTAACCACATGTGGAGGGATTTGCATGATTATTATGGGGGAACTAATGTAGAGAGGGTCCTAGTGAAAGAAAGTGTTTTGAGTCCTGGTCTGGTTCAAACGTGTCTAAAAGGTAGATCTCCATCTGCTGTACAACTCCAATAATGCTATGCCAGTTGGGGATCTACTGTTTACCCATACTTGTATTTGTGAGCAGTGTTTGTGCGTTTGAATGTAAGTATATTTTTGTATAGAGTGTATGTGTGCATGTAGGGGTGTATTTGTATTTACTGGTGCCATTGGAATCCAGCGATGCACTTGTGTGTAGTGTTTTAGTTTGAATTCAGAGGTGTGTTTGTATGTAGTGTTGGTGTTTGATTGTTTGAATGGATGTTCATGCGCTGCCACATACATACATACATACATACTTACACAGATATACATGCACATTAACACACATACATAAACACACTGACACATGCACACATATATACACTGTCACATAGATTCACACACAAACACATATGCACACACTGACACATGCACACACCTTGACGCACACACACCCTGACACAGATACACACACACAGATGCACACCCTGACACATGCACACACATTTACACACACACTCTGATACACACTAACACGTACGCACAGCTTGACACAGATACACACATAATCTGACATACATAAACACACACATGTGATTTTTTTATATTTGTAGCCACCCTTCTGTTAACTTACCTTTTGTGTCCAGGAGGGTGGCTTGCTTTGAGGTTCTGCTTTCGATGGTTGAGGCTGATGGGAGTGAGTGCAAGGGTCTGTAGCAGCTCAATCCTGTGCTTCTTACCTCACTGCTGCCTGTGGTGCTGCTGCCACTTCCCTCCTCCTTCTCTGCCTCTCACGTAGAGATAGGAAGCTGGGAGGAAGTGATCGTTGTTACTTCCTCCCAGCCGGCCAATACTACAGGGCCCTGGTTGTGCTCTTAAAGGGCCGAGGAGCTGACCGGGCCCCTGTTAAGCAATAATACCCAATAGGTGGCCCTAACTGCATAGGCCACCTAATGGGCCAGCTAAAACATGCAGGTCACAGTGAAGTCACACGGACTGCACCGGCAGAAGTTCTGCCACTGATTATCCTATAAAATAACTTCTCCACTTAGAGAGGTACTATAGGCACCAATGGTTTTATAGAGGTAATGTAGACTTAATGATTTTGGTGTATAGGTCATGCCCCTGAAGTTTCATTGCTCAATTCTCTGCCATTTAGATGTTAAATTACTTTGTTTATGCACCCTACACACTTCCTGCATGTGACTTGCACAGCCTTCCTTAACAGTTAGAGACATCTAATGTTTAAAATTCCTTTATTGCATATTCTGTTTAATTAAGATTTTTTTTTTTTATCTTTCAGCACTGTTAGTTGCTTGCTAGAGATTGTAGGAGCCTCCTGTGTGTGATTAAAGTTCTATTCAAAGAGAAGGAGATAAAAACTTCTAAAGTAAGTTAACAAGTCTGATTGAAAATCAAGCCATTCTTTCATACAGGCCGTGTGAGTCACAACCAGAGGAGGTGTGGTCAGGGTTGCATAAACAGAAACAAAAGTGATTTTACTAAAAAAAAAATGAGCTAAAGTTGTTTTTGTGCTTATGGTATCCATTTAAGTGAAATCTATTTGGTTCTTGCATACTTACATGGAGAAGATAAAAGAAGAGAGAAGAGATTAGTCGAGAAAACTGAAAAGCATGCAATATCTCCCTCACATGCACTGCACGTGTGGCATACATAGTGACATATTAACCAGGGGCAACTTTGAAATAAATTATTCTGTCTAATTGTGGTCACCATTTTTTGAAAGGAGCATGTAATCTACAAATGTAATAACGTGTGCACTGTGAAAACTAACACTTAACAAGCTTATCTCAATGAATTTGTTATAATGCCTGGTGAATTTGGATACTATGTATTCTTAAGGGGTTAAACCTCTTTTAATCATGTTTTAACCATAAACAGGGCGGGATTAACATAGGGGCTGATGGAGCTGCAGCTCCAGGCCCATTGATTGAAAAAAAGTTTTAAAAAAATATTTTTTTATTTTTACTACTTTTCACATTCTCTTGCTTAAGTATGGAAAATTAAGAGGGATGTAGGGGAACCAAACTGGTGTGGACTGTCTGACAATGAAATTAGTTTAGTTGACTTTGTTCACTATGCAAATACTCTTGCTGCTTCTCTCTAACTCTGTGGCATGTTCCCTTTCTTCTACACTCACTACATACACTTTTTCTCTGTCCCAGACTGTAAAACTTTAGCTTCTGCCTACTAGTAAGAAGGTTAGGAGAGGAGTGGACCAGCGAGTGCTAGGGGACAATCCTTAGAAAGTGATGGGCTTGCGCATTATTAGACGCATTTATGCCAAGCTCAGGGTGCTGTCTCCTTGGTTGGTCTTCCTGCATGATTGGCAGGCAGCCTGACGTGCATTTTACACTCACACTCTTCGCTCAGACATGCCCCCTTTTTAGGATGTTTGTCCCTCTTGGGATGCGCATCAGTGGCCCACCCTCTTACCCCGCCCACCGGAATTCTGCTTCATCGAACACTGCTGTTAGAGGGTTTGGATTTACTTGAAAGTTGAAAGCGAGAGATTAGCATAGGGTATGTGTTTTCTGATAGCTATATCCTGTTAGTTTCCCTCCAGCACCACCTTCACCAGATACATGACAATTGGGAGGTATGATTGCTTTAGTGTTTTCTGTCAATAAGATTCTGTAATTAGGCCCATCATAATTGTCAGCACCAGGCCCAATGGGCTCTTAATCCAGACCTGACCAGAAAGTGCTCCAGACAGCACCTGTCCTGCAGGTCTCTATGTCTTGTCCTCTGGCTTCAATACGGACTTGTTGAACTGGGCAGCAGTGATACGGTAAGAGACTCTCATATTGAAAAATAAGGTGTTGGTAAAAGGCTTGTAATAATGCATTTCAAAGGTACACAGCTTTCTAATTTTTTTTTTCTGAATGCGAGGCCAGTATGTAGAGTTTCAGTTTAGGAAAAACGCTAATACTATTTTGAGATGTATTTGCAATATATGACAAGTGCATACTACAGGAGTCATGATAAAAAATATCAAACCTTGCAAGTAAAACGTATATAAATATAATCTTCAGTGATGATTAAATATGGTACTGAAGAGCCGTGTAAACTACCAGTTTGCTAAGCATTCTGGAATATGTAGTTTACATATTTGCAGTGCCAAAGTTCAGTTATTGGCGCATGAAACATTCCGCAAAGACTGATTTTTTTTTACTTGTTTGTTGATTTTATAAAATGTTATCTAAGAAGGCTATGTAATAGCTGTGTCTGATGGCATTCCGTACTTGTAATCACAAATCACATACTTTGGCAGCTTAATTCCCATAGGGAGCCAATGATTGCTCCATACCAGCATGATTTAGCAAATTCACAGCGTGCAATGATGATGCTCTGCTAAATGGCTGCATTATAATTTATTATATTCAAGAAAATGTTGCTGGATTAAAACTGAGGCCCGCCACCTGCGGGAAGCCATAATATTAATGGTTCTGCCAAAATCACATTGCTTAGCATTGACTTCATAATCCCACAAACAGTAACAAAATATCCACGGAGCATAATGCACTCATATGTAAAAGAGTTTGAGAAATATGAGGATAGAGCAAAGCGAATACCGCAATACCATTTAGATCAGCGTCGGTCAAAGTGGATTAAACGCTAAATTAATTGGTGAACTACTTACTTATTGACGTTTACTCCTTCCTGAAACAATTTAGCAGTATGGAGTATATTTAAGCAATTAAATGAACACTGCAAGCTCTCTCACAAGTTAATTAACAGTTAGTCATATTATATTGGGTGGGTTTATATTATTAAAAGGACACTACAGGCTTCCACACTCGTTACGTGCACTGTGTAGGTTAGGTTACAGTTAATAATATAAACCCACCCGGTAGAACAGGAAACTCCAGGCTCCCACACATGTTAGGTGCACTTTGTAGGTTAGATTACAGTTTGTTACATTCAGTGGGTTTATATTATTAAAGGGACACTCCAGGCTCCCACAAGTTTGGTGCACTGTGTAGATTAGGTTACAGTTAGTTATACTGGGTGATTTTATATTATTAAAGGGACACACCAGGCTCCCACACACGTTAGGTGCACTGTGTAGGTTAGTTAGTTATACTGGGTGATTTTATATTATTAAAGGGACACACCTGGCTCCCACACACGTTAGGTGCACTGTGTAGGTTAGTTAGTTATACTGGGTGATTTTATATTATTAAAGGGACACACCAGGCTCCCACACACGTTTCAATCCATTAGTTGTATGTTCCATTGATTCATTTAATTTTCTTCTTTGGTACACTTCAATAAACAGTTTTAAAAAAACCATATTGGATAAAATAAATTATCAGAAGGAGCAAATAAATCTTATTTCCTACCTTGGCACGTCCTTGCAGTGTTCACCATCTGGGTCTCTGCAGGTTCGGAAACAAGCACTGGAACAAGCATCGTATTTCCACTCACATGTGGGTCGAGGTGACAGTTTTGCTGTAAAATCTAAAAAATAAAAGTATCCAATTACTCGTCCAGAATGTGGATCTACACATAAATATTGATGATTGCCATATTCACTGTCGGCTTCAGGTAAATATAAAATTCAGACGTGGTTCCAAAAATAAATAATTAAGGTAAAGCATTCAATCATAGCTAGTGAAGCACTTCACTTAGTAAGTGCACCAATGATATTACTTGTTTAACCCCTTAACCCCTTAAGGACACAACTTCTGAAATAAAAAGGGAATCATGACGGAATATTTCCGTCATGTGTCTTTAAGGGGTTAAATTTCCTAGCTAAGCCTACCACTCTCCTAATTTCCATAAAGCAAGCACCATGAACTACAATGGATTAGCTACAGCACTCCAGCCAGTCCATGGCCCCAATTTAAACTTTTTGGGTAAGCCTATAAAATGATTTCATATTTTAAGAAATATTTAAATACTGTAATATTTAAAGAGTTTTTGATATATTAATATTTTGTTTTATATTTTTAATAGTTGGAAAAGGGAAATAGATGCTGTGATATATCTCTTGTCGCAGTACTGAAGGATTGGGACAGCATGCAGAATCTGTGCAGGGCTGCTGATAGTTAGACCAGAACCTCAATGTTCTCCAGGTCTGGACTGGCCCATTTGGGATATTTCTTGGTGGACTGCAGTGCCTGAGCCCCACCAGCCTGCCTGACTAGTATTATGTTCCTGAAAGTAATCACAGGGTGAATTGAGATGGAATAGTGCCTATGATATGTTTACCACACCAAATGCCGTTGCCTGGAGTGGAGATTGCTCAGTACTCAGTATTCCATCATGCTGCGTAGGGCCTACTAATAGAGGCTGCAGACAGACTTTATGTCTCCTTTCAACTTCACAAGCCTCCAATCTTTACACCCATATAACACACGCTCAACAACAGTGTAATCATCCATACTGAGATATCTAAGTTTCATTTACAAAACAAATGAAATTTTCTGCTACATCCACCTACGTGTCGAACCTGAAACAGTAAATGTTAAAAGATCCTGGAAAGGAAAAAAATATATTCCTTTTTGGGATATGTATTGAGATTTACCATTAGTATCGATACATGCACAAAAATATGGAAGGATTTTTAATACTCCATAAATAACAATGTATTTAAAGATGCCTCAAAGTGGTTGCAATTACTTCTATTTACTTACCGGTATATCTTAATTATACCTTTTAAATTGTAACCTTGTTTTCGTATGTCAAATTTGTTTTGTCAAAATTGTTTGTCTTGTTTTATCTATTGTACAGCACTGCAGAATATGTTGGCGCTATACAAATAATTGTAATCATATCTGCTTTGCTGAAATGCTTCCAAATTAAAAGTGCTGTGTGCTGCCATCTAGTGTTTCATAATGTAATGACAGAATTCTTTGCAACGGAAAATAACCAGTAGCTGGTAAATCAATGACCAATCAACAGATTGTTTTCTAAATTAGAAATACAAACAAATACATTAAATACAATAGTTCTAGTAAAACATAACAACATTAATATGTATATTATTATTACATTATACAATATTATAGTCTTTAAACAAATATATCCATTAAAAACAGAAATATTCTTTATATGCATATAACAGTTTTTGTGTGTATTCTCTATGTCCTTTTTAGTATGCTGTATTGTTTGTTACTACTGTATCCATTTTGGTTCTTTATAGATTTATTTGTTTGCTGTAGGAATTTTCATGTCCCTCAGTCTTAAGCTGGGACTTACAAATGACCTTTCACTAAGTCAGACTTGTGAATACTCAAGTGGCATTGAGCCTGCTTCTCTTGGGTCAGTGCCTACAGAGCCAATGACTCAATGCAATGACTTTCATAGCTAACCCTTTAGTGTCGGGGAAAAAATGAACATTATGTACAGAGGGTTATTTAAGGGATACTATTTAATACTCTATAAGTCCTGAACAAGATGCAGCGAGATCATGCTGTTCATCTCTATACGGGATGCAAAATTGTATATTTGCTCCAGCTTTCATATTAGTTAAAAAGACAGAAATGTATTAGAAAAAAAGACAGAAAAAGCACAATCTAATTGACAGGCGCTCTTTTTTTTCCTTATTTATATAGCAGATTCTACAGGAATAAACAGCAAATGGTATGCTGTAGGGCAAATTATATTGATTTGTAAATAAACAAAACATAAATTGTGCTTGTCGTAAACAGTAACACACCACAGATCCATAAAGTGACACTATAGTCACCTAGATCACTTCATCTCATTGAAGTGGTCAGGGTGCAGTGTCCCTGTTCTCTTAACCATGCAATATTAAAAATTGCATTTTTATAGAAACTGCAATGTGTACATTGTATGGTTAAGACTGCCTCTAGTGGCGGTTCCTGCAGTTTCACAGAGTACCCCATGCTTTCCATGATTACATTGTAGGGTTAAGACTGCCTCTAGTGTCGGTTCCTGAAGTTTCACAGAGTACACCATGCTTTCCATGATTACATTGTAGGGTTAAGACTGCCTCTAGTGCCGGTTCCGACAGTTTCACAGAGTTCTTCACGCTTTGCATAAGGATGTCCAACATTTAGAAAACACAAAAGGAATGCAATGAGTAACTCTGCGTGCGATGCTCCCCTCGCATGTGCATTAAGTTCCCCCTTATTGGCTGACATTGGCAGAATATTAGTCATGGAACATTGGTGTTGGGATCAGGTAAGTGAAACTGACATTGGCGAATATTAGTCATGGGACATTGGCCCTGGGATCAGGTAAGTGAAACTGACATTGGCGAATATTAGTCATGGGATATTGGCGCCGGGATCAGGTAAGTGAAACTGACATTGGTGAATATTAGTCATGGGATATTGGCGCCGGGATCAGGTAAGTGAAACTGACATTGGCGAATATGAGTGATGGGATATTGGCGCCGGGATCAGGTAAGTGAAAAACATTTTTTTTTTACCCTTAACATCACCAGTGGGGGGGGGGGGAGGGGGTGAGGGTCCTATAGTGTACTCCTAACATTATGGTGTTCCTTTAACACAATCCAATAGCAATGCAATAACACACAATGGCATTGGAGAGATCCAAGAAGCACTTGTCTACTGACAGATAATATCTCGTAAAGAGAATGAATAATAACATTTATAGTGCAAATAGAAATATAGCCTTTCATTGTGGTGCGTTATATTTTATGATTTGCACGATGTTTGTTTTGTTTGTTTATTGTTTTATTTGTAAGTGTGGGGAACAATTTTCGTGCGGCTGTTATACACTTATTGTACACGTTCTGCACAAGTTTCTGGTTGAATTGCCTTTACCGTAATTTATTAATTATTTGCAAACTGATTTGTAAGCCGCGGGACACTTGCTGGGCATAATGGGATAAGAAGTTGGAGCTACTCTACAGGGGATCGTATTTGTCTTTTTTCTACTTTTGCATCTTTTTTATTACCAAGAGGATTCAAAAATCAGAAGGAGCAATTTTGTAGCAATACATATCATTTGCTAGAGAAATCCATGAAAAGTGAGTATAAGAAAGTATGTTGCGAACTTGATGCATATTCTGCAACACGGATAAAACGAATGAATCTAAATACAATTTTGTATGAAAAAACATATGTCCTACCTTTTAGCTACAGACTCTAAATCAGGGGTCGGCAACATTCAGCACTCCAGATATTGTGGACTACATCTCCCATAATTCCCTTACAGCTATAATGCCGAAGGTTGCCTACCCCAAATAATTCTGATGGCTTGTAATATTAAGTTTCTGGGCTGTACTTATAGGTACGGTCAATATTATATGCAAATAGTATGCTTTTCAAGCATTGGGTATAGTGTATTCATAGGGCAAGCTAGTAATTTGATTTCCAATTAGAAAATGTGTATTACAATGGCAGACTATTAACTGAATAGCAAGTGTAAGCATATCTCTACATAGCAGACCAGAAAAGAAATCGCTAAACGGTTTGAATTGGAAATTCAATTTAGCTACTGTCACCTACATTTTTTAGTTTTCAAATATCTTATTGGTTAATGGAGAAACATATATTTGTATCATCAGATCATGGAAAATATTGCAACATAACACCCTAAAGCCTTGATTTAATATTTTTGGATAAGCTTGATTTAATATTTTGATTTTTTTTAAAAAACATTTTTATATTTATATATTTTTTTATATATGCTATATTTTTTTAATTTTTAGATTTAAAAAAAAATAAAAATTTCGTACGGCCTGACATATTTATTGCATCATTTAAAACAATTATAAAAAAATTATAATCAAATAAAGTTGAAGGAAAACTGTCACCTCAAAAAAATTTTTTTAATATAATAATACTTTTATCTTCAGTCTCTGCACAGAAGCAAGGGAGACTGAAGAGACTAAAAGTCAGCTTTAAAACATTATCCGACACAAGGTGCATGTATTTGGCTGAAGGATTCTGTCATATACTAAAGGCAAAGGTTTTAAAGTGATGGTTGTCTTTTAAAACATTAACTGCTAGCTACACAAATGCACGATTGTATTAAATGTATGGTACAGATAAAAACTCAACTAGGAATTATTATACAACGATCAAGGCTACTTGACTTGCAGCTTTTAACAATTCTTCTAGAAAATCAAGTGCACTCTACCCTTCTAGTCTAGTCTGGTCAGTGATAACTTGCCACATTTCTTGGTTAGCGGAACCCAAATTTATGCTTAAAAAGTTTATATATTAATCAAAGGCTTGCATTTGTCACCTGAATTATAACATTAGCACATTACTGTTCTTTAATAAATTTGTCAACTCCCTCCTCCCCAGCCACCCATTCACAAATTATAACTCACTCAACGACTAGGTGTCATTTATGTGAATAGATACTCTTGGCTCCTAGGTGTTAAGCTTTTAACTCAGTTATATTAATGAGCTAATCACATTGGATATCCTTCGTATTTGTTACAACAGGTATTTACATTAATGAGCAGCTTGTACCCACACAGTGACTACAGAAGAACGGTAACATATTAAAGAACTGTAATATATTTAGAAATCTGATGTAAATGTCATCTTGAGAACATATCCTTCATAACTCCAGTATATATCTAGAGTTATACTTGTGGTAAAACATGTATTCACTAGCATGAACCAGTAGTAGTTTACTCTACACTGAAGCGATCAAAAGGATCAAAAAGACTTTTCTCTGAGGAATCTGCTTGTTCTTGAATTTACCTAAAGCATTTCTAAACTGTGACAAGTTCTAAAAATGCATTTAAATCAGCAGTTCCATACATAGATCAAGACCGAATAGCATACCCTATTTCTTTCATATATTATTTAACCTAACCCTCCATGAGACCATTTTTGAAACTCCTCTGTGTTTTATTTTCCAGAAAAAAATTGACAAATATTGAGAAGAATTTTTTTTTTTTACTGCGCCAAGGTCCAACGTGCATTAAAATAATACCAAACATCACGATACACATTTTGTAAAGAATATGCCTGCCATCAGGCAATATGGATCTTTGTACAGCTCAAACCATGCACAGAGTTAGTGTCTCTGCATGTAACCGGTGTCAGCGAACTATTCCTCTGAGTATGGAGCAAGTCTTGTCTGTTGCAGAAAAGAAGAGGCTGTAGTCTGCCTCAGTCCCTGATTCACTTACAAATAGACCAATTTGATGCCAAGCTACCACAGTAACACAACACAACCCATTCCCTTTTTTAATTTTTACTTAACAGTATTATTTACTAAAGTAAAAATTGTTGAGAATTCAATTAAATTGAAAGAACATAATTACATTATTATGTTATTTATATAGCGCCATCAAATTCCGCAGCGCTTTACAATGGGTGGACGAACAGACATGTAGTTTTAACCACACAAGTTGGACACACAGGAACAGAGGGGTTGAGGGCCCTGCTCAATGAGCTTACATGCTAGAGGGAGTGGGGTAAAATGACACAAAAAGGTAAGGGTAGTATTAGACTAGTGACAGTTGCAGAAGAGCTATTAACAGTTTAATTGATACGCCTTTATGAAGAAGTGGGTTTTTAACGATTTTTGAAGGAGTGGAGACTGGGTGAGCATCTAACGGAGAAGGGAAGTGAGTTCCACAGGAACGGTGCAGCCCTCGAGAAAATTACATAATATATTTTGAATTGTGCTGTGAGGCAGTAGCACACAACCCTTTCTATTGTATTGGCAAATACCCCCATCCCTCTTGTAATACCCTCCAGTTGCATCCCAGGAGCAGATGATGAGCTGATAACATATTAGTTTATCCAAAACCACAGCATCCCTCCCAACATCCCTTCCAACATAGGGTCGTGGTGGGTGGGTCCCCGAGTGGGCACAGTGGCGTCACTAGGGGGGCAGAGGGGGCCATAGCCCCCCCTAGATCAGGCTGTGCCCCCCTTTGTGCCCCCCCAATTGAAAGTGAACTTACTGCTTGCTGGGCTCCCTCCATGTTACTGAGCCCAGCCCCTGAGCAGATGGATCCTGCAGGCAGGGGAATCCCCCTGCCTGTAAACACGGAGAGACACTGGAAGGAGGAGGGAGCTCCTGCTCCCCCCAGCAGAAACAAAGGGGAGACTTCCTGCAGGCTGGAGAATGGTTCCTCCTCCACAGCACTAGAAGTCTCCCCTTCAGTGAGACAGCCTGTTTCCTGCTCCCTCCTCCCTCCAGTGTCTGTGTGTACAGGGGGATTCCCCTGCCTGCAGGATCTGCTCAGAGGCTGGGCTCTCAGTAACATGGAGGGAGCCCAGGGAGCAGTAAGTTCAGAATGGTCCCTCCTCCACAGCACAAGCACAGGTATGGCCCACATGGAGCCCAAGGGGGCTGATTTTGTGTATGTTTGAGTGTGTATTAGTGTGACTAAACTGGTGTGAGTGACATTGTGTGTGTATAGTTCAGTAAGAGTGTGTGTTAGTGAGAGTGTGACACATTGTGTGTATGTCTATACTGAATAGTGTGTGTTAGTGAGAGTGTGAGACATTGTGTGTGTGTATACTGAATAGTGTGTGTTAGTGAGAGTGTGAGACATTGTGTGTATGTCTATACTGAATAGTGTGTGTTAGTGAGAGTGTGATACATTGTGTGTGTATACTGAATAGTGTGTGTTAGTGAGAGTGTGAGACATTGTGTGTATGTCTATACTGAATAGTGTGTGTTAGTGAGAGTGTGAGACATTGTGTGTGTGTATACTGAATAGTGTGTGTTAGTGAGAGTGTGAGACATTGTGTGTATGTCTATACTGAATAGTGTGTGTTAGTGAGAGTGTGATACATTGTGTGTGTGTATACTGAATAGTGTGTGTTAGTGAGAGTGTGATACATTGTGTGTGTGTATACTGAATAGTGTGTGTTAGTGAGAGTGTGAGACATTGTGTGTATGTCTATACTGAATAGTGTGTGTTAGTGAGAGTGTGAGACATTGTGTGTGTGTATACTGAATAGTGTGTGTTAGTGAGAGTGTGAGACATTGTGTGTATGTCTATACTGAATAGTGTGTGTTAGTGAGAGTGTGAGACATTGTGTGTGTGTATACTGAATAGTGTGTGTTAGTGAGAGTGTGAGACATTGTGTGTATGTCTATACTGAATAGTGTGTGTTAGTGAGAGTGTGAGACATTGTGTGTGTGTATACTGAATACTGTGTGTTAGTGAGATTGTGGCACAGTGTGTGTATACTTAATAATAGTGAGTGTTAGTGGGAGTGTGTGACATTGTGTGTATACTTAATAGTGTGTGTCAGTGACGTTGTGTGTATACGTAATAATAATGTGTTAGTATGTGACATTGTATGTATACTTAATAATAGTGTGTGTTAGTGAGAGTGTGTCAGTGACATTGTGTATATACTTAATAAATGTGTGTTAGTGAGATTGTGTGACGTGTGTATACTTCAGTAAGAGTGTATGTTAGAGTGTGTAAGTGACATTGTGTGCGAGTGACTATGCAACCAATTATATTCATAATACATTTGATAGATTATAATGAAAAAAATGTTTCTTACAGTGAACCTGTCAGACAGGTTCACTGTAACATTAATGTAAACCCATTACTATAAATTAAATCCCACAATATTATAAATAAAATCCCACCAAATGAATGAAAATTTTATTATAACAGCTATAAATTATATATTTCATGTAAAATGTATGTATTACAGACATCCCAACATGCAAAAATGCATTTCAGGGAGGTGACTTCACAAGTTACTACGCCACCCCCGTGCACATGTGCGGTCACTCCAACTCCCCCTGACATGCTTGCGCTCACTCTCCCCCCTCCACCAACACACACAGACACACAGATACGCGTACTGGCACATACACACACTCTGGCACATACACACTGACACACAGATACACACACATATTGACATGCACAGAAGTCATACTTTATAGATTTGATTGTGTGTGTGATTTCCGGGATATTGTGTATGATCTGCGGGTGTCAGGGAACTGCATTCAACATGTGAGAGTCTCCCTGAACTACCGGGAGACTTGGGATGTCTGGTATTTGGCAGTATGTGTGTATGGATGGATGTATTAGGCAGTGTGCGTGTATGGGTGTATGTATTAGGCAATATATGTATTGTGCAATGTGTGTGTGCAGATGGATGTATTAGGCAGTATGTGTGTATGGATGTAAGTATTCAGTGAGCATGTATTAGGCAGTGTGCGTTTATGGGTCTATGTATTAGGCAATATGTGTGTATAAATGTATGGATGGATGTATTAGGCAGTGTGTGTGTATATGTATCAGGCAATATGTGTGTATAAATGTATGGGTGGATGTATAAGGCAGTGTGTGTGTATATGTATCAGGCAATATGTGTGTATAAATGTATGGATGGATGTATTAGGCAGTGTGTGTGTATGGGTGTGTATGTATTAGGCAATATGTGTGCAGGAGCAGAGCAAACAGAGAGGAGCAGAACAAGCAGAGAAGAGGCAGCGCAGAGCAAGTAGAGAGGAGCAGAGAGGACAAGAGCAGAGCAAGCAGAGAGGAGCAGAGCAAGTAGAGAGGAGCGGAGCAGATTAAGTAGAGAAAAGCAGAGCAAGTCGAGAGTAGCGGAGCAGAGCAAGCAGAGAGAGGCAGAGCAAGCAGAGAGGAGCAGAGCAAGTAGAGAGGAGCGGAGCAGAGCAAGTAGAGAAAAGCAAAGCAAGTCGAGAGTAGCGGAGCAGAGCAAGCAGAGAGGAGTAAAAGCAGACCATGCAAATAGAAGCACAGCATGCAGAGAGGAGGCAGAGCAGAGCAAGCAGAGAGGAGGCAGAGTAGAGAGCAGCACCGCTGAGCAAGCAGAGAGAAGCAGAGCAAGTCGAGAGTAGCGGAGCAGAGCAAGCAGAGAGGAGTGGAGCAGAGCATGCATATAGAAGCACAGCATACAGAGAGGAGGCAGAGCAGAGCAAGCCAAGAGGAGCAGCGCAAAGGAGGCAGAACAGAGCAAGCAGAGAGGAGCAGGTATTGTGGCCCGCGGCCTCTGCCACATCTAGGTTCTGAGAAAAGTGAATTAATTGCACTGATTACAGTGAGTGGTGTGAGTGTGACAAAGGTTACTTACTCCTGATTGCAGACAGTGAGTGGTATGACAGTGGCACTTACTCCTGAGATTGCAGACAGTGTTGTGACAGTGTCACCTTACTTACCAGAGATTGCAGACAGTGTGCAGTGCGGCCCCACATAAGGTGTGAAACCTTACCTACCTGAGAGTGCAATTTGCAGAGGGACTGAGTGAGCGGAGCAGACACTCCAGACAGTGGCACTACTACTGTAAGTAACGTGAACTTTAATTGCAGCTTTTGACTAAATTATATGTATGTAACCAGGATTCCATATTGTGAGCATGAAGATGAAACAAGTCATTTTAGTTTGTGTTGGTATAGTATTCACCAACTATAGGTCAGGGCACAAACTTTAGTGCCATCCATTTTTAGTTGTTCATGGAAGTAGAGCTAAATCTGCTCTTCTTACAGGAAAAATTAATTTGAGTTAGCCTCTCAAAATACAACTTTGTCTCACTTTAAAATGCTTAAACTCTAGCGTAGAGAATACACTGTTAAGTGACCATTTTCTATGTATGTGAAATATTTATATAGAAGTGTTAATTTAAATTCCCTTCAAATTGCATGTTGTATATTATTTAAAAAAATAAATATTTAAAAAAAAAAAAAAAAATAGTTTTGTAACATTTCTGGCATCATGAGATATTGTTACAATTGCATATCTAAAGCAGACTTTAGCATATTTATCAAGGTGCTGGAAATCTGAATTTTGTTAACTTTTAAATGTTCTCCACGTGTATGTGTGTGTACACACACACACACACGTTTTGTAATTGCCCCCCTACTTCTGTCCCTGGCCCCCCATGTGCCCCCCTAAATATGAATGCTGGAGACACCACTGAGTGGGCATCATCTGTGACACAGACAGCATCACTAGTGATGCCCGTCTAATGATGCACTCTGACTCACTGTGCCATCTGGGATAGTTCCCTGGTGTCACACATCTGGGAAAGAAGAGTGGTGGGACAGAACCTAGAAATTGGGACTGCCCCAGCAAAAGTGAGACTGTTGAGAGGTTTACTCTGGCATAAACATTCTCTGTTATCACACATCATGTCCATCATGGGCAGAACAAACAGGGATATATGTATACCAACATGGATTATCAATGAATGATATTTTACCAGAATAGAAAAAACAAAAAACATTAACACAGTGCCCAGCCTCATACATCTTGCCCATTTGGAAGATAGAGGATCGATGGAAAATAAGCCTACATTCAAATTAATAAAAAAAAAAAAAAAAGGAAAAAAGTAAACTGCACCATTATGTTTACCCTTTTTAATTACATTTGATTATTACCGTATATTCTCTTCTATTGCAAGAATATCACTTTGTTCAGCATCTACGCTAGATTATGCAGGTTCTAAACAATTCTTCCAAAACAAATTTAAAAAATGTCTTTCAGATATAATTGGCTTTTATCACATTGAAAAGGTTTGTGTTACGGTATATTGCAGCAGGTGTTGTAATTCACGCTCCAACAATTTGCTTCTAACCCCATTTGAAAATCTTGCGTATGTAAGTTTTGATATGTTTTCACTTTCTCCCTAGATCTTAAAGTTTATCAAAGATGTTTGTAAAACCTTTCCGTGACCCGACATGTGTATCTGGTCATTGACAATCAGCACATGTAATCGTCCTGTCAACTACTCATAGGTGATTTTTTTTATTTATTTTTTGTTAGAATTTTTTTTTTCTAAAAAAGGAAGAAAAAAGAAAGACTATTCAATGAAAAACAAAAACTATATAAATATGTAGGCTGACATTTATTACTAAATAAAATAGAATTTTCTTGGAAAAAGTACAATATGACAGATATAGACAGACTCGTTTGAAAATTAGAGAAAACATCGATATAATTACTTAACTTACTTTTAGATCTTTGTTCTACAGCTGTTTTTGTTTTTTTAAATTTTTTAAATAAAAAAATTAAAAAAATTGTCAGTAAGACTAGGATAAATAACTAAAATAAGAAAAGGTGAGAAAAAAGTTTGCTGAGAAATATAACATAAATGGGTCTAATGAGATTTGGAAATGCTAAGACTGTAAGCTGCAGACTACACAAAAAGAAGACCAAGACAAGTTGGCTACACGTGGAAAAAATTATTTTAAAATAATGGAGGATAAATTCAAAAGCTAATTCCTTCTCGTGGTAAAATTTTTTCTTTAAGCAAACTACTAATTAATATCACCAAAGAGTTACTTGATAGACATATCAATGCATACATACAGAAAATGGATGAACACGCTGTATACAATGCGTGCAGCATTAGCTGTAATATTACACCCTGTTATATCTATATACATCTGTATATGTACAATATCCTTGGAGCCTATATTGATGCACACACCTGTTACAGGTGGTGGGGCTGAAGATCTGCCAAATTTGTTATTCAGGAAAGTATTTGTCACTGTTGCTG
Source organism: Pelobates fuscus (assembly GCF_036172605.1). Classification (NCBI taxonomy): domain Eukaryota; kingdom Metazoa; phylum Chordata; class Amphibia; order Anura; family Pelobatidae; genus Pelobates; species Pelobates fuscus. The sequence goes on along the minus strand of NC_086328.1, from coordinate 111,003,887 downwards.
TTACCCTTACACACAGGAAAAAGGATACCCACAAAGTGAGGGTCTAAAAGCCGTATTACTGGATCTTAGAGTGGCCAGATTTAATGATTTACAAGAGAAAATCAAAGTCAGAAATAGCCGAAAGTCAGGAATACAGAGATACAGATACACAAAAACAAGCCAGGTCAGGATGGATACTAGAAATACACAGGTCAATATACAAGCTGGGTCAGGATAATAGAAATACACAGGTCAATATACAAGCTGGGTCAGGATACTAGAAATACACAGGTCAATATACAAGCTGGGTCAGGATACCAGATATACACAGGTCATTATACAAGCTGGGTTAGGATACTATTATTATTATTATTATTATTATTATTGCCATTTATATAGTGCCAACAGATTCTGTAGCGCTTTACAATATTATAAGAGGGGGGATTTAACTATAAATAGGACACAGACACAGACACATACACACAGCCACGCATACATACACACAGACAGACATACACAAAGACACATACATAAATACACACAGACACATACATACAGACAGACATACACACAGACACAAACATACAGATAGACAGACAAATACACAAGACCAGGGCCGGTGCAAGTATTTTTATGTACATAGGCGAAGATGTATTTCCCCCCCCCCCCTCCCCCCTCCCCGAAAAATAACATCTTCACCTGTGTGCCTCTTAACCAGCCCCTCTCCCCGTCCATTATTAGTCCCCTCCCTTCCCTGTCCCTTAGTGTTCTGACAGTCACACACACTCAATGACAAACACACAGACTCACTGATCTGACACACACTCATTCATTGACACACACACGCTGATTGACACTCATTGACAGACACACTGATAGTCACACACAGACTCAATGACAAAGATACTCTCACTGATGTGACAGACACTCACAAACACCTACTGACAGACACACACATACACTGACACACTCATACACTCACATGCAACACTCATACAATCACTCACAGACACTCACAGACTCACTCACACACATACACTCACTCACACACTCACAGACACACATACACTCACTCACACACACACTCACAGACACACAGACAGTCACTCAGACACACATAAAGTCATACAGTCACTCACAGACACACATACACTCACACACACTCACAGACACATACACACTCACTCACTCACTCACACACACACGTGCACTCACACACAGTCACTCACACACACACACACACAGGTTAGAGCTCCCTCACTGCGTCTGATCTCAGCAATGCCGCCCGCCGCGCCGGGGGTCGAGATGGTGGCCTGGCAGGAGGGAGAGCTTCCCTCCTGCCGGTCACTGAAATCTTGCGCCCCCGGAGCCGGTGCGCCCTGTGCCGCCTTATGGACACGGTGGCCCTGCACAAGACACACATACATACAAAGACACATACACTCAGACAGTCAGATAGACAGACACACACATACAAACAGACACATACACACATACAGACAGACACACACACAGACAAATACATACAGACACATACACACACACACACATACACACAAATACACACACATATACAAAATGTTTAAGTCACCCTCCTGTTTCTTACATTTTAGGTGCAGGAGGGTTACTTTCCCTGGGGTCCAGTTGTGGCTCAGGTTGATGGGAGTCAGAGTTCCCACTCTGACTCCCTCTCCTTCCTCCCACCAGCTCTCTGATAGCTGGAGGAGTGATCGGGTCAGTTACTTCCTCCCAGCAGTGATCTCATCACAAGGGGCCCGGTCGCGCTGTTAAAGTGCCGCAGCACTGACCGGGCCCCCGGGAAATCCATACCCATCGGGTAGCCCTAACAGCATGGGCCACCCGATGGGCCCCTTCATGTGAAGCCCCGGCAGTTTTCCGCGCGGGCCGGGGCAGCAAAACATAGTGGCTGGTACCCAATTGCAGGGGTCCGCAGGGTGGCCGGGCCCCCTGGTGTGACAGGCCCAGTCACAGCTGCCACCCCTGCGACCCCTATATGTACGCCACTGGTAGAGGTTATGATGGGTTTTAAGGCACTTCTTGAAGACTATTCACAATTCACAATTGAAGACTAGGGTAGAGTCTGATGACGGTAGGCAGGCTATTCCATAGGAAGGGAGCTGCCAGCAAGAAGTCCTGCAAGCATTAGTTGGCCAAGCAGTGAACAGGAGAAGGCCCCAGGCAAAGTCGGTAAAGTAGCATACAAAGCTATCGGCTGTAATGTTAGTTTGAGGGGTGGCCACAGCAGGACGAAGAAGAGAGTTAAAGGTGTCAAAGAGATGCCTGGGATTGTGGGAGCATGAACTAATGAGAGAGAAAAAGTATGACTGTTTGGCGAGGGCAAGGGCTGCACTGTATGAACATAATATACATCTATAATGGAGAAAGTCTGACTGCGTACAGGACTTCCTCCAGGAGCATTCAGCACAATGGGAGCATCTTTGCAGGTAGCGCGTTGATTTAGTATGCCATGGTTGGGGGGGTATCCTCCTTGAGGTGCATATTTGGAGCAAGGCTGCAGTGTTCAAGGCAGAGGTGAGGGTCGGTTACATGTGGAGATGGCCAGTGAGGGACAGGAGAGGGAAGGAATGGATAGGAGTTGTGAATCAATATCAGCTGACAGCTGCTAAAGGTCAATATAATTAATGTTCCATCTGAGTTTGGGGGGGTAGGCTGAGGTTGTTGGGTGAGGGGGTATTCGAGAGCAAATAAAAAGAGGTGGTCTTCAGAGAGGGGAAATTGAGTGTTGGAGATATTAGACACTGTACATGCATAAGAGAAAATTACAGAGGGTAATGCCAGCTACATGGGTGGGAGAATTACCCCACTGCGATAGCCCAAGGGAGGAAGTAATTGAAAGTAGTTTAGAGGCTGCTGAGGTCAGGGGTGGGTTAATGGGAATATTGAAGTCCCCGAGAATAAGGGATGGTATGTTAGAGGAGAGGAAGTAGGGTAGCCAGGCAGCAAAGTGGTCAAGGAAGAGGAGAGGGGAACCAGGGGGCGATAAATAACGGCAATGTTAGCAGAGAAGGGCTTGAAAAGGTGAACTAGAAATATACAGGTCAATATACAAGCTGAGTCAGGATACCAGAAGTTAACAGAGTCAAAACTAAGCCAAGGTCAATAACAGGAAATCATAAGACAATCGTAGGAGCACTAAACGTGTTACTTAACAGAAACCACAATAGGGCAATGAGTAAGGGCCTGAATAGTCTTTAAATAGGTTAATGTGTGTTCTAATTGGTCCACGTCATCTCTGCTACTCCAAACAGCATTGGATCGCCTAGATGATGTGGTCCCTTTAAGGGCGTGACATTCTATTTTTTATTTTAAGGGGCTGTAGTTCGTCCTGCGAACCAGCAGAGGGAGTCGTTTGCAGGGCTATATGGAACATTCAGCCCGCATGGCCTGAGGACCGGAGCAATGCGGGTGTGCAGTCGATTCTGCCTGCATGGGTGCCAGGTACAGGTAAGTCTGTGACAGCATTACAATGAAAATCTCATGCACATCTGATAAAGGGTATTTGGGGCTTTCTATCACCTGGCGATAGTATTTATGTTCCTTTGGTGTTTTTAAAAAGTATGTCAAAATATTAACAAAGTCTTGGGAGTTGACGAATCACCCTTTATTTTTGATACTGGCAGCAACATCCTATCGCTGTTGGCATTGTACGAGTTGTCCTTAGGCTTCAGTCAAGTTACCTTCTAAAACTTCTGTAATCCTCATCTCTAGTTTGTGACATGACTGTATACAAAACCAATACGTGTAAAGAAAGGATTTTGTTGTAACACATACACCTGGGTGAGATCTTGTATCTCCAGGTCAGTGTTCCAAAAATAGAACCTGGTACGGTGTGACATGCACACTGCATATATTATCATAACTTTTTCCATTACAATTCCATTTATACAGAACACATTGTATACATAAATAATATTATATATTCAAAATACCACGAGCAAGGACCTCTCGGTTACGATTAGGTACAATGTAAGGACACATCTTCTAGTACAATGGAAAATCCGACTTAAAAACAAGGTCATGTATTGGACTTTGCCACATCCCAGTTTCTCTTCTTCCCTAGCTGCCTGTCTACCCAAGGGAGGAGGAGGGGGGGTCATTATGAGAAAAGTGAAACATCATCTGGGTACTGGCATGTGAGGCCTAATGACATCCCAGCCTGAGTTACACAAGAGAGATCTGTACTGATGACTGTGTAAAACTGGCAAACCCCCAATATTAATACGAAGGACACATAATATCACACAGAGGATCTCTGACGAACCTCTTCTTATCGCAGTAATCCTTTTCTTTGAATAAAACTCGACTTTAAAAGAGGCAGACTGGATTTCTATAAACAGAGTGTGTTTGACACACAATCCGAAATGGTTGATTAAACAGCTGCTGCGCTGTTGTCTTTTTATGTGTTTTTGTTAAACTCACTTTTAATGCCAAGTTTATAGAGGAGATCAGTTTTGGTTAACCTTTTGGCACTCCAGCTGTTGTGGACTCTGACCCTCATGAAGATCAGCCAGCCTAAAGATAAATCACAGCAATAATCGCTTACGGTAGAGGGGTTGTTTTGTTTTTATCCTTATCCTGTCTTTTTAAAAATGGCTGATGAGTAAGCCATAACAATTTTCTTATAGGATAGAGGTTTCTTATGTTCTTTTTTTTATTCTTCCTTTTTGGGAATTTTCAAAAACAGAATAATAATGTAGGATAGTAAACATTACAAGATAAAAATAAAAAAAGATTTATCAGTTTATAGGAGCTGTCGCATTCTGAGCCTTTATGTCGTGATTTCAAAGCCTCGGGGTAAATACCATAGATTATTCTTACTATGCTCTGTGTGTGTTAACATGTTACAATAATTATTAATTATAAAGTATCAATATTTTCTGCAGCATTTAAAGCTAGAATTTAAGGAACACACCAAGCAGCACCATAACAACTTTATCTCAATTAAGTTGCTATGGTGCCCGGGGGACTTGACTGTTTATTTCTAATGCATTTTTGTCATTCAGAGGCCATTGGTTGCTCTCAGATTATTACTGGACTGGAGGAGGAAACACATGGACCTGGAGGGTGAGTGCTGTCTATAGCACTTTTGGATTGAACTGCTCATAAATGGTTTAACCCATCAAGGTAAAGCAGGGCCGAGGACCTCCAGCCACCATAACAACGTCATTGAGATGAAGTTGTTATGCCGCTAGATTTTCCTTTGAGCTGATCCAAAGAAAATTACAATGGTATTAGATAACCCACTCTCATTTTCAATCAGGGATTTCTGCTATTTCAGCTGTATACTGTGAATCATATAACTAATAGCCAGTAGGTGATAGTCTGTGCCTCATAGATCTGCTTGGCTCATTCCCTGGTAGAATGCATCCAGGATATTTTCAGGATAAGGCTTGAGGGCTTGTCACTTGGGCCATAAATATCTCCAATCTTCTTCTTGTGAAATCAGTAAGAGGTGGCCCAACACACAGGGGCATGGGGTGCATTGTCTGGGACAGAGACACTTACAGAGTAGACTGTGTGCTACTATGTGTATAAGAGCAAGTCTGGCAAAGGCGTATACATGAGTCACTAGTCCCCGTGTACCCCTACCCAAATTCTCATTACTATACAATAATTTCTCTAATAGCCATATAAATCTTAGAATGCCTGTTTGCTAACGAGCTGATTCAGGTGTAGGAAGCATTTATAACAGGTGACAAGATCGGACCCCCAGCTGTGGCTAAAATTTACACAAATCTATCTGATCAACAGTATTTGTGACAACGGGCATATAGGTATCGAAATAGACATGTGGAGTATGAAATAATCTACAGATAGACAGACAGATATATGTGATGATGTCATAAATGTTCTTAATCTTTAAAAGGTTAACAAGGACAGAATTATCCCGTTCATCTCTAACCAATGTCACTAGGACGGTATTCACACTGTCACTGGAAATACCATTGGGCTTTATTTTTTTTTTTTAAGTGCGTCATTGACTAGCAAACTTGTGACACTAGTGGGACCTTTCTGGAACCCATTATTCTCTAACCAACATTTACCCTCCCACCCCCAACCTTCCAAACTTTTCTGATCTAACATACACGGTATTTACAACAGTCAGCAGGAAACTCAATATGTCTTTCCTTTGCACTCTGTAACTGGTATAACTTTTCCATTAACTTAAATAAATGCTGGCGTATTTTTAGAACATGTAATTACCCTGCATCAGCAGCCTGAACCCTCCGAAGGCAAGCCTGAGAAACATTCAATTCCGGGGCTTATAACATTCTGAAATGCAATCCTTGACTGAGTGATTAATGAAATGTCTCACAATCATTTCTGGCCCAATTCTACATGCTGAGCTCATAAAATGTATTTATTTTTATTGCTGTTTTTCTGTTGTTGCCTACAAAGCTAAGAGAAGATTTGCTGTTGCTGGTTTCTACAGACAGCATGGATATCTTGAAAAAGTACAATAGGGCTTATTCATTAAAGGGACACTTTCGGCACCCAGACCGCTCAGGTGGTCTGGTTGTAGTGTGCCAGGTCCCTTTAACCCTGCAATAGTAATTATGCAATTTTTGATAAACTGCAATAATTACATTGCAGTGTTAACTCCACCGCTAGTTGGACTTCCAGGTTGTTAGGCAGCTTTTGGTCGCCTAACTGACACTGGACATCCTCACGCTCACGCTCTGCATGAGTACATCCAGCATCACCCATAACCCCGTAGGAAAGCATTATACAATGCTTTCCTATGGGGGAAGTCCTAACGTGATTGTGGCGCTTGCCGTGCATGCGCATTAGGTCCCACCCACTGGGTTATGATGGGAGAGGGGAATCTCTGGTAAGTGAATCAGGTAAGTGATTCCAGACCCTCCTGCACAAAAGGGGGGAGAATAACTTTGTTTTCCTGGCACAATAGTTTCTCTGACAAAGCAAGGGCAAAATTTAGGCTATACTAAACAAATTGGGAAAAAATCTCCAAAATAACAATTTTGCTGCTTTGCTCTTTTTGCTTAAAATGTTCACGTCTATCGGAGTTCTCCATAAATTGCAGATCAATGAATAGGCTACCATGTATGTAGATAGTGCTTAGTGCAAACACTTTACATGGATATTCTAACTCTGACAACAAACCTCCCAAGTGTCCCTATTTAGGAGAGACAGTCCTTATTTTGGACCCTAACCCACCTATCCCTCTTTTCTATGAGCTCCGTAATGTTGGCGTGTCTGAGTATATAACAGAGCTCCACAGCAATAATACTCCCAGTAATGTGTCTTTAAACTACAATATATGTGTTTAGAAATCAGTCTGTGTGAATAAGATGTGTTGTACGTGTTTTATATTGCATTTATGTTGTATAAATTGTTATTAGTAAGTCAACTAAAGTTTCTCAGAACATCCAGCCCCTGGCGCCACCCCAAATCACACCTCTAAAACTAAAGTGTCCCTCTTTGCGAATATGCAATGTTAGGAGGTATGTGACAATAAGATCTACATCTTTAAAAGCACAAAGTCTAGCACTACATTGTGTTTACTTTGTAGATCACCAGATATGTACATTAAAGGTCCCGTTAACATACAGCATTCGATGTGGTGCAAGTCCATGATTAAAGTGCTTGGCCGAGAGACGTTGGGGATTTGCCAATGACAAAATCTGTCATTTTTGCAAGATCGGAGTGTGCCATGTAACAGCTGCACCAGTCTGGCCTCACGATCCTTTAAAAAAACACAATGGCATCCTTAACACTATCCTTGATGGCTGGAATAAGAGAACAGCTGGGAGCTTGTATCATAGAGAACTGTGTTTTATTCAGGTTAACAGACGCACTGCTGTCTTATCGTCTTAACAGTTTGTTAACCAAACGTGCTAATGGTTCAAACAGATCACGCTAAGTCTATTATATGTACATGTCTTGGAATGTCTGACATACTCTGCATGGAATGCAAAGGAAATTAGAAAGAAGTGACATTAAAATGTATCTGTTTTTTTTATCTTAATTCATCATCTAAAATATACCTACACACATTGTAACGCCCACATACAGTCATAATGTTCATACTGAGCTCAGAAAATCTATATGTGAATTCTTAGTATGTCATGGCTACTTTTAGAATCATGTAGTTTAACATAAGTGTGTATATCTACTAAATTATTTGGGTGTTTGAATGTATTATTTTACTGTCCGGCTAAATGGGAAAGACTCACTATTTGTACTATGATGGTCATCAAGCCTTTAGTGAGAAATGGCTGGGAAGTATAAAAAAAGATAAGTCAAAGGAGGTGAACATTTAGGGGGTTTAATTATGAATGTCCACAGGGGCACCAAAACAATGCAGCACCGAGGTGTCACTGAACCTTGGTTCACCCATGCATACGTCATCCCTGAAGAGCAGTCTATGCACAAATTAAGATAAATGAAGACTTCTTCCAACCTAGTCAAAAGATATCATAATACAAAGTATTGACTTGTGGAAGTGAGGCATGGTCTCGCTCATCACAATATAATATCTGTTCGGAATCACTTATAGACATCAAAGTTCTGCTCTTGTACATGTGCGAACGTACAGCACTGACGAGGGCTCCTGGTGGATGAGGCACCAAGAGCTAAAAATTGAACGTGGCAGTGCCTGCAGGGGACAGTACAGGTGAGTACAACTTAACATTGCCGCATCCCTGGGCCACCACACTTTGCAATATAGGCAAATACCACAGAAGATGACAGAGCCTCTTTAAGCATCTTGCTTTTCAATTAGATGGTAAAAATAGTTTTCTATTAAAAAAATAATCTATATATATATCAGTAGCAAAGGTGTTTACTCTAGGGATGCAGAGAATGTAAGTAAACATTATAATGAGATGTTTCACTGTGCTAGTAACACTTTACTCCGCAATTTAAAACAGATTTTGTTTTGACTTGTCAAGCAACACAAAACAAAATCTAGAGAATAAACTCCCACTCACGTTCTGTCCTTTCTTCTTCTCCTTCACGATTCCATTCAGTCTCTCGTCATAGAGCAAATGCACTTTAAAAGTCCACCCTTTTTCTATCCTTACTGCATTGGAGCCCCAAAGGCTCAAGAGTAACAGAGTTGCATCCCAGAAGCCAAAAAGGTGCAGGGAGAAAACCTCTCTGTACACACTAATATGGTGAGATTTTATTTATTTATGTGTACAAGGAAAAAGGTGGTTTGCGCACACAATGGTATATAGTAGTTTATGGTTTTATATCTGGAAAGTACAAGTGTAAAAAAAACATCATAGAACAATATGAATATACACAATTTAAAATGAGAGATAACTTGGAACAAAGTGCAATGAAACTGTGCTTTAGTTTTATTCAAATAAAGAGTTACTATTTACGTCATGCTTGGTTCCTGTATTACCATCCAGAGGAACATTGTTACTTTCTGGAGGACCTGCATCTTTTCCAGTATCCACATCGGATGTATGAATATGCCATCATAGTTTAGAGCCGACTTATATGGCTCTCCATATTGTGAGTGTTCCAAGTTATCTCTCATTTTAAAGTCTGTATATACATATTGTCCTATGATGTTTTTTTACACTTGTACTTTCCAGATATAAAACCAGAAACTACTATATACCATTGTGTGCTGCAGCTTGGCTGGGGTCTTACCGTCCCTTTCCACCCTGGACCAACACCTAGATCCAACTCCCAGTGGGAAGACCTCTCCTCCAAGAGATTATAGCAGGTATAGTAATCCAAAGAGCAGTATAGCAATCCCACCCATACATGAGCCAAGGCTTAATGCTGGGAAGCAGTCTGTTTAATTGCAGCAAAGTTACAGAATTTATACAAGTTCCAAACTCCTCCCCTGTGCCTGAGAGATATTTGAGTCAGGAACTGTACAAACTCAAATATCTCCACATACAGAAAAATATATAATATACAAACACCCCAAAAGTACCCCTAAACCACATAAAAACCCCACAAAAGTCACATCCCCTGATAGCCCCGACTTGGGTGACCAACATATCCATAAATCACCCAGATCGGTTCAGGTTTTTCATGGAAGTCGGTCAAGTTCAGCAGTTTAAAAATGAACAAAGTACCGAACGTAGTCAATAGTCATACCATGGAGCTTGTTCCCCTCATCCAGATGAACAATTCCACTGGACAGTGCCCTTCCAGGTGGTGTAAGAAATGAACACAGGCGATGATGGAAGTTTAGTGGTGTTTGGGAGTTTCAGTGTCCGATTTGAGTTCCATGAGCTCGATACCCAAACACCACTGCCTGTGTTTGTGGGAACAAGATGGCCGCCACCTCGTGGTCATTCATACGAACTGCGGCCACCCAGGCAAACAATTAGAACACTGAGGTTAGAATCGTTAAGAGGTGATGATAGGGCTTAACAAGCTCCCGGGTGGTCATGGTTCCCGAGCAGCATAGAAGAATGGTACGAACCAAGTCTGTTCATATGGCTTTTACAGGGTCCATAGTCCTGGGGCAAGAGACTGGCAAGCAGGCTTCTCCAGGAGCCCATGGTGAGGTTACTTTCGCCACATTCTTATATAAGGCATTTACAATAGAATTGTGAATTAGGGTTCAATCAAATTGCAATTTGTCCAAATTGGGGGCGATCAGCAATTCAGCTGAAATCCCGAACTCCGAAATGCTATATCGACAAATCGTGAAAACTGAATGGACACAGATCAAGTGAGAATAAGTGACCAATAGAGGGGAAAAATTCTTATATTATATGTATAATTTTGGTCACTTCTTTGCACTTGGTAAATTAACCAAATTAGGGTACTGCAAAATATATGCACAATACTTATATTTTAAGGACACTGCAAAATGTTTGCACGATATTGGTTCATCCGAATCGATTTGCCTGATTGCGTGGACGAAATTCATCAGAACCGAAACGTCACATGGACAAAACCCAAATCACCTGAAACAAAATCGTTTGGACCAACCAATTTTTTTTCACCAAGTCTAATTAAAAAAAAACACTTCCATAGCAGTAGGAAAAAATTAGACTAGAATATTTCAGTAAAAGAAATAGCATTTCAGACAAGAGTGCCATGAAGAAACTAGGTATAAGAATTAAATTATAGAGGATTGACTCAATAACTCTCAGACAGTAGAGTTTGCTCCAATTTACTTTGAGCAGGTGCAAATTATTTTGCGTTCAAAGCAACATGTACCTGCATGAAGCAGCATCAATCACAGTTTTCCTCCACATCAATTTCCTATTTTATTTTAAAAAAATATAGGATTTATCAACAAATGTTAAAATTTGCAAAAGCACGTCACACAAATAAAAATACATAAAATTATGAGTTTTAAAAAAATTAAGTTTACCTGCAAGTTTGAAGAGAGAAGAAAGTCTGAATGCCGCAGAGTGGTGATATCTTGTCAGATAAATATTTGAAAATGAAATGCGTAGAAAGTACCCCGGCTTGGCGAAACATTCAAAGGCGCTGTACCCAGAAATCCAAGAATTTTTGTGAACGATGAACGTGGAACTATTGTGAAACTCCTCATTTTTTTGCCATTTAGATATTAAAAAGCTACCATTTTTGCCTAAATGCAGGAAATAGTTAGGACGTTCTGTCAGTTCCAGGGACACCAAGTTTCTGTCTGGGGAAAAAGGGAAAAATATCAGATAATGACACATTCAACAAATGGGATTAAGGTAGTTTTGTAACTGTGACAATTTCACTAGACTGTACAGAATTGCTGTCAGCTTTGTTGTTATGGAGCTCTGTGATACACTCTTAAGCAGTGTACATTACTGTGAGTTTCATTGATTTAGAGCTCTGTGAGCCACACAGCATACCCTGCTATAAGTTTTATTGCTGTGGAGTTCTGTGATATATTAATACACAATTCACATTACTGTGAGTTATATTGATGTGTAACTCTGTGATACACACATACACAGTACACATATTTAGTGATACACTCATACACAGGGTTTAACTGTGTGTTTAATTAACTGTGGATCTCTTTTATAGCGTTGGGGGTACTTTTAACGCAGTGCTCTGTGATACACCCATGTACACTGCACATTACTGTGAGTTTTATTGCCACGAAGCTCGGTGATACATTCACACATAGAGAGTATAACTGTGTGTTTTACTTCTGTAGTACTCTGTGTTATACACATACACAGTACACATTACTTTGAGGTTTATTACAGAGGAATTCAGTGACACAATCATACACAGAGATTTAGTGTGTGTTTAATTAACTATGGAGCTGTTTTATAGTCTTGTACACCCTTCACACAAGGGACACTATAGCCACCCAGACCACTTCAGCTCATTGAAGTCATCTGGGTGCATGGTCCCAGGTCCCTTAACCCTGCAAAGGTAATTTTGTTTTTTTTCAATTATTATTGCAAAGGTTTATTAAAACCTGCAATAATTACTACTGAGGGTTAACTCCACCTCTAGTGGCTGTCGGGTCGTTATGCGACTTTTGGTCACCTAACTGAAGCTGGACGTCCTCATGCTATGCATTATACATGCTTTACTATGAGTGAAATACTAATGCGAGCGCGGCCATTGCCACACATGCGCAGTAGGTCTCCCCAGCCTGTTGACGTTGGTGGGGGAGAAACGGAGGCAGAACCCGAACCAGTGACGAGGGACATCAACCCTGGAACAAGGTAAATGACAGAAGGAGCTTTTAGCCCCTTCAGTTCCACAGTGGGGTGAGGGGAGCGCGACGGAAGGGGGCACTATAAAGAGCTATAGTGCCAGGAATTTTTTTTTTCCTGGCACTATAGTTTCCCTTTAATGTGGGTTCAGTTTCCTCAGTGCTCTGTAAAACAGTTATGCTCATTGCACGTTTCTATGATGATTATAATTGGTATGACGTTCTGTGATACATTCACATATAGAGAGCATTACTGTGTGTTATACTGCTGTGGAGCTCTGTGATACATTCATACATTTAGAACATTACTGAGAGTTTTACTGTTATGGAGCTCTGTGACAAAATAATTTGTCTTGTTAGAATAATGTCCATCGGGAGTGGATAAATGGTGTGGATTTTAGAGCAGGCTCTCTGTTTGCATTCGGGGCAGTCGTTTAGCAAGTTTTCTCACGTTTTTCATTATAATCCATATAATTTAACGTCTTCTCTGTTGCAATCAGGTAGGACTGACACTTTTAATGGGAGAATAATAGCAGGAGAGCTTCTGTTACATAGTTACAAAGTAATCTAGGCCGAAAAAAAATAGACTAAAGTCCATCGAGTTCAACCTTTAAAACACGTCTTTTTATGTTGTTGATCCAAAAGAACGTCTGTTGCACCATTGATGATGCCGGAGAATGTTTGAAAACAGGAGCGAGATGAACCACACTCTCACTCCATCAAACAATATCAATATAATAATTACTATGCTAGCAAGCCTCTCACTCTATTTTGGTTATACTGTGTCCTAAAAATGTATCCAGAACAATGTATTTCAATGTATTTTCTTACGGCAGAAGTTTGCTGTTATTTTTACATTTTTTTAAAGTGTACACATTTGCTGAAATTTACACCCTTTGGCCATTCTTTTGAAATTCTCTCTTATTACATTGCATTCTAACATCTCTGAGCTACACAAACAGTTAAAATATTCAGAGTTGGCTCTGCACTGTCTATTCGCGAAGAGTAATCTTACCATGTGCTTTGGGTTTATAGAGCCCCGGAGTCAGCATGAAGCTAACTGTATCTCCTGGAATTAGATAGTCTGCCCTCACTGGAAAAACACGGCCATCCGAAATCCGGGCTGCCAACGCAAGGCTCCGATCCAAGTAACTGACCAGTTTATATGGCCCCTTCCCTAAAACTGTAAATAAATCAGGATCATTCAGCATTTAAAAGATAGATAGATAGATAGATAGATAGAAGAGTAAGGCTGTGAACACAAAAAAAGGCGAGTCAGGTGTACCAGATGCTCTGCAACTAGCACCTCTGGTCACGGGACGGCTTTACAACAAGATATTAGGCTCCTACTGTAGTCACCCAGAAATAACTGTTAAAGTTGACATAGGGAAATGTAAGGTATGTTGTTGAGATGAGTTGGACAAATACTCCTCATCTCCTTCCTGACCTCCTAGCACACAACTATTACATTTGAATTATATGCAAACAAAGACCCCCAGTGATTCTGTGATCCTATAAGAGGCCTCAGTACACCTCCCACTCATTTATACTGACTGACTGTCACAGACCTCACCCACCACATGCCCTCCACTTATTTACACACTGTTACAGACCCCAACCTAGGTTACATGGCACATCCCTCTCACATAACTCCAAATGAACCAAAAACTAATTTACAGGCTCCTAGTCACATAACTAGTAATTCCGTCATATGTCACACATGCATATGCTGTCACTTACAAAAAAAGGGACAGGAATGTGGTGGCTATGGCACTAAATTTTTTTGAGGACTTCACTCCCATAATGCAGTGCCAGCACTTAGGCTAGTTGAGCAGCATTATGAAACATATAGTCCACAAACATCAGCAAGGACACGATGAAAAAAAAAATTACAAAATAGCCGCTGTCTGTGTATTCAATTTGATTGGCGTTTTTACTGATTTAGCCCAATTAGAAACATGACTTCTCTAGATGTTAGTAAATATTAATTTCCATGGTGTTTAGTCGACCTTTAGCGAGAAATATGAGGAGACAGAAAATAGTGAGTGGAGAGGGGGAGCAAGAGCCACAACCAAAGTAGGCACCCCAAAATATCCTGCACCCAAGATTCCCTGCACCCTTGCCTCACCCCTGAATACAGAAAGTGAGTTTATTTTTCATCATTAAACCTGGGATTGAGAAGAAATTTCAAGTGAATTACGAATAAATGTTCACCGGAAACACTTAAACTGTAAAAATGGCTGAACTAGGAGACATTTCTAATTCCATAATTTTGACCCAATTCCTCACAGTGTAGAAGCTGAAATGTGCAATTCTCTTGTCACTTGTCCATATACACCAGGGTATACAGAGTTAGCAGTACGAATTTGTTTTCTTGTAAAAATATAGATCAACATTATCCTTAATGTTATTATAAATTAAACTCACAAGCAGGCCAGATGCTTGCACTGATGAATATGAACCTTTACTGCCCCCCTGAGGCATCTTTAAGAAATACATGTAAACACAGATGAATAATTTAATAACCAAAATGTTAATGGAATGGAAAGAGAGTTTTGGTATCTATTCTTACTGTTATTGTATCAATATTATAGGACATATTATTATTATTATTATATTATTTATAGAGCGCCGTTAAATTCCGCAGCGCTTTACAATGGGTGGACGAACAGATATGTAGTTGTAACCAGACAAGTTGGACACACAGGAACAGAGGGGTTGAGGGCCCTGCTCAATGAACTTACATGCTAGAGGGAGTGGGGTAAAATGACACAAAAAGGTAAGGATAGTATTAGACTAGTGAGAGTTGCAGAAGAGGAATCAGTTGGGAGCTATTAACAGTTTAATTGATACACTTTTATGAAGATAATCGTTTACAGGGGCAGGCTGGGCCGGGGGGCAGGGAGGCAATTGCCCCCCAGGCCGCCCAAAATTATTTTAGGACCGGCCGCGGCGGGCCGGCCCTTTAAATGCGCTCAGACGGCTGCAGCTACTTTTCCCTCCCCTCCCCTGTAGGTGGCCGAGCTGCACTCCGGTCCGCGGTCCCGGCCGGAGTGATGGGAAGGTGCACACTGAGTGTGCACCTTCCTGTCAGTCCGGCCGGGTAAGGAAACAGAAACTCCTGTTCCGCGCGGAACAGGAGTTTCTGTTTCCTGTACCCGGCCGGACTGACAGGAAGGTGCACACTGAGCACCTTCCTATCACTCCGGCCGGGACCGCGGACCGGAGTGCAGCTCGGCCACCTACAGGGGAGGGGGTAAGAAGGGGGGGAGAGAGAGAGTAAAAAAAGGGGGGGGGGAGAGAGTAAAAAAAAGGGGGGGGGAGAGAGAGTAAAAAAAGGGGGGGAGAGAGAGTAAAAAAAGGGGGGGGAGAGAGAGAGTAAAAAGAGGGGAGGGGGGAGAGTAAAAAGAGGGGAGAGGGGAGAGTAAAAAGAGGGGAGGGGGGAGAGTAAAAAGAGGGGAGGGGGGAGAGTAAAAAGAGGGGAGGGGGGAGAGTAAGAAGAGGGGGGAGAGTAAGAAGAGGGGAGGGGGGGCAGTAAGAAGAGGGGAGGGGGGGGAGTAAGAAGAGGGGAGGGGGGGAGAGTAAGAAGAGGGGAGGGGGGACAGTAAGAAGAGGGGAGGGGGGGAGAGTAAGAAGAGGGGGGGGAGAGTAAGAAGAGGGGAGGGGGGAGAGTAAGAGGAGGGGGGAGTAAGAGGGGAGGGGGGAGTAAGAAGAGGGAAGAGAGGGAGTAAGAAGAGGGAAGAGAGGGAGTAAGAAGAGGGGAGGGGGATAATAAGAGGGGGGAGTAAGAAGAAGGGGGAAGTAAGAAGGAGGGGAGATAAGAAAAAGAGGGGGGTAAGAAGAAGAAGGGGGGAGTAAGAACAAGAGTGGGGAGTAATTAGAAGAAGGGGGTAAGAAGAAGAGGGGGGAGTAAGAAGAAGAGGGGGGGAGTAATAAGAAGAGGGGGGAGTAAGAAGAAGAAGGGGGTAAGAAGAAGGGGGTAAGAAGAAGGGGGGTAAGAAGAAGGAAGGGGTAAGAAGAAGAAGAGGGGGTAAGAAGAAGTAGGAGGGTTAAGAAGAAGAAGGGGGTAAGAAGAAGGGGGGAGTAATAAGAAGAACAAGGGGGGGAGTAAGAAGAACACAGGGAGGAGGGGGTAAGAAGAACACAGGGGGGGTGAGAACACACAGAGGGAGGAGTGAGAAGAACACAGGGAGGGTGGAGGGGGGATGAGAAGAGCACAGGGAGGGTGGGTGAGTGTGAGAAGAGACCGCTAGGGGAGGGTGGGGGAGAGGAGAGACCACTAAGGGTCAGGGGAGAGCTCTAAGGGACAGAAGGGACAGCTCTATAGGACAGGGGGCAAGACAGGGAGCTCTTTAACACTACGCGCACACACACACACACACACACACACAATGCATCCCTATACATACACAGAAACACACAATGCACCCCTATACATACACAGAAACACACAATACATCCCTATACATACACAGAAACAGAACATGCTTCCCTTACACACAGAGAAACACACAATACATCCATTACACACACACACAATGCAACCCTTACACACAAAGACAATGCATCATTTGCACACATACACATACACATACAATGCAAATCCTTACACACACATGCAAACACACACACTGTTTTTCTTACATACACACAGAAACACAATGCATCTCTTACACTCAATGCACACACATACAGACACACACCTTGCATCCCTTATGCATACAAACACAGATTCACACAATGCATCCCTCACACACAACCAGAAACACATAATACATCCCTTATACACACAAACACACTGCATCACCTGCACAAACTGGTATCCCTATACACTACATACCATAAGCACACATATGAGATAACACATAAGACATCCCCTACACACTCCACTCCCTGTGAGCGAGCTCATGGGTGGGTGGAACAAATAAGTGGACTTATGAGTGGGCCTTATGGGCATACTCACCGTCAGGCACTGGGGCCCAGACCTTGAGCTGTGTAAGAGGCCCCCAAAAAATGGAGCTGCTTCCAATTCTCCCAGAACGTTGAATTTTGTGACCACAGTTGCAAACAGCCTCCAGAGGTCCTGTTCTACACCAGACCAGTGGAGCCAAACTGCAGCCCATCATCATCCTCATCTAATTGTAAGTAGGCAATCTAGTATATTATTAGTGACACTAATCTATAATTTACCTCACATTAAAGGGACACTATAGCTTAATGAAGTGGTTCTGGTGTCTATAGCTGGTCCCTGCAGGCTTTTTAATGTAAACACACACTGTGTGCAGCACTGGCGTTAGTTCATATGGCAGATCATATGGGTGGGGCATTGTGATGTAACATGGGGGGGGGGGCAAATTAATATTTTGTCTAGGGCGGCAAAAATCTTGCACCTCTGATCCTGGGCAGGTGCACCAGTCTACTGGTGACCCACAGGAGGGGAGTGCACTGATTGCACTGCACTCTCCTCCTGCCCAGACCCGTCTTGACCGCAGTGCAAGTGCCCTCTGCCCCTAATTTACAGTGGCTCACACTCACAACAAGCAGTGCCTAGAGCCCTTTGCAGAGACGGAAACAAAGAGGTTCTGCGGCAGCTGGCCGTCCTGCAAGCATTACATTAAACAGCTGTTCCCCATGCAGCCACAGATGGCGTTGTGCTGGGAGACTGTGATTACTCTTCACTTCCTCCCAGCCTACAGAGCAGCGCATGGGGGAGAGAGGAGGAGGCATGATTTAATCTTGAATAAATCCTCTAAGCCAACCTTTATAAATTTGGGGGGATCAGCTCTGTTTCCACAGTTTATTGGTGTTTGCTCTCATCTCTGTATTAATATTGAGGGATGTCTAAGTAGTAACATCAGTGTGTGTCAGCAGGGCCAGCCGTTAGGGTGGGCAAGCTGAGCGGTCACGCAGGGTGCCATGACAACAGAGGCGCCCGGCGGCCAACACAGCTCACAAGTTGGGTACACCAGCATATTTAATTTAAACGATTCGCTGGTGGTCCACTGGTGCGCACCAGCAGTAGGTGCAGTCAGATCATATCCTCTCCCTCGTGGTTCCGGCGCTCAGTTAGTGAGTCGGAGCACAGGCTCAGAGATTCTCAGCCTGTGCTCTGACAACATTGAAAGTCAGAGCCGTGAAGGAGCGGGTATGGCAAAGAGCTACTGATTAGCATAACATCAATATCCGTTATAAAACCAGGAAAAGGTGGGCACGGATGGTGAACTGATTTGGTGGCGCAATGGGCCACTTGACTGGTTTTGCCCCCCAGGCCTAAGGCTGCCAGCCCTCCCCTGATCGTTTAGATAACAAAATGTTCACAGGTGATCGGAATTTATTAATAAAGCTTAAAATAATGTATTTTGACAGTTTTTGCACATAAATATAATTATTAGTAAGAATTGTAAAAATGTTAAAATGTTTAATTTTTAAAATAATTTTTTTTTCTCATTATACATACATGTGAGTGTATGTGTTGGACTATAGACGGAGCTGAACGTGTCTAACTTGTGAGCCCGAGGTTTGAATAAATGCTACAACTTCAGGGTTATTCAATAAATTGAGAACTGTGAGGAATTGAAAGTGAATTTCAAACTTGAAGGGAGACTCCAGACCCCTAAATCACTTTAGCTTTCTGATGTGAGTGTTTTTTTATTTTTTTTTATTTTACAAAACGTGCAGATTGTAATAGACATTTGCACTTTTATATATTAATGGAACACTTTATTGCTCAAATACAAAAACAAGAAAAATCACATATCATGTATGTATTTATTTATACTTTTTTTATTGATGTTTACAAAAAACAGTTGCAAAAGCTGCAAATCTCTTGTCTGCAAGCTCTCCCCTTCTAACCCAGACCAGATTTTCTGATTCGCAGCTAACGGGTGTACCAAGGTTAATAGATTTTTATTGAAAACTGCATTTTTTGTAAAATAATGAAAGAGGACGCACACTTCACACATAAAGCACTTCAGCAAGCTAAAGGGTCTGGAGTGTCCCTTTAATAAAAAGTTAGAAATGTTAAATGGAGTTCAGAATGTATAATGTTAAATTGGATACTTATAACTGAAACTTTCACCTTGTTGGACTCCCTGACTGTCAATCAGATAACTTGTCCTGTTACTTCCTGGTTTCGTTAGCTCAGTGGAGCTAAACTCAAGAGGCAGCAATTGGCCAGAGCACCGGTTTTACAAAGACTACTCATTAAGTTGCATTGGGAAGTCTATGATTGGACAGTCACAGAAAGTCTGGGTGGAATTAGTAGGGGAGGGTTTACGAAGTCTGGAGACAAGAAAACTCCAGCTTTAGCAAGCTGCTTTTAGATATATCGCCACTGAAAAATGCATAATGAAATGGGTGTTTTCATAGGGGTATACTTCCTAAACAGCAACTTTTATTTAGTTTCTTTTTATTAGTGCAGTGGAGTGTCCCTTTAAGGCCAAAACAGTCTAACTGGAAAAAGATTACAAGTCCGCTATACTTTTTTCACCTAAAATTTGAATTCACTTTGAATTCTTGATAATTTTCATTTTACTAAAGAACCACGATAGGCACCCAGACCACTTTAGCTCAATGAAGTGGTCTGGGTGCCAGGTCCCCCTAGTTTTAACCCTGCAGCTGAAAACATAGCAGTTTCAGAGAAACTGCTATGTTTACACTGCAGGGTTAATCCAGCCTCTAGTGGCTGTCTCCCTGATTGCCACCAGAGGCGCTTCCTTACGGAGTCCTATGTCAAAAAAGATCCCCAAATACGATGGGCGTATTTGAATGCGCACGTGCCTCTGGCCGCGCATGCGCATTCTGCTCCACTCGGAAGCAGACATTGATAGAGGAGGAGAGGTCACCAGTGCCGAGGGAGCCTGGCGCTGGATTAAGGTAAGCAAATAAATGGTTAACTAACCATTTATTCGCTGTGGAACGGGGCCCTAGTCACCTAAGCGGTGACGAGGGCTCGATAGCGTTAGGAATACATATTTATATCCTAACGCTATAGTGTTCCTTTAACCCAGTAAACTATCTCACTAGGTATAGGGGAATAATTACAGCAGATGTTGATCTTAAAGGGAAGATGAGTTCTTTAAACTGAACAGAAAACATGCTAATGCATCCTTAAAACAATTGCATGTCTGTCAAGTCAGCATTGATCCATATGGCATTTTAATTCAGACAAATGTCATCCATGCAATAGTTTCGGGAGAAAAACGATTCAGACAAACCAAAAGGGATCTAAATCGGGCCAATCAGTGTAATGCAAAATGTATACATAATATAAACATTCTAAAATGTAAAAAATATGATGTATATTTTGCAACACATTGATATGTGCATTTTCCTCAATTTTGTTCACAGATCAAGCAAGAAGTGACCATATATAGTGACCTATATTTATATATAATATATTTATTAAATATATAACGTCAACTGTCCAAAATTCGGATGATTTACAATCTGTTTGAAACCAAATGCACAAGTCTAGTAGTTAGTATAAAAGTTATAAAAATCAGAAGTGATTGTAAATGGACAGCCAATCAAGAAGTAGAAACAAACTTCATGCTTTTTGCCATTATGTAATAACGAGAACCAGGAAATGAGAGCTAGATGACTGTTCTATATTAAAAAAAAAAAAAAAAAAATTACACCAAAATATTAATTCAAATTTTAAAATATTATATAATAAAATATATACAAACTATGAAAAAAATCTAAAATAAAAATTAAGAAATTAAAAATAAAATTACAAATATTAGCACAATTGAATGTGTTCTAAAGTTACCAGCTGAAGTTTCATAACTTTATACACATGCGAAGTTGCTAATTGTGATGTAATTGCATGGATTTTAAATCACCCCTTTGTCAGATTATATTTATGACATGTCAGTATGACAGCTGCATGCTTATTTAATGAGAAAAGTGATGGAAAGCACAGCTGGACCTATCAACGACTCTCGTTATCTGTAGAGCAATTAAACTGGAAAAAGCTGAATTAAATGGTTTGATTTAAAGGGTCAGCATTTTGCAAACATTTACATTTATGCCAATTTGTAACTGCTAGTTTTAAATTCTACAGAAATTCCAATGGAACATTCTTTGCTGATCTTGCCTATTGTTGAATTATTTTGCTGACTGTTAAACCTCTCTTTTGATTGTGTCTTCAGTCATTTGTTTTTTGTCCATTACTGGGAAGACTTTTTTTTTTTAATAACATGTTTATAGAATTTGTATTTATAAAACCATCACTTTACTGCAGACTGACAATTAACATAAAAAACAAGTACTCTTTGCAAAAAGGCGCTTAAATAAAATAAAATAAACATAAACCAGCAGCTACCACACAAGCAGAAGTATCTCTCCAACTTGACATACTACTATGCAAAAAAGAATAAATTAATTGAGTGGCCTTAAGCCCTTTTAGGATGGGACCGGGAAGGGAATAGGGGCAGGGCCGGACTGGCTGACCGGGATATCGGGAAATTTCCCGGTGGGCCGGAGGAACCTGGGGCCATGCAGAGAGCCCAAATCATTAGGCTAATGTCTTTTAAGTATTTTCCCCTTGGCCTGTGTCAGTCCGAGGGGAGTAAAGTGGGAGGAGCTGGGGGCTGGCAATCAGGCTGCTGGCGGATGCAGAACCTGTCAGTCTCCCTGCACAATTGACATCAGTTCTATCCACATGTCCAGCCCGCACATGTAAACCTCGCCTCCTGGATGGAAGCTCTGCCTCCTGGACAGAAGCTGCACCCCCGCACACACGTTGCTGACCTCTCTGAAAGGAAGAGGCCACAAAATGGCAACTTCACCTACCAGTGCCAGGTAAGCTTCAGCCATGACTGTGTGTGTGCCTGCTATTGAGTGAGATTGTACATGTGTGTGTGTGTGTCTGCTAATGAGTGAGCTTGTGTGTGTGTGTGTGCAGGGCCGGCCTTAGGGGTGTGCGAGCTGTGCGGCCGCACAGGGCGCCATGGAGCAGGGGGCGCCCTGACAGCCGACACAGCCCGCACATGGCCGGTGTCAGGGTCTATTGAAAAAAAAAATCACGGCAGAGGGGGCGGGGCTTACCGAGCTGAAGGGGTGGGGCTTGTGTGTGTGTGACTGTCTGTCTGTGTGTGTGTGTGTGTGTGACTGCCTGTCTGTGTGTGTGACTGCCTCTGTGTGTGTGTGTGTGTGTGTGTGTGACTGTCTGTCTGTGTGTCTGCCTGTGTGTGTGACTGCCTGTCTGTGTGTGTGACTGCCTGTGTGTGTCTGTGTGTGACTGCCTGTGTGTGACTGTCTGTGTGTGTGACTGCCTGCCTGTGTGTGTGTCTGCCTGTCTAACTCTCTGTCTGTGTGTGACTGCCTGTGTGTGTGACTGCTTGTGTGTGTGACTGCCTGCCTGCGTGTGTGACTGCCTGTGTGTGTGTGTGACTGCCTGTGTGTGTGACTGCCTGTGTGTGACTGTCTGCCTGCCTGTGTGTGTGACTGTCTGCCTGCCTGTGTGTGAGACTGTATGCCTGCCTGTGTGTGTCTGTCTGTTTGTAACTGTCTGTCTGTCTGTAACTGTCTGTGTGTGTGTGTGTGTGACTGCCTGCCTGTGTGTGTGACTGCCTGTGTGTGTGTATAACTGTCTGTATGTGAGTGTGACTGTCTGTGTGTGACTCTAATTGTGTGTGTCGCTGTAGCTGTGCCATTGTGTGTGCCTGTGCCTGTATGTGTGACTGCCTTTAACTAAGTGTGTGTGTGTGTGTGTGTGTGTGTACATGCCTGTAACCAAGTTTAAATTTCCCCCACCCCTTCCTGTCAAGGCTGCACTTTGACTGACAGACGCTCACTCACTGACCGACACACACTCACTGACAGACGCACACTCACTGACAGACACACACTCTCATATACACTGACAAACAATGACATACACACACACACTATTACTTGGACACACACTGACAGATGCACACTCTCACTGACAGACGCATGCACTCACTGAAAGACGCACGCCCCCACTGACCGACACATACACACTCACTCACTGACACATACACACTCACTGACTGACACACACATTCACTCACAGACACACACACACACACATAAACACTTACACACACACACACATTCACTTACAGACACACACACTTACAGACACATACAGACACACACACACACACACACATTCACTCACAGACACACACACACATTCACTTAGACATACACACTCACAGACACACACACAGACATTTCCACTAACACTCACAAACTACTATTTTTTTAATTTTATTTTAAATCCACCCAGCCTCCCTGGGAGAGCTGGAGTGGATTTCTTACCTGCAGTCCAGTGTGGCTGCTGGGCGGGCAGGCAGGGGGCGCACAGACTCAGTAGGTGGCGCTTAGTGATGCCGGGAGCCGGACTGACGTCATATTCCGGCTCCCGGCTTCATTGAGCGGCGCAGAGGGAGCTGAGCAGGAAGAGCTCAGGTGAGAATGCTCCTTCGCTGCCCGCTGCCAACCTCTGGGGGGCTCAAACGTGGCCAGCTGGCCAGCTCTTGAGCCCCCCAGGACGTGAGGCAAGCATGGAATCTGCCTGGGGGTTTGGGGGAGGCTTTTTTTGCCATCCCCTGCAAAGTGCCACTTAAGGCAGATGCCTTGTTTGCCTCACGATACACACGTCCCTGGTGCCTGTGTGTGTTACTGTATTCAGGCAACTTGGTGGGTGGTGGGGGGGCGCCATGAAGACTTTTCGCACAGGGCACCTATTTGCCTAAGGCCGGCCCTGTGTGTGTGTCTGCTAGTGAGTGAGCTTGTGTGTGTGTGTGCGCGTGTATGTGTGTCTGCTAGTGATTGAGCTTGTGTGTGTGGCTGCTAGTGAGTGAGCTTGTATGTGTGTGTGTGAGTGTGTGTGCCTTCTAGTGAGTGAGTAGGCACACATATAAATATAATTGTTTTATATATGTGAATGTTATAGTTGAATATGTATCTAAATTCTCACCAACCTCTAGCTCTTCCTGCAAATAATGCATATTATCCATTTAGCACTGTATTTTAATCATTTTCAATTAATTTAAATGTCCTTAACTCAGGATTCTAAAAAAAAAAATGGTCAGCACTTTAACTCTTTAACTCAGCACTTTTTGCACTTTTATCTATTGGCATTCTATGATTTTATTATCAACAGAGTAATAAGCACCATTGTCATTTTTTAAAGTCTATTGACTTGAAACTTATATTAGAATGAGAATAAATTATGTAAACATTAACGTTGCTGTTTAGTGGATAAGTGAGTGCGCTGGATCTTGTGTATTATATAAATTGGTCCGAGCAGCACCCCATTTATGCATGTTCAATTGAGTGCAGCCCCTGGTTTCATATTAATATTGCGTTATGCTAGAAATGCTTTTATATATTGGGAGGGATCTATGTCGCTCAATTCGTTTTCATTTTAATGGCCCTGCGTGACATAGAAATATTTGTTGACTTGGACCTGCGTGCCTGATGGTGCTACACTTAATCCTTTGTTTAACAACCAATAAAAATCTTATTCACAAAAAAATAAAAAAATAACTGACTGTCAAAAGCCAACACCAGTGAAAACAGTGGAGCAATACAAAAATCACTTACCTTTTTATGTGTGTGTGTGTATATATATATATATATATATATATATATATATAGATAGATAGATAGATAGATATAAAGGGATGTATGATGATAAAGTGCTGCATAAAAGAAAAACTATATGTAGTGTAATATTATAGGTGAACAGAGTGTATTTAAAATATTATGGATACACTCACATCGATCTGAGCCTATTGGGGATAGGATCGGACCTCACAGGTAGGTGTGTGCTCTGGTGACATAATCCTCCTTCTGTCCTTGAGTTGGGAGGAAATAAAAACAGCAGCAATAGCTTCTAGAGCCTATAAAACCTGGTTCTTGGTGATAAGGATTATGTGCCAAAGGAGGTGGAAACAACCCTTCTTTGATGTAGGAGCAGATGATGGTTTGAAATCCACAAGATAATTTGTAGGTATGAAAATTTAAATTTATTGAGAGATATTAAGTTAAAAACAAATTATAAAATCAATAAAGTAAAAAAGTCCTTTGGCACTCCTTCTGACTTCCGAGTTCAGAAGTTGGAAGGAGCGCCAAAGGACTTTTTTTTACTGTATTTATTTTGTCATTGGTTTGTATATCTTTTTTTATGGCTAGCATGAAGGTTCAGTGTAACCTTACACTAGTCATGTTGATACTGATTTTATCGAGAGCAAATACGGGCCTCAATTTAATAAGCTTTAGAATTATTGTAGGAAACACTTCCAAATTATTTATCTACATAAATCACCATTAAAAGTCTAAGGGAATTTTGTTTTGAATAGATTTTTATTGAGAAAGTGATACATCAACAGAGCCTCGGAGGGCTAAGTAAACAAGTAGTGAAACCACACCAGACACCTGAAGATACGAAGTAAGAAATAACTACTTGTTAACATCGGCGGTAGCGAGTTTACATACCACTGCATTGTAAACCAGGCGGTTACATAACAAGTAGCAATCAATGTCATAACAATAATATGGTGACTGAAATAGCAAGTTGTCGACATATCTGTCCCTAAGGTAGTTTCAAAGTGTAAGAGTGCCTAATGTGATTAAACTACGTGCTAAATTGGAAGAATATATTGGTGTAAACTCGGTGTGCTGAAGTGAATTATTAAAAATAACAAGTGACGTTATAAAATACCTGGAAATGCGTAATGTTGAAAAAAAACTAGTAGCCAGCCCCTGTGGGCTAAACAGACAAGCCATGAAGTGACATGTGACCCGTGAAAGAATTGAACAGCTAGTTGTGTATATCATAGGTAGCTAGGTAATATACCATTGTAGTTTCAAAAAAGGGGGTACAAAACAGGTAGCAATCTATAGCATAACCAGAATACGGTATCTGAGGTGAAAATAAGTAAAGGTATGTTGGTTTAAAAGCAAGTAATGTCACAGCAGGTATGTCTCAGGTAAAACTAGGCAGGTTAGCGTGGGATAGCAATAGCTAAATCTTTGGGTCATTAGAAATGGGACTTTCATATTGTACTACTAGGTCCTAGCTAAATAAGTAGCTTTCTGTGTTATGTCAGAAATAAGTCCTCCAAGGACTAACCTCAGTATAAAATGGTAGCAGAAGAACATTATACAGTAGCTTCTGACATGAAGTATAGTGCACCCGTCACACTAATAGACAACTTTAGCTATAGCTAACACTGTAACAATAAAACAGGTCATTGTAAAAGAACTGATGTGCTCCAGATGTCAAATTATACAGGGAAAGGGAAAAGAACGACATAACACAGAAGAAGACATGCACACATACTTGTACATATCTGGATACAAAGATGTAAAGCCAGCATACCGACCTCGTCTAGCAGTCCAGCAAACAAAAGTATGGCCAGACTCCCCACTGGGTCTTTCTAGGCACGCGTAGTAGGTGATTCAAAATCAGAGAAAACAACAATACCATAAACAGAACAATGCAGAACACTAAATGGCTCTTAGTCTTCCTCTTACAAAAGAAAAAAAGGACTCTGCTCCCCTCCTCTCTTCTTTAGTATGTAGGCTGTAGTCTCTCAGGGACATCAGTCTGTCACTTCCTCCCTCTAAGCTGATCAATGCATCCCTGATCAATGCACTCATATGGCCGACTAGTCTGCATGGTTACCCTTCCCCATAGGGCCTGTGGGCCAGTCTCCTCCTGCACCTCCATTACTTCACCAGAATCCCGGCAGTTAATACAAGGGGATCCACCACCACCGGTCACTTCAGCAAGGTGAGTGGTGTGGAGTCCCATGGCTACCTGTCTGCCAGAGGCCCTGCACTCCTGATCCAGCTGGACTCACAACATCAGGACAATCATTCTCTGGGCACCACTCCAAAGCCTGAAAGTGGAATCTCCACCAGCACATTCAGTTGTTGGCCCTGGAGATACAGCAGACATTCTCAGTATCCCAGGGCAACGGTGCATCTTTGGGGTAAATTTAAAGCCATGCATGTAGAAGATCCTAGCCTTGAGTCTCCAAGCTGATACAGAGTTGGGGTAGAAATCAAAACAAGGCCCCACGTGAAGGGAAAGCTTCAACATCAGTGGCAGGAACAAGGGTAGTAACAGGAACAGTTAATGTATAATGTGCGACATGTAACAGTGGACCGCGTTGACCTCCCCCGGCCCAGGGGGGGAACGGGGCCACTCCAGCAAACATGTTATTAAATGTTGATTGATCTCTTAATCAAAGGGGTGATTTCTCTGTTTCTCGTTCATGCTTGGTGTAGGCAGTGGGCAACTATCTTTTTCATGTAGGCTGCAGCAAGCCAGGTTCACAGGCCATACATGCAGACTCATACAAACAAATATTTACATACACACATTTTTATATACACACACTGACTCATACACACACACACTTACATCCATATAAACACTTAAATTTAAAAAAATAATAAAATTCCAATTATTTTTTTATTCTCAACAGTGAGGTCCACTCGGCCTCCCTTCACTTCCCCTTAAGGGAGAACTGGAGTGGAGCCTCAGCCCTGGTCTTCAGTGGGGAACTGCAGCGATTTGTCTCTATACTGATTGCTGTCCAGATTCCTGCAGCTCGGTATTGATGCCAGGGCTGGCGTGATGTCATATCCGGTCCCCACCCTTTGTACAGGGCGCATAGGAGAGTTGGGTAATCAGTACAAAGACTGAACCCTGCAGCTTCCTGGTGCCAGCTCCGCAGCCATAGTGACAGTGCGGGCACCTGCCACACGCCAACCCTGTGATAAGTGTGCCGGTAAGTAGGTAGTAACCCACCTTCTGCATTAGTACGCCTTTGGTGGACAGAGCACCCGGGGGGGGGGGGGAGGGAAGGGGGGGAGCAAAAACTCTGCCCCTCTACCTTTATTTTCAGATTGTCTTGGGATGTGAGTTAATTGGAGACTAACAAAGGATAATGAGGCAAGGGTAGCAGTATCAGAGGGAGGGACAGATCTCAGTTAATGCCAGCAAGTTTAGGAAATGTGAGACATTTAAGAAAATACATTTCTCTAAACAATCTTAGCAAAAACTACACTTATTTGTAAAAGACTTACCTTTATTAAAGTATTCACAGTCATATGCTAAAATGGAGAAGACAAATCAATAATGAGCTCATATTTGAATCTTATTAACATTTTCAATAATATTACTATAATAGTATTATAACTAAAAAATTGTACAGAGGTTTTTTTTTGTGTGTTGTGAATGACATAATTTAGAGAAAGAACGTGTATCAGATTACTGAGTTAATTTATTCATAACAGGTCACGTTTATTCCAGACACAAGTTTATTCCAAAAATAGACAAATGTGATAATACTAGATTAATAGATACACAATCCAATTAGTGAGAGAAAGAGAGAATGTGTTTATTCATAATCGAGTTAGTCTGAGTTCCAAAAGATAGATACAATGTAGATAAAACATGAAAATATGTGACATTTCCTATCCTAATAAAAGCAAAGAGGGCTATAATCTACATAATTAATTAATTAATTGATTAATTAATCTATTTCATAAAATTAGCAACATAGGCCTTAGTTTAATATTTTGGGATTAGCTTTTCAAATGATTTAATGAATTATGAATTTGTATTTCCAAATATTAAAAATATATCATATATAAAAAAAACAAGCATATTAAATTATTACAATTATTTTAAAATATTGTATTATCTAAAAAATAATACATCATTTCAAAAGCTGATCCAAAAATATTAGATTGAGACCCTAATTAACTAGAAACAATCTGATGATGAGGATGACAGAAATCAGGACATTAATAATGAAATCAAATTCAATCTTAACTTTTCAGCTGGCAAGAGGGGAGATTCTCATGTTGGAAAGCCGCTTACTGGCTCTGTATTACGTTACATATTAAGACCTTTTTACGGTTTGGATACTCACGGCAGACTCTTGGCGATCTCCAGTCTATGGTAATTCCATGCTGACAGCACTGATGAGCATATGCCGAAACACTTGCACAGAAACACTCACAGTCGCCACCTCGGCTGCAACCACAGGTGTCTGAGAGACAGTTTGAGTAAAACCAGGTTACGTCCACCTAAAGTATAATAACCAAATATGTGTATGTTTGCGGTTAGTTGGATTGTTCTTTCCATCAAACAGGCATTCGTCTCAATAAATTCAAAGCCAGACCAGTGTTAAACTGTTTTCGTTACGTGTTCTTCTTTTAATCATTTTGCTGCTGACCTTTTTCCCAGCCCTGCTCCGATATGAATGTCTCATTTTCAGTTTATTTTAGTTAAATGACAATGTTTGTTATTTTCCTGGCCTGTATCTACACAGCATACAATGTCAGTATGTACACGTAAATGTGTTTTTTTTGTTTTTTTTTAACAGAAGCTGTGAAATAATTTATTCGTAAATATCCTCAAAAAAGAATTACCCTGATGCAAAATATATAATTATTTATAAGATTTTAATGGAGAACATAATATTTAATAATATAATATGAGACTGATTATTTTATAAATATTTAAAGTACACGGTTACATTGGGATTGTCCACCCACCAATGTCAAATTTGATGGATTTTCCTACAAACCTCACAAAAATATCAACATTGGTCAGATGTTTGCCATTTTTTTTAAAATCATGTATCAATTTGGCAGTCATAGAACCCTTTTTTTTTTTTTAGAAAATACCAATGCTCAATTTTTTTTCAAATATTGGGAAGAAACAATAAACTTAAGGCCTCCATGAATAAACAGAGGTGGATAAAAACGGTCATGCGATTTCCACATTTTTGGATTTATTAGTGGCAAGCACATTAGTGCACATACCTTGGCTACAAACATGCAATATGCCATACAATAAGCTGTAAAACTAGCTTTACAATTAACTACACAATAAGCCATACAATAAGCCACTCAGTTAGTCATAAATAAGCTGTACAAACTTCAGCTCACTTGCACATATTGAACATCACAGTACTGAAAAAAAGATGTGTTATAAAAGATCCCAAGATAAAAATATGCATTCTTCCAACTCACCACTGGGTGGCAATCTTCAAACACATCACTCAAGAGGATTCCGCATTCCTTCTTGGCAAAAGGTTCTCGGAGTGGATTCAAACTGCATGGGTTCCTAATGTCAGAGCTATCGATGCACTTAATAAGAGAGTTAAGAGGATAATAAAGATGTTAACCCTCTCGTAGCTGATCAAGGATTCATTGTAGCGCATCGCTAGCCTTCAGTATATGTATTACATTATACAGTGAGTGCAGAATTATTAGGCAAATTAGTATTTTGACCACATCATCCTCTTTATGCATGTTGTCTTACTCCAAGCTGTATAGGCTCGAAAGCCTACTACCAATTAAGCATATTAGGTGATGTGCATCTCTGTAATGAGAAGGGGTGTGGTCTAATTACATCAACACCCTATATCAGGTGTGCATAATTATTAGGCAACTTCCTTTCCTTTGGCAAAATGGGTCAAAAGAAGGACTTGACAGGCTCAGAAAAGTCAAAAATAGTGAGATATCTTGCAGAGGGATGCAGCACTCTTAAAATTGCAAAGCTTCTGAAGCGTGATCATCGAACAATCAAGCGTTTCATTCAAAATAGTCAACAGGGTCGCAAGAAGCGTGTGGAGAAACCAAGGCGCAAAATAACTGCCCATGAACTGAGAAAAGTCAAGCGTGCAGCTGCCAAGATGCCACTTGCCATCAGTTTGGCCATATTTCAGAGCTGCAACATCACTGGAGTGCCCAAAAGCACAAGGTGTGCAATACTCAGAGACATGGCCAAGGTAAGAAAGGCTGAAAGACGACCACCACTGAACAAGACACACAAGCTGAAATGTCAAGACTGGGCCAAGAAATATCTCAAGACTGATTTTTCTAAGGTTTTATGGACTGATGAAATGAGAGTGAGTCTTGATGGGCCAGATGGATGGATTGGTAAAGGGCAGAGAGCTCCAGTCCGACTCATACGCCAGCGAGGTGGAGGTGGAGTACTGGTTTGGGCTGGTATCATCAAAGATGAGCTTGTGGGGCCTTTTCGGGTTGAGGATGGAATCAAGCTCAACTCCCAGTCCTACTGCCAGTTTCTGGAAGACACCTTCTTCAAGCAGTGGTACAGGAAGAAGTCTGCATCCTTCAAGAAAAACATGATTTTCATGCAGGACAATGCTCCATCACACGCGTCCAAGTACTCCACAGCGTGGCTGGCAAGAAAGGGTATAAAAGAAGAAAATCTAATGACATGGCCTCCTTGTTCACCTGATCTGAACCCCATTGAGAACCTGTGGTCCATCATCAAATGTGAGATTTACAAGGAGGGAAAACAGTAAACCTCTCTGAACAGTGTCTGGGAGGCTATGGTTGCTGCTGCACGCAATGTTGATGGTGAACAGATCAAAACACTGACAGAATCCATGGATGGCAGGCTTTTGAGTGTCCTTGCAAAGAAAGGTGACTATATTGGTCACTGATTTGTTTTTGTTATGTTTTTGAATGTCAGAAATGTATATTTGTGAATGTTGAGATGTTATATTGGTTTCACTGGTAAAAATAAATAATTGAAATGGGTATATATTTGTTTTTTGTTAAGTTGCCTAATAATTATGCACAGTAATAGTCACCTGCACACACAGATATCCCCCTAAAATAGCTATAACTAAAAACAAACTAAAAACTACTTCCAAAAATATTCAGCTTTGATATTAATGAGTTTTTTGGGTTTATTGAGAACATGGTTGTTGTTCAATAATAAAATTAATCCTCAAAAATACAACTTGCCTAATAATTCTGCACTCCCTGTATAACTTATGCCACTCAGTTCAACATTCAATAATTGAAGTAATGCCACCCATGAATCAAGTGGTGCTCTCTGCGAAAATATTAATAGTATTTCACTGATAGTACATAAAGTTATAAATAAAATAACATCATTAAATCAAATAAGTTTCTTGAGTTTCAGGGTTTAGATACATTTTTAGATTGATAGCATAAATTCTGATAATTACGCAAACTCTGCTCATTCTTTGATTGATACATTATTTAAAAAAATAATGAGTTTATCTGTTATCCCTTAACTTGTTCCAAGCTCACTCTTGAAAAGATAATTAGACTTTTGAGATTAATTTTGGTCTATACAGCAATTCAGCCAAATTCGGACCGAACGGGTGATCACCCGAATTACTGAGTGAAAATCTACCTGATTTACAGACTAACTGAACTGCACAATGCCGGACATGTTAGATTATGAACACCACTTATGGCACCAAAAAAAAGAAATTATTGATGGGAATCAAAGATGATTGACAGCTACGGGACAGTTACTGAAGGTTGATTTTATTTACAAATTTAAGTGAGAACTGAGCAACAGAGGGAAAACATTAGAAGTAACTAAATCTATATTTATGTATTATGTATAATATACTCAATAAATATATAATATACAAATATGGATTTTTTGGAATGCTCCTCCTATTTCCCCTTTAGTGGTTATTTTATTTCACTTGATCTGAGAACCAAATGGTGTGAAATTGCTCATATCAGTGTACTGCAAAATATATACATAATATAATATTATTGAACCATCCCATTTCAAAAATCTGCCGATATTATTGAACCATCTTGTTTCCAAAAATCTGCCGAGCCGAAATGACTTTCAGCCAAAATTCTATTTTCAGAAAAAATGGTCTAGCCGAGCCCATTTTTTTTTTTTGCGGTGCACAAGTCAATAGATTAGATAAGTTTCACATGAATATTAAAAAATGTCCAACTTGGGTATTTCCCAAACTTAACTTTATTGCACTGACAATGAATTCTTCAGGATTCATAAACACTGTTTTACGTGTGGAGTCCTATTGGCTGTATAAGACTACACAGGAGAAATCCAGACGGTTCAATTTATTCAAGTGTGGATTAAATGGAATTTGATTTGGGTATACCAATTTCTTGAACAATTCTAAGTGAAACTCCAAGATTCTGGACATTGGTGACTCAACTGTCTGCCCCAGGTGAGCAATCATTAACAAAGTTATATTTGTGTAGTTTAATGATGGGTGACGCACCTTGCGATTCTATAACTAAACACAGTGCCTACTCTTACTATTATTATTATTTGTACATAGCCAATATTATACTTTATGTACAATGGAAGTATAAAAAAAGCAACACATTTATTATAATTTTTACCTCCTCGGCTGCCCAACTGTTGCCAAATTCCTGAGAGTTCATCAAATCAAAATTATCTGGAGTCCTCATTTCATGTACAGTTTTCAGATCAAAATTACCACAAAGTCCATTTAACTGACCCTTTGAAAAGATAGATGTTA
This sequence comes from Pelobates fuscus, assembly GCF_036172605.1. Lineage (NCBI taxonomy): Eukaryota > Metazoa > Chordata > Amphibia > Anura > Pelobatidae > Pelobates > Pelobates fuscus. The sequence continues at coordinate 110,969,903 of NC_086328.1, read as the reverse complement.
TCAGTGCATTACATTGTCAAAACACATAACTTTCTACAAATAATGTGCAAGTTAGATAAAGTAAAATCCCGCAATCTCGTCGCCCAGACCGGCGACAGAGGAAAATATTTTCCCCCACCTCCTCGGAAGAAATATATAAAAAAATAGATCTACAGAGTATCTGGACCGATTCATCTCTTGGGTATACTCATAATTGCACACCTATTGGACACTATGCATTATACATATAATGATCGCTCTTCAGAAAGTGCATATCAGAACTGAAGTGGATAAATGGGTGAGTGAAAAAAGGAAAAGTGTTTTGTGACGAAGTAAAAAAAAAAATTCTAAGGAGATCGGAAGGCATGTTTGCAGAACTGGTAACGCTAAAATAGTAATTAGAGAAGTGATGCCCCCTCCCCCCCCCCTCCCACCCATAGCCAAATAACTTACCTGCCATTTTGGCCCCACTTGTATATGGATTGTGGTTCTCTGGTCCCATAGCAGAGTAATACGCTCAGAAGGGAAGTGGATGAATGTGAAAAGGCCGGCTTGCCATACATGTAAAGACTGCCTTTTATCTATGACACTCATTGGGCTCTGTTAAAAATCAGACCGTCAACAAAATTCACAAAATTAAAAAAGAAAACAATATAGTGTGAAAATAATTTAAACATTTTAATGATCATTAAACCAAGCCACAATTATTTTTAAATGATGGCTACTTTGGTATCGTATTTAAGGGTTAACGTAAGTTTAAGATACTGTGTATTAACTGTTGAGGATAATCTGATAGCTGTAGGAATATACACTCTTATACTATTACTACTTACGTGTAAACTAAAAAAAAAATATATATATATAGCAATAATAACAAACTAATAATGTAATGGCTAACCTCGGCACTGAAGATTCTTGTGAACTACATATCCCAAAAATCTCAGCCTGCACAAAATCAATTAGTAAGATTTCTAAGGAGCTGCAATGATTACTTAATTAATTTTACATGAATTCGATATTCTGCTGGGAAGTACTTTGAAGCCCTGCTTGACAGAATACAAAACTAATCGCATTATATTATGCCGACCTGCTTCTTTCGTAGAAATAATATTAAATGTTTGTATTTGACCAGAGATAAACCTATTGAAACCAAGATCTATCGGTGACATCATACCGGATTTCCTGTGTCATCATCAAATATAATTACAGACTTTCCCACACTGATCGATAATGTCTTCCTGCAGATTATTCCACCGTAACAATTAACATTTTCTGCGATGACTGAAAAGCTGCTCGGTGACAGGCCCTGAAAGAAAATGCAATGCCACTGGAGTTTAGATTGTAAGCTCTTGAGCCAATTAACGTAAATGCTAGATCTCAGCTCATGTTCAGGACACACTGATTGCGTTGATTTGTCTACACTGTACTATTTATTTCCCCAGATTGTATAGCAGAATATTTTGGAGCTTTATAAATACTAATAGCAGCAATAATAATAATATTAAAAATAATAAAAATACATTAGGCAACCTACTGGAGTTAGTTTTACATACTGTTAAACAGAGAAAGCTTTCTGCTATTCAGGGGCCAACTTGTATCAATGCAAATTTAACCAACACCCATTGAGTCCCAGGTGACACCTTCTATTTATTTATTTTTTAAATATATGTTTATTTAAAGCTTTATTTGCATTCCCATACATAATAGTATATTATCACCTGTGCACACACAAACTTCCTGTGAATTATCATAAATCATTCCATAATAGCAATTTCTTACACTTAAATTGAACAATAATACAATTTGTAATTCTTTGCAAACCCTTTAGGTGTGAGCCTTTATTATTTTTTTAAACTCGATTTATTACATAGAAGATGGAAGAGGAATTTGATGGAATGAAATTGCTGCGGAGTTGTACAAAATGCCGGTTTTGTTCCGGTAGTTAAGTTGTTAATTGTGCTCCATGTATAGTTAATTGTAATCACATAGGGTAATATTATTATTATTATTATTATTGCCATTTATATAGCACCAACAGATTCCGTAGCGCTTTACAATATTATGAGAGTGGGGATTTAACTATAAATAGGACAATTACAAGAAAACTAATAAAAACTATCGGTTAAAGGGACACTCCAGGCACCCAGACCACTTCTGCTCATTGGAGTGGTCTGGGTGCCAACTCCCACTACCCTTAACCCTGCAAGTGTAATTATTGCAGTTTTTCATAAACTGCAATATTTACATTGCAGGGTTAACTCCACCTCTAGTGGCTGTCTATTAGACAGCCACTAGAGGTCACTTCCTGGGTTCTAGCACAGGTTTCCTGTGCTAGAGCGTCGCTGGACGTCCTCACGCTGTGTGAGGACCTCCAGCGTCGCTCAAAACCCCATAGGAAAGCATTGAAATGATTTTTCAATGCTTTCCTATGGGGAGACGTAATGCGCATGCGCGGCATTTCCGCGCATGCGCATTAGGTCTCCTCGGCCGGTGAGCGAGATTAGTCTCTCCCACCGGCCGACGTAATCACTAGGAGGAGCGTCGCGGAGGCGGAGACAGCGGCGAGGGACATCGCCGCTGTCCCAGGTAAGTGACTGAAGGGGTTTTCACCCCTTCAGTAACCGGGGATTGGTGGGTGGGAGGGAGAGGGACCCTCCAGTGCCAGAAAAACGGATCGTTTTTCTGGCACTGGAGTTTCCCTTTAAAGAGGACCCTGCTTAAACTAGCTTACAGTCTGTAGGAGGTGGAGTATGAAACACATTAGGACAGGACATAGCAATAAAATAAGGTGGGAGTGAAGCAAAGCTGGAAAAGAGAGTAGAGTGCTGCCCTTTAGGAGAGAGCAAGAGACAGGTATGGGAGGTAGAGGTTAGTCTGGGAGGCCATAAGCTTTCCTAAAGAGATGGGTTTTAAGGCACTTCTTAAACGATTGAAAACTAGGGGAGAGTCTGATGGCAGTAGGCCGGCTATTCCATAGGAAGGGAGCCGCCCGCGAGAAGTCCTGCAAGCATGAGTTAGTCGTACGGGTGCGAGCAGCGGACAGGAGAAGGTTATGGGCAGAGCGGAGAGACTGAGAAGGGAAATATCTATGGATCTGTGAAGAGATATAAGAGGGGCTAGAAATGTTCAGTGCTTTATAGGTATGACTCTGAATTGACTCCTATAGGATACAGGAAGCCAATGTAAGGACTGACAGAGGGGTGAGGTGTGAGAGAACCGACTAGAGGAAAATCAGTCTGGTGGCAGTATTCATTACAGACTGTAGCAGGGCAAAACAGCTTTTGGGAAGACCAATTAGGAGAGGGTTACAATAATCCATGCAGGAAACTACTAGAGCATGGACAAGCTCCTTAGTAGCATCTTGCGTAAAAAAAAAGGGGCGGATGCGGGCTATGTTTTTAAGATGGAATCTACAGGACTTGGCAACATACTGGATGTGAGGTTTAAAGGTGAGGCCAGAATCAAGTATGACGCCAAGAAAGTGCGCTTGCAAGGATGGACTGATGTGGATACCACTAACTGGAAGAGAGAGCGAAAGAGGAGGATCAGTATTAGGAGAAGGAAAGACAAGGAGCTCAGTTTTAGAGAGACTGAGTTTCAGAAAGCAGGAAGACATCCAATCAGAGAATGAAGAAAGGCAAGCAGGGACACCTTGCAGGACGGCAGGGGAGAGATCCGGGAAGGAGAGATATATCTGGGTGTCATCAGCGTACAGGTGGTAGTGGAATTCAAATGAGTTATTAAGTTTGACAAGAGAATGTCACGGTAGTGTACCCCAACATGCAAGATTTAGACCAACAAGAGACAAGATAAAGCAGATACGTCTTACCGGGCTTTAGAATGGCCGGACTCGACATAGTACAGAGAAGTGACAGAGTCAGGAACGAGCCGAAGCCAAGGGAACAGAGAGACAGGGAAAACAAGAGCTAGCCAAGGTCTGGTACACAGGAGTCAGGAAGCCGGCAAACAAGACAAAGCAGGGATAAAGAGAAAAACGGAGTCAGATACAAAGCCAAGGTCAAGCACGGAAAAAACACTACTGAACGATACAAGCACTAAAGGGAACTGAATCAGAAACCACGATAGGACAGGAAGCTAAGGGAAAGGTGAGTATAAATACCCTAGTGTTCAATTTGATTGGCCTTTGTCATATACACGCCCCCAAAACATGAGTGTATGGGGAATGTGGAATGCCATGGCCAATGGGAGACCGTTTCACAATTCGGCTCCCACAGCGCGGCGCGCTCTTAGAGCCAGGCGGGGCATGTGACCGCGTCTCGGCTGCCGAGCTCTGCTGAGGTCAAAGGTGGGTTAATGGGAATAACAAAGTCCCGAGAATTAGGGATGGAATATTAGAAGAGAGGACGTAGGGTAACCAGGGAGCAAAGTGGCCAAGGAAGAGGAGAGAGGAACCATGGTGGCGATAAATAACAGCAATGTTAGGAGAAAATGGTTTGAAGAGGTGAATCGAATGAATTTCAAATGATGGGAAAGAGAGGGAAGGGGGTAGAGGTTTGAAGGAGAAGTGAGGTGAGAGGAGAAACCCTACACCACCACCTTTACATTCAGAGTGTCTTAGGTTTTGGGTAAGTTGAAGACCACCAAAGGATAAAGATGCAAGGGTAGCAGTGTCAGAGGGGGAGAGACATGTTTCTTTTAAGGCTAGTAAATCTAGGGAACGAGAGATGAAGAGGTCGTGGACAGTAGTGGATTTTGTAATATTGCAAACAGAGCATGCATTCCAGAGGGCAGTATTGAAGGAGGATTTAAAGGAAGAGTAACATGAGATGGGCATGAGATTGGTGTGGTTCCTTGAGTTAGTACGTGGTGGGTTTGCTGAGATGGGACCGGGGTTTGGAGAGACATCACCAGCTGCTAAAAGCAGAAGGATAGAAAGAAAGTAAAGGTGGGAGTAGGATTTGAAAGTCTTGTAGGAGGGTATGTATATAGAGGATTTGGGAGAAGTTGGAGGAGGTAGGCTGGAAAGGTATACGTAGAGTGCATGGGATGACTAGAGAGGGGAAGGGAGGGGAGTAAATTGGAAGTAATGAAGATGGTGTTGCCAGGGACAGGTGACCAGAAGGATAGGGATATTTTAGTAATGAGAGAAGTTAGTATGAAACTGAAAAATAGAAGGGATAACATTATTTAGAGTAAATGTTATATAGATATGAAAATTATGCATATGCACATATATAATCATAGACATATACATACACACACATATACCTATGAGTGATTAAACCATGGTTAAGGATGCAGGTTGTTTTACAGAGGGATTTCAGGTGAGGAGAGGTTACGATATGTTACAAATTAGTTCTAGTCATTGAAAGATTGCGTTAATATATGTTTTACATGATTTTACTCTTACCTTAATGAGATGAACTTTACATGCCCCCACAAAGTCAAATGCCAAGCCATCAAACGTTTTGTAATGACGATCCCCGTATGTTGTGCACATGGCTGGACACGGGTGAAATGTGCACTGAAAGGACCCATGTTGGCAAACACTAATATAATTAAATATCAGAAAATGAATTGTAAAAAGTGCTACACTGTGTTTTGTATAGTATGCATCTATTAATTTGCATATTTTTTTACGTGTTTTTTATTTGTTTTACAGACAGGAGACAGGCTGTTCAAGCAGTGGAAGTCTTGGATCCTTGCATTACATTTACTACATTTCGAATATGACAAATAAAACATGTATATAGCTGAAATACCAATTATATCAATTTTATCTACCATAAAAAATCTAATTTGGCAGCTTACTCTGACTGGTAAATCAGAAGACCTGAATTACAGAAAGGGAAAATCTCTACTTTGTCAGTTTTTTTGTAATGGATCATCTCATTTAATTATTCCTGTATTATATGTTTAAATATATTATACACATTTAACTTTGTATGTAAAAGAGAATACAACCTAAAGTCAGGAAAAATAATCAATACTTAAATTAGACAAAATATATCATTTTAAATTCTATTTAAATTTAAAAAAAAGAAAAATATGAAAGCAAATTACTAAATAATTTTAAAATGATGAATGTATAATACATACAAACAATATGAGGTATAATAAAGAGCTATAAGACAGAGTTTATAAGACAAAGCTAATAAACTATGTCAGATAAATAAGATTAATAAAAAAAAACTCATATAAAAGTCACATAAATACACATCATTATCAAGACTGGCTCCCACAATTTTGTAAAAACTGTTTTTTTTGTTTTTTTTTATAATTGTTTATTTCTATTAATTGTTTAGTAATTGTACAAAATACAGAGAACTCACCATGTATGGCAAGAAGAATTAACTATGTCTCCAGGATAATATTCCTTAGCTTTCCAAGAACAAGGACACGCACTGGGCTCGAAACACTCATCTCCATGTTTGACCAGTCTGAGGAATCAAGATAAACGTGAGGAAAACCATAAGAAACCTGTATTATCTCCAAATTAATTTTATATTACAAATGATTGTGGCCAAAATATCAACACATACAAAGACACACTGAAGGGATATTTATCAACATGTTCTGAAAAGTGGCACCTGAGTTCTATCATTACTTTGATGGTTAAAATGTCCAAACAGTGAAGAACACCAGAGTTATAGTTGTACAAAAAAAGAAAAGGGATACAGGACACTTTTCTGTTGGATAACGTGATGGAAAAATTGGTAAGTCCGAAAAAATGCTTGCATTCAAGAATTAAAGGATGCAAAAGATGCAACAGATAAAGAAACCCAACAGATTTAATAAATTATTGCAAACATTTTCCAAATATTAAACGCAAAAGTACTAATGAAACTTTGATAAATCTCTCCAATATATCTCAGTCTTCCACCCCGTCTGCTAGTAGAAAGTTTTAAAGGAACATTATAGTGACAGGCATGTATTCCTGACACTATAGGTGTGAAAACACTATACTGTTTAGCTTCCTGGCCCCTCTTGCCTCCTGTGAAAAAGGTATTTTACTTACCTTTTTCCCACAACGTGCTGGTCTCATCACGGCTGTCTCCGCCTTTGCTCCGCCTCCTTGGCAACTTTGATGATCTCAGCCAATCCAATGCGTTCCCATAGAAAATTAATCAATGCATCTTTATAAGGAACATTTAGCGCCTCCATGCAGAGTGTGGAGATGCAGGGTCAGAGCGGCACAATGTGCAGCACTGACCCAGGAAGCACCTCTATTGGTCATCTGAGTGACTGCTATTAGTGGTGTTCCTAGACAGCTATGTAAACACTGCTTTTTCTTTGGAAAGGCAGTGTTTACATTAAAATGCCTGCTGGCACACTAAGCTGTAGTTCTGGTGACTATAGTGTCCCTTTAATGCTGGTAGAATATATAGAAAATGTTATGGTACATGTTATGGTACAAACAAATCTATGGTCTCCTGTTTTAAGGAAAATGAGAATTCATATGGGTTTATTCAATAAACACTGAATTGTATGAGTTGATAATTGAATGGCAAAACATAGGCAAAAATATGCAAAATGGAAAAATTCTCAAAATTCTCCAACTCAGAAATCACAACTTCCTTACTTAATCTGAATTTTACAATTTGATGTTTAATTGATAACTATTAGTGGTTTCATAAATAAACATCATACTCTATAAAATAGGGGTTTGGTGTCCAAAACATAGACCATATTATACTAATTTATTTATTATCATCATTATCATTATTTATTATCATCATTTAGCATGAATACATTTTTTTAAAAAACAGCTTCAATTTTGCTAGCCCAAGCTATTTAGTATTTTTCCCCAATTACTGGTATACAGATCCCCATACAACACTTTCACATGTAATTTTAACCATCTTATAATGTACTATTGTATTTAGGAGCCAAAGGAGTACATTTTAATTATTTGGGGATTTATTTTTCCAAAGACAATGCCTCTGCAATATTTGTACATGGAATGGAATAAAATAGAATAGAATAGAATAGAATAGAACATGAATCTAGAAGCATTGTTCCATAGAATGTACCGAGTGTCTGTTTAAATTCACCCATAAGCTTCTTTATGTTGTATCTCTGAAAGAGTGAAATGTCTTGCATTTATACTTTATGTGATGAAAGAACTTTATTGCTTCCTAAGAAAGAAGGTTGTTTCTTAGCCTGAAGGTCCTTGGCCTTATGCCCAAAAGTGTAAGGACAAGTACTGAGCAGGCAGACAGGCAGAAGTGTGTTTGATTAATAGAAGCCATTGATATAAGATGCAATAGAGAATATCAGGTTTCTGTACTTTATTAAATATATTCATGTTGCCATGTCTTGATTTATTAATGTAATGCCATTTATATAATCTGGGCATTAAAATTACATAATTATATTTGGATAGGTGATGGGATTATTTCTAACCATTGATGAACACCACTCCAGTGTCCACCTGGAGTGAAGATCAAAGTCAAGAATTATGCTTAGGACAATAGATTTGTCTTGTCACCCATGAGGAATGATTCCTCCCAAACTTCATTTGTCATAATCACTACCATCAAAGAATAAGACTTTTCTTCTTATGTTATATGCCGTAAGAATAAAATTGCAATTACTATTTCCATTGCTTCCTGTCTCCATGTGTCAGGTGCACACTATGTATTAATGCTTTATTTAATTTAGAATTTAGTTTCTGTATAAGTCCTGTAGTATAGATACCCCCACTGCCCTCATCCCAGTGCAGTTATTCCTGATGTAACAAAGCATTGTTTGGGTTTCTATTCTACGGGAACACTCTGTCAACCTTTTATCAACTATCTGCTGTGACTAAGGAAATAGTCTCACTAACCTCAGACCTTCTATCCAGATATTTTTTATTTCCTCACTGAAACTTAACCTTTACTTCAGTTTCAGAATGCATCGATCTCAGATGAGTGAGTAGGGAATCAAGGAAGTTGGTTGGAAGGATTAGCCATTAAATGGTAAGTTTCTGGTCTCCTGAGTTCTCTCAGTTACTATAGACATCAGATGGCTTGTCTCATAACTCAAATTCTTACTGTAGATAAGGTAGCAGCCTCACACCCCTTCATCATAGACCAGCATTACTATAAATCCATAACAGAGGTCAGAATGGAAAGGAAGAGGCAATCATTTCAGAATGCACAGAGCTTTCCCTGGTCAATATAAACATTGGAAAGTTTGAGGGTCTTGAAAACATGTGGTAATTATACCTATTACCCAAGGCAAAGATAAGAGGGGCTCACGGTATAAAACTGAGACTCAGTTGTCTGTAGGACTGATTGTCTCCTCAATAAGTTGAGTCAAGTAGACTCAACACCACTTAACACGTAATACAACATCCAAAGCAGTAGTTATTCTACCAAAGTTGACACTATTACTTTTATTATTACTATTTCTAGGTACTGTTTCTGGGTACCATGGGCTTCAGTTTGAAAGTAGAAAAAAGTGATAAAGAATAAGTGAGTTTATGTACAAGTAAAAAGAAAACTATGCTCGATTTGGTAAAAACGCTTCAGAAAAGCACATATTCTAAAATAGAACCAAGCTTATAACTCTATCTCATCATTAAAAAATAATTACGCTGAAAGATACACAAGAGCCTCTTTAATGTGATTTTGAAATACATATTTTTTTAAATTTTCAAAAGTTGATCCTGTTGGATTCCTTTACGTGTTCCTTGTGACTAACACCCCTGTTCGATTAAGCACGCTCACAAACAATATAATCTTACTGACAAGATCAGAGCAGATATTGGTCACATCCCAGTAATATTACACTCCGTAAAAAAACGTGACAACAGATTTCTTTTTTGGAGAGACAGTTCTCTGGATAGATTTCACAAGCTTAAAACTGAGAAAAGGGCACAGAGTTCTGGAAATAATTGTTCTAATTATTTCACACTTTATTGGCTCAATGGTAATATATCATGCTATGACCAGAGCCAAATACAATGTGAGAAACACCAAAAAAAAAAAAAAAAAATGAAAACCAAGTGTATACAGGATTCTTACAAAAATTAGAGACAACAGGATGAAACCTAAATATTAAGCACAAGAAATAATAATAAAAACTAATCAGCCATGATTTTCCTCTTCTGCCTATAGTCTATGTGCATAGAATAAAAACCACTTGCGAAGCAACAACCAAAACAGTTATGGTGGGGACATAAATTGCATATGCCCACCCAGAATCCTTTGCGGTAGTAACATCACTGCAAATGTGTGATTTCTCTGGAAAAAGCAAGTCTTATGACTTGACTGGTATGCAGATTTTTGTTTAACATTGTATTAACTATCCACAGACTTCAGGTGGAAGGGGTTTTCAATCACATTTTTTCCCCAAGTACTGCCAAGCCTCAATAGCAAACCAGTAACCAATCTCATGCTGATGATTTGCATTAACAATGAAACAGCTGTCCATGAGTGGCTCACTGGCTTTGCATCTTTTCCTAAGTTGTGTTTCAAAGCTGTTGTTTACAGCAAACACAGACTAAAAGGAATCCATGTTTAAAATGGAATGAGGAAAAATGTGTTTCTTTGTTAAACTAATTTGCATATGCCCACCCAGAATCCTTTGCTGTAGTAACTGCAAATTTGTGATTTCTGTGAGAAAAGCAAGTCTTATGGCTTGACTGGTGTGCAGATGTTTGTTTAACATTGTAATATATATATATTTATACATATATAATATAAATAAAAAAATAAACATTGTATCTCTCTCTCTCTCTCCCTCTATCTATATATATATATAATGTTTTTTTTTATTTATATTTTATATATATATATATACACATATATATAGACACATATAATACGTGTGTGTGTATATATGTGTGTGTGTGTGTTTATATATGGACACACACAATTTTACTTATTATATACCGTATATACTCGAGTATAAGCCGAGTTTTTTAGCACATTTTTTGTGCTAAAAAACCCCAACTCGGCTTATACTCGAGTCAATAGTCTGTATTATGGCAATTGCATTGCCATAATACAGACTGGGGCTGTGGGGGCTGTAAGAGAGTTTACTTACCTCTCCTGCAGCTCCTGTCAGCTCTCTCCTCCTCCGCGCCGTCCGTTCAGCACCTCTGTCAGCTCCCAGTGTAAGTCTCCCAGTGTAAGTCAGTGTAAGACTTACACTGGGAGCTGACAGAGGGAGCTGCACGGACGGCGCAGAGGAGGAGAGAGCTGACAGGAGCTGCAGGAGAGGTAAGTAACATCTCTCACAGCCCCCACAGCCCCCCACTGAACTGCCAATGCTGGACCACCAGGGAAGGAGAGCCCCCCTCCCTGCCATGTATCAAGCAGGGAGGGGGGACGAAAAAAAAAAAAATTAGTAGTAATAAAAAAAAAGAAATTAAATAATAATACAAAAATAATAAAAAATTTAATTAAATAAATAAAAATATTAAATAATAAAAAAATATTAAAATAATAATAATAAAAAAAATTGCCCATCCCCCACCAAGGCTCTGCAACACACACACACACACACACACACACACACACACACACACTGCACTCATACGCTCACACACTGCACTCATACGCTCACACACTGCACTCATACACTCACACACTGCACTCATACACTCACACACTGCACTCATACACTCACACTGCACTCATACACTCACGCTGCACTCATACACTCACGCTGCACTCATACACTCACGCTGCACTCATACACTCACGCTGCATTCATACACACACGCTGCATTCATATACACACGCTGCATTCATATACACACGCTGCATTCATATACACACGCTGCATTCATATACACACGCTGCATTCATATACACACGCTGCACTCATACACACGCTGCACTCATACACACGCTGCACTCATACACACACTGCATTCATACACTCACACTGCATTCATACACTCACACTGCATTCATACACTCACACTGCATTCATACACACACACTGCATTCATTATACACACACTGTAAATAAATATTCAATTAATATATTTTTTTTAGGATCTAATTTTATTTAGAAATTTACCAGTAGCTGCTGCATTTCTCACCCTAGTCTTATACTCGAGTCAATAAGTTTTCCCAGTTTTTTGGGGTAAAATTAGGGGCCTCGGCTTATATTCGGGTCGGCTTATACTCGAGTATATACGGTATGTATAATATATTATAAAATAATTAAAGCATTTTGTAATATATTATACATGTATAAAGCAAATATACGATTACATTATAAGTGTATTTTTAAAATATATGTGTATATATCTCAAAGTACACTTATAATGATATAGTATTATATATGTATAATATATTATAAAATGCATTAATTATTTAATAATATATTATACATATATAATATATGTATAATATATTAATTTGACTATTTTTTGATTATTTTGTTTTACATTTTAGGTGCCAGGGGGACTGCCTGACAGCTCAGACAGTCACCCTGCAGGCAGCTCCATAGACTCCTATTGTGGCCATTTGATCATGGTGATCACATGGCCCTGGAGGGCCTGGGTGGTCAGAGCTTCTGCAGGGGGACTGCTGGGGTCTTGGGCAGTCCCCTCCCCCTGACTGGGATCGCTGCTGACCGCCGGTCCAGGTAAGTGTAGCACTCATATTTGCCGCGGACGTACTAGGTACATCCGTGGTCCTTAACGACCATTTTTTGTTGAATGTACGTAGTACGTCCACGGTCATCAAGGCCTTATTATTGATTTTGTAATACTGGAAGTTTTGGTACTGCACTGTATTAAATGTATTGTTATGTTTATATACTGCATTGTCATAATGCGCTACGCTGTTCTCTTTTCCTTTACTATACTCTTCAGAGACTTTAATTGTCGCACAATATTATTGTTTTTTTGTGGCAAGGTGGAAGTATATTTGCCTTGCTGCCAAGTTTATTGTTATATTTGGTAATAGTTTATAAGTGGCATCACCTTTTCTTATAAAGCATAGAAAACATGGGTCAATTCCCCTTTTAGAAGCATAATTTTTCACAATTGAAAATTAATTTCAGTAGCGTAAAAAATAATTTTGCATAGAAATTAATCCCAAGAATAAACTTTTTTGCCATTATCTAATAAACAGTAACCACATTTTATCAATAATCTAACCCAGGCAGCAGCCGCAGTGGTTCAGTAGCTTTCACCTCCGTACAGCAAGTAATAATAGAGGACATATTTTGGCTACAGATCAGATACCTGTATTGCTTTGTAGTTGCAGGCTGATCTCCTGAATTAGAAGGTGCACAAAGGAAGTAAAATTATATGGAGACATAACTGTTCAATGGGTGCCAAGGTAAAGAGTGATAAATAGATAATGATACAGAATAAAAGTGGAAGGTAAACTAGCACTATGTACTTTGTGATTGTGTCAATATCATTACACACATAATGTTTACCATTAACTATTATTGAAGGGACATTGCAGGGTACAAAACGATGGGCTGGCCTCCACTCCAGGTATCCCTTTGGACATAGTCAAGCATTTTAAAAGGACCCTATAAGCACCAAAACAACTTTAGCTTTAATAAAGCAATTTTAGTGTATAGATCAGGCATAAGCAACCTTGGGCACTCCAGATGTTTTGGACTACACCTCCCATGATGCTTTACCAGCATTATGGGTGTAAGAGCATTATGGGGGATGTAGTCCACAACATCTGGAGTGCCGAAGGATGCCTATCCCTGGAATAGATTATGCCTCTGCAGTCTAACTGCCAATTCTCTGCCAGTTAGGAGATAAATCACTTTATGTTTCTGTCAATGCAGCTCCATCCACACCTCCCCTGGCTGTGACACACACAACCTGCGTGCAATTTTGTTTTTCATTTTCACCAGATTTTAACTTGCTTTAGACATTTGTATCTACTACTCTGGAAATTAAACTTCAGTCACACACAAGGGGCTCTTGCAGGGCCTAGAAGGTTATTAACAGAGTAGGAGATAAGAAATTCTAGATTAAAGAGGCTGTGCAATAACGGAGGTTTAAACATTAGATCTCACTTTACAGGAAGTGTTTAGGAGGACTGTACAAGTCACATGCAGGGAGGTGTGACTAGGGCTGCATAAACAAAGTGCTATAACTTCTAAATGACAAGAATTGAACAGTGAGACTGCAGAGGTATGATCTATCCACACAAACTGCTTCATTAAGCTAAAGTTGTTTTGTTGCCTATACTGATCCTTTAAGCAGTAAGTATTGCAGCATGTTCATCTTCTATTAGTGTAGGACCCACCAGTATTGGGGTACTGTGAAGTATGGATGGGCTTGGGCAAAAAATTTGGTTCGTTTTGGTGCTTCCGATATTCGGGACTTTGGCAATTCCCTACCTCTACCCCTAACCCTACTCCTACCCCTACCCCTGACCCTACCCCTAGGGCTAGGGTTAGGTGTAGGGTTAGGGTTAGAGAAAGGTTGGGCTAAGGGTTAAGGTTAGAGGTAGATTCCTGTCATCATTTTTCCTCCCTCTCTTGTTTTGCCAGTTTTCAGAAATCCAAAGCACTTCGGCACTTCTGAAATTCGGCACTTCGGTTCGGCACTTCTGAAATTCGGCACTTCGGACATTCGTAAGCATCCAAATGTCTGAATTGTCGAAATTCGTCTGAATTTAAATTCGGACTGAAACGAATTGCACATGTCTACTGTGAAGTGGTGGTGAGTTTAAAATTATACAGTCATATGATGTGTAACTGAATTCCAATATTTGTTTGCTAAGATAGGTGATTTTAAATAGTCTCGTAAAATTTGAAACAACATTTTTTTCTGTGTGCGCTGTTCCCTTAATCTGTATTTTCTATATATTGTGCTCTTCACAGCAGCACCACTGCTATGAAATGCATGTTCTGGTTGTGCACCCCAATTCCTCTTTTTTTCTACTTGTCCATAGATTCCACCAAAACATCTGTAGTACAGAACATTAGGAGAAGCCTGTTTCCATCATGAGTTGCTAGTGATGTCTGATGGAAATGGCAAGATGTGACAGCCAGAAGCTCTTCGTATTCCTGCAACTGGTCACATTTTGACAGAAATTGATTTGTTGATGAGGCACAATATTCTCTACACAGCTTTATGGTATATATTTTTTTAATTGTGTTTACAATTCTATAGGATTCTCCAGCAGTCTATATGAGTTTTGCCGACAGAATTTTTCTTTGTCAGGAATGTTTCATAAAAATAGCATTCTTAAAAACAGCAACTGTGGCCAAGTCTTGGGGCTTTATGTAGTTTCAAGGCTAAATAGGTCCCAGTTGCAAATTAAAATGTTGCTCAAGTGGAACTAGGGAATAGAGAGAGAAGCATTTTTATGGCCATTTTCCCATCATCTCGTCGGCGTACCGTGCACCGATGACAAAGTTACAGATAGAGCTTGTGGCCGTTGTGAATTGTTTTGCACAATGCTGTGTCTATACCAGGTTTCCAGAGTATTGTTAAGCAAAATTACTCTGTTTTAGAATAATTTAGAAGCCAACATAAAACCTTTATTATATCTGGTAGTAAATTAAAAAGTGATGATTTTCAAGGAATCCGTTTAAGCTCCTTACCAGATATTTGATCTGGCACGGCACCTGTTTACAGCATACGGCATAAACAGACTTAAAATATCTCGGGTCGAGAAAGAAATGGGAGAGGATTGTAAAAGAAAAAAAAATAATAACTAAAGTATTTTTGTTTGTTTGGTAAAGCAGGAATTGTGAAGAAAAGAGCTGCCCATTTAGAGCTAAAATAGAATAAAGGGACAAATATCTTTGATTCCAGTTTGATTTCTTTTAATGAATTATTCCGAGTTTAGTAAAATACTTTCCATTTTATTTCATTTTAAGCTATACGGTTTCATCCCCAATTATCTTTAACCTCTTAACTACCAAATCATTTTGTTTAAAATATCAGATAACATTTATTTGAAACATATTGTTTGCATAGTTAGAAAATATAATTTTGTTATATTGTTTGTTGTATATATAGATTGCTGTTCAGGGATATCTAAAATAAAATATGCACATTTTTACTATTTAAATTTAATTACATTTGTTTATCTTTACACGTAAGGAGATGTTTAAATGTTTTTTTTTAATCTGCTAGCATTTTTAGAAAACTATGTTTCCAGAAACATGTTCCTTAAAAATAATCATAAGCAATTTACCGTATTTAAATATGTAGAAATCAATTTTCACTATTTTTGTTGTATAAGGCCATATAGTGCCTAAAGTTCTATCCCCTCAAAATCTCTGTAAAAGATGAAGGAATAAATAGAAATGTCTATATAATGCATATGTAATACTCTTCGTACATATTCCCGAATAGCACTGTAGATAGCAAATGCTAGTTGTGTACGACTTTCTTTCAATGTATTACTATAAAGCAGTTTATACATTGTGTTTTAAACAAAAAATGTTTGTCGATCAATGAAGTTAAAACATCCTTGAGATTCTCTGCAGTTCAACTGAAAAGATGTTAATAATACCTTGAAATCCTCTGACTGTCACACATTTTACACTAAGCATGTATGGTATGTTTATCTGTCTGTCCATCATTCTACCTATCTGTCTATCTGTCTGACTATGTGTCCGTCTGACTGTATGTCTGTCCATCTATATGCATGTCCATCTGTCTTTCTCTGTCTTGTCCAGGTATCTGACTATATGTCTAGCTGTATAATTTAGGATACGAATAGATTAGGTTGAGGACTTTCAGTATAGACAACACACATCAGAAGCATGTTTTTTTGTTTGTTTTGTTTTTAAATATTGGGAACCCTATATATATTGTTTCGATTGCCAAAGGCTCTTATCTGGAAAACTTTGCAAGTTACTAAATGGTAATTGTTGCCAAATCTTCATGGAAGGCCCTCGCATTAATCTACGTAACTTAATAGTATCATTGTGCTTTTATTTCTTATCCGTCTTAACATAAACCAACCAATTTATTGTATAAATAATATTTAATTCATTTGTTACTTTAGTACTTCATTTTAGGGAGAGTTTATTAGGGTGTACGGTAATATAACCTTGACACCCACTGTGCTCTTCAGCTGTCTACTAAAACAACGAATAAAATCATTGTAAAAAATAATACTATATAAACAAAATGTGACTACAGTTAAGTTGGAGAATTTTTACAAATCTTAAACTTTGCAATTTATTTTCATTTCACTACAATTAGGTGTTTATAACACCTGAAATAACACAGGCATATAAACATGGAATCAAATCAAGGGTTGTTTAAACAAATAGGTAATTTAAGTAATTAAAATTGATAACTTGCATTACACCAAATTAGACTCTAAATATATCAAAATGTGGGTCTAACATTAGTAGTCAGGTTAAAAAGAATGGCAATTAAGAGAATATTAGTTTGTATGACCAGTACTAGTACATTGTTGTTTAAAGGAACTCTTCAAGGTCAATAATGATAACACAGCTTCTTTACAGCAAAATTGGAAATCAATGTAATTCTTTTGGATCATCAATAACAGCGATATCCAGATGGTTAACCCGAGCAGCTAGTGCCATTTTTTAAACAAAGGTTCTATGTTCCGTATATACTTATGACACCTCGGTGCGGGGTTCTAGGAGATGTGTCTACTGTCCGCCTACCCAGCACCAATCTGACTCTCAATATCTAGATCTTCCTTTTTTTCTCCTTGTCAATCTCTGAATGGTCAAATCTGGACCATTCTGGACAACTGTACATACCCTTTAGGACAAACGCAGCCCGAAATACAAGGAAGATGAGCTGGTGTAGTCAGATTAAGAAGCTGGTTCTCGCACGTCCGCTCTTGACTCAGTTCCACATCTTCTGCTGGATTGCTGCAGTTATAATAGACCTGACCAACAGGGCAATTATTAACTGTGAAAGGAGAGAAGACCCAGAGCTTGTTAGATGGAATAATGTTTTTTAATAATTACCTGCATATTTAAAAAAACATTTGTACTCTTACAATACACCAGTACTTTTTCTTCAAAACTATGAAATAATAAGAAAAACAACTTCGAGATTTCCACAAGAACTAACAAAAGAATCAAGCTTTCAGTTACAATAACAGGTGTGAACTATATTTTATGTTAATATAGAACATTTATTTGGCTGTTTCCTTACCAACATCATAGCTCTCACAGTTCATTGTTCCATTAGTGCAGTGGCTGTGATAAATGACATATAAAACTATAAGACATTTTTGCATGAAATATACAATACATGAAACAAATATACTACAACTTTCAATCTGTAAAATGTTTATAATTTTTAGGCAATTGCCCATAATTAAATGAAAATGTCAAACAAGTCTCACTTTAGCATGAACTAATGTCTATGTATATTTTAAGAGTTACTCCAAGTATCATGACCATTACAGTTCCAGAGTCAACTGGCCTTTTTTCCCAGTAAATGCACAAACAAAAATGATTTGTCCTTTTCCCTGGGTTCCAGGTGGGCTTCTGGTGTCTTCTCTAGTCAGTGATGACATCTGGCTTCTGCAGAGCTGCCGAAGCATGACGTTGATCCCACCAGCCATTCATTGGCTGACAGCATCAGCTGACCGCTCTCAGCCAATGAATGCAATTCTGAGCAATATACACATAATATAATATTCAAATATAGATTTTCTCCTGCTCCACTTTTTTCTCTCTCTTTTGGTCACTTCTCACTTGATCTTTAAATAAACTCAACATTTAGTGACTGTCCCTTAGATACTAATCATCTCTTTTTGGAACCACAAGCGTGATTCAGAATGAGAAGCATGCTCGGACATTGCACATTTTGATTAGTGTGTGATTTGAGTACATTTCAGCTTGGAGTTTGGGAATCTGACTGATCACCTCATCAGCCCAAATTTGGCCAAACTGGATCTCCAAGTCCATTTGACAGCATAGTCTCTCCTGGCCCCCGAAGCCTGGCTTCTCTAAGCCACCAGGGCAATGCAGAAGTTTCCAATTATCACATAGAAAATGTGAGTACTACAATTGGCACAGCATCTCAATTATTTTCAGTCTAAATTGTTGCTCTTCATTAAGTGCTTATTTTTCTTACCATTTGCCTAGGGAAGTAATTATATTTTCTCCTGGATGATAGTCTATTCCTTGGAAGTAACAGGGACATTCACTCCTGTAAAATAGCATAAAAAGGTACCATCAGCATGGAGTCAGAGGCAGCTCGGCTAAATGTGAGCCTAACTATTGGCAGTTAACACTACGCTGCAGTCAGTTCAACCAAAACCTGTCAGTATTTCTCAAAAATTGTGTCATTCGATCTATCATATGCATGGCATTGTAACCCCCTTAAGGGCAGGCTGAGCTTAATGAGAAATGTAGTTTGCATTCCCAAGGTAATATATACAGTAGCAGTTCCCAAACAGTGTGCCCACAGGGGTGCGCCAGAATGTTTCCCCGGTGCTATGATTATAGCACCGGGAAACATAACTGCTGAGCAGTGGCCGGTCGGGTGCCGCAGTCCTTTAAGCGTACACATGTGCAGGCCCGTCGCTACCCGACAGGCAAACCAAGCAACTGCTTGGGGCCCCGAGCTGGCCCGGGGCCCCAAGCAGAGCCGCCATCAGGGAATGCGGTCCTGGGGGGCCCGGACTGCTCAGATCGTCCGGGCCCCACATTCAGTGGGTACATACCGGGTCGCAGGGGGCCCGGTATGTACCCACTGGGCCAGCCTCTTCTCCTGGGGGGCCCAGCAGCCGGTCACCTCAGGGCCCCCCAGAGGCTGGCCCAGCTGACACCCGGCGGGCGCGCCAGGGAGCACTCTCCTCTGAGTGCTTCCTCTTCAGCTCCCTCGCGCGCCGCATACTGATGCCGGAGCCGGAAGATGACGTCATCTTCCGGCTCCGGCATCAGTACGCGGCGCGCGAGGGAGCTGAAGAGGAAGCACTTAGCCAGAGAGAGTGCTCCCTCGCGCGCCCGCCGGGTGTCAGGGACAGAGAATAAATTTAAGTGAGTGGGGGTGGGGAGAAAATTTAAGTGAGTGGGGGTGGGGGGAGGGAGAAAATTTAAGTGAGTGGGGGTGGGGGGGAGGGAGAAAATTTAAGTGAGTGGGGTGGGGGGGGAGGGAGAAAATTTAAGTGAGTGGGGGTGGGGGGAGGGAGAAAATTTAAGTGGGTGGGGGGGAGGGAGGGAGGGAGAACATTTAAGTGAGTGGGGGAGGGAGGGAGGGAGGGAGAAAATTTAAGTGAGTGGGGGTGGGGGGAGGGAGGGAGGGAGAACATTTAAGTGAGTGGGGGAGGGAGGGAGGGAGAAAATTTAAGTGAGTGGGGGTGGGGGCGAGGGAGGGAGAAAATTTAAGTGAGTGGGGGTGGGGGGAGGGAGGGAGAAAATTTGAGTGAGTGGGTGGGGGGGAGGGAGAAAATTTGAGTGGGTGGGGGGGGAGAAAATTTGAGTGGGAGGGGGGAGAGGGAGGAAATTTGAGTGGGAGGGGGAGAGGTAGGAAATTTGAGTGGGTGGGGGGGAGAGGGAGGACATTTGAGTGGGAGGGGGGGAGAGGGAGGAAATTTGAGTGGGTGGGGGGGAGAGGGAGGAAATTTGAGTGGGTGGGGGGAGAGGGAGGGAGGAAATTTGAGAAGTGGGGGGGAGAGGGAGGGAGGAAATTTGAGGGAGTGGGGGGAGAGGGAGGGAGGAAATTTGGGGGGGGGAGAGGAAGGGAGGAAATTTGAAGGGGAGAGGATGGAAATTTTGGGGGGAGGAAGGGAGGGAATTTCAAGGGGGAGAGGAAGGAAATTTGGGGGGGGAGGAAGGGAGGAAATTTGAAGGGGGGGAGAGGTAGGAATTTGAGGGGGGAGAGGAAGGGAGGAAATTTGAGGGAGGGAGGGGGAAGAGGAAGGGAGGACATTTGAGGGAGGGGGAGAGGGAGAGGGAGGGGGAGAGGAAGGGGAGAAATTTGAGGGGGGAGAGGAAGGGGGGAAATTTGAGGGGGGAGAGGAAGGAAATTGGAGGGGGAGGAAGGAAATTGGAGGGGGGATAAGGAAGGAAATGAGAGGGAGGGGGAGAAGAAGGAAATTGGAGGGGGAGAGAAGGCAATGAGAGGGAGGGGGAGAAGAAGGAAATTGGAGAGGGGGGGAGAAGAAGGAGATTGACGGGGGTAGGGGGAGAGATTGACATCCATCACACACACACACACAATGCACCCCTTGCACACAGACACACATACACAAGCAATGCATCCCTTACACACAGCAACACACAATGCACCCCTTCCACACACTCAGTGCATCCCTTACAGCAGTGTTTCCCAACCCAGTCCTCAAGGCACACCTACCAGTCCAGGATTTAGGGGTGACCCAGTTGTGTCTAAGGTGTTTTTTTCTTTTTTTTTTCTAAAAACACCTTAGACAAAACTGGGTAATCCTTAAATCCTGGACTGGTAGGTGTGCCTTGAGGACTGGGTTGGGAAACACTGCCTTACAGACACACACACTGCATCCCATACATACACAAACTCACCTTGCAGCCCTTACACATACAAACACAGATTCACACAATGCATTCCTTACACACATCAGGACATCCCCCCCCCCCCCCCCCACACACACACCCTGTGAACAAACTCATTGGTGGAACATGAAGGTGAACCCTGGGACCCAGACCTTGAGCTGTGTAAATGGCCCTCAAAAAATGGAGCTGCTTCCCGTTCTCCCAGAACATTGATTTTTGTGACCACAGTTACAAACCGCCTCCAGAGAGCCTGTTCTACACCAGACCAGTGGAGCCAGACGGCAGCTGAAGCCCATCATCATCCTCATCTGGTTGTAAGTAGGCAATCTAGTATATTATTCGTGGCACTAATTTCTAATTTACCTCACATTAAAGGGACACTATAGTCCCCAGAACCACTGCAGCTTAATGTAGTGGTTCTGGTGTCTATAGCCTGTCCCTGCAGGCCTTTTATTGTAAACACGGCGGCACTGCAGCACTGTGTTAGTTAACATGGCAGATCATATGGGTGGGGCACTGTGATGTCACATGGGGGCGGCAAACTTTACTTTTGCCTAGGGCGGCAAAAATCCTTCCACCGGCCCTGCAGACACTGCATCCCTGTGGGCGGACTCGGGGGGGGGCCCGGTTGCAGGCGCCGGGGGGCCCAGACCTTGAGCGTGCATGTGGGGGTGGGGTTGGATTTTGGGGGGGCCTCCATGTCTGTTTTGCTTGGGGCCCCCAAATTCCTTCAAATGGCCCTGCACATGTGTATGTGCCTCTTGGTGTCAGGGTGTGTGTGTATAAGTCAGTGTATACGTATGTGTTGGTGTGTATCTATGTGTGTGTGTATCTATGTATCTGTGGGTTAATGTGCATGTATATCTGTGTAAGTATGTATGTATGTGGTAGTGTGTGTGCATGCATCCAAGCAGTCAAACACCAGTACAACATACAAACACACTACTGCAATCTAATTCAAATATTACATACAAACACACCCCTGCATTCAAACTCCCCCAAAAATATACAAACACACCCCTTCACTCAAACACAAATACTTCACACAAATGTACATCCACATCTAAAAGTGAACATTACATTCAGACACACCCCTGCAATCAAACGCATTGTATTAAAACACAAACTATATACAAGCACCCATTCAAATCCCAACACTGTACATTACACAATAGCTCCAATAAATGCCACAGCGCTGTACAGATATACAACCTAGAAATTTTGACTTGGGGTGCCTTAAAAAAATACTGAAATATTAGGGCGCCTTGAACCTAAAAAAGTGTGCGAACCACTGATATACAGTATATAGCACCAAAATAATTTTATAAACAGCATCAAATTTTATGGAAACATGTTATAGAACTACTTGACACTCAACCGCATATTGTTAATCATTAAAGGAACACTAACATTAATGCTACAATTTTAAATTCATTTTGATTTCACTTTGAATTCCTGACAATTTACAATTTAGTTAGTAACTCTGTAAGTGAACTCCAGAACCGTGCATAAGGATGTACTCTTGAAATAAAAAATACATCTCTGCGAGCACAAATTCTCAGTTAGCAAAACTTCTAATTACAAAATAAATAAATTTAAAAAATTCAGTGAGCTATAGCTGATGAAATAGTGCCTTTGGACATACCAGGGAGGTACATATACCAAAAAGCTATAATTGTAAAAATAATTGAAAATATTAACTTCATAAACAAAAACAATATAATTACATTATGGTAAAACATTTAGAACAAAAATGTGCACAGACAAAACATGCAATGTATATGTAACCAAATCAGCCAAAACTCTCAGGCATAGGCCACCTTCAGCACTCCAGATGTTTTGGACTACACCTCCCATGATGCTTTGCATTATGTAGTCCTTAAACATCTGGAGTGCCGAAGGTGGCCTATTCCTCCTCTAAATGATCTATTTGCTAATATTTTAGCATAATCATAAAATTCACTAAACAAAAAACATCTACTTGATTAATAATTATGTTTAATTGTGTTTAATATTTATTAGCATTTACCTCCCATTATTTGCCATATGACAAATACATTAGCGCTAACGGTTAAAAAATAATTGTTTATAATGTGTTTATAATGTTTGTCATTACAAACGTATATGATCTCTTTAACCGGGCAGGTTTGTACAACTCTTCACAAAGTATGTTTGCCATCTGGCACATGAAGGGTTTTTCCTGAAACATTTGTTTGGGTGTATAAGGCTTACTTCTGAAGTTTGGCAAATGCATTCGATAGATGACTATTATAATATCTTCCCTTACGTAACCCAGGTAAATCTTACCTTTCTACACATCTGTCTGTTCTGATGTCTAAAAACATTCCTTTTGGACAAGCACAGCCTTCCACGCAATCTTCATCACAGGCTTCCGGCATTGACAGAGCTTGGCAAGTTTGGCCACACGTAGATACACAAGTTCCATATTCCATTGTATCTTCACACAATATTACTGTAAGGAGGAAAGTAACATTGTTGGGGTATATTTACTAAAGTGAAAATTGTTTGAGATTCAAAGCTAATTTCACATTTAAGGCAAAAATAATTAAACTGGATGCATTGCTAACTTTAAGAATTTTTCCAGTTAGGCTATTTTTGCCTTAAATTTAAAATTCTCTTTGAATTCCTGACAAGTTTCACTTTAGTGAATTAGCCTGCGTGACATTCAGTTTACATTTCCATCATATCTCCTGGCAATAGTCCCAGAACAATAACACTAGCAATTTTACATTATGTTTATGTAAGCCATCATATTTTCACACAATAATTTGATTACCCACATATCTTCCAACACGAGCTCTGCATAGGCAGTGACAAAAAAAGATTAAATGTAGTGTATACTATTCAACTTTTCTCACCCTTGACTCTAGATCCGTTGAACAAGTGTATCTGACTCTGATTAATTGGTTCCCATAGCACAGAAGTAATGCAAGAATTCTTCTGGAGGGCTTGGAAACATATATTCCCAAAACTTCCTAACAAATACTCATCAGCAGGATGTTTGACCATTTTACTTTATCTTATTAATTTTATTTTGCCAAACATACTCTGTCTGAAATATTGCATGTATTATACCATATAATCTCCCCTCCACCATCAATTTTACTGTAAAAGATAAAAACATTAATTAAAAATTGCAATTGTGTCAATTGAAAATATATAAGTAGCACTAAACAGCAAGCTATACACAAAATAACTGTGTGCTTTCTTTTTTTACAAGGAAGTAATTTTAGGCTTCAAATAAATGCTACTTTTTGTTTTATAATGAAATGATTTTGGTGGCGAAGCTAGGGTAACAATTTTACATTTTGTTTATAAAATCCAGAACACAAAGGGAATCAAAGTATTAATATCCGATTTATGTCTGCTTATCACTGTGTCAACTAGCACGATGGTGCGTAAGATCAGACTGTAGCTTCTTTCTGATGATAAAATCTTGTTATAACAATATTGAAGATGTCAATGTATTCATCAACCATCCACTCCATTACGTACTACTTTTTAAGATGAAATATACTTACCACAGTCTGAGAAGCTGGATCTAAAATCAATGATTATTCCAAACCGGCGGCACTGATGGGCATAATGTGACAATGCAGAACACAAGCAAGCTTGGCCACATTTACACGTATCTCTCCGGCATTGTTCGTAGTAAGACACGGGGCTCAGGTACGAGTGGCAGGGGGCAAACAACTCTTTGGTGAGGATGCTACAACTCTCTGCTGCATAGGAAGCTGGCACAAACACAATGAATCACATTATTATACCGTTTTATGTATTATGATATAGTATTATCATTTATATAGCACCAACAAATGAATGATGTGTCACAGTTTTACAATGGTGTATAAAATGGCAGGTAGGCAATGGAGACAGAACCTCAGGGTGGAGAGAGCCCCGCTTAAATTAGCTAATAATGATAAAACCAGTTAGGAAAGATAAATAAAGAGAGAGAGAGAGAGAGAGAGAGAGAGAAGGAGTGAGTTGAAAATACGATTATTGGCATCATTGGCAGCGATGGACACTTAAGCTTGATTGCTTTGAAAACAGCTGGAGAGCAGAATGTTCATAAATGAAGTCATTGCAGATTGTTGTGTGCTATTATTTCTCACCAGCTTGTAAATGCACATCACATGGATCCAAGGAAGATGGGAAATATTCAGAACCACACGCTGAAGATATCTTCCAGGCCTTCCCGAAGAGCTGTGGTGTACTTTCTGGGACCCCAGCAGGAGATCTTTTATTATAAAATAAAATACGAAGGAATGTTCATTCAGTCAATAGAACCAGTTCTAGCAATCTAAAATTAACTTTCAACTTAAAATTAAAATTTCAATATGCTGACCACCCTTTGAGTGCTGCTGTTATGGATCTACATCATATCATGTAACTACAAGCACCATGTAACTACAGCCCCTTTCATTGTGGTATCAATCCTTTAATGACACCAATGTTTTAATATAAATTCCCCAAAGGCATGTTCACCACTGAAATGTCTGTTGTGCAAGTGTCCAGAATATTAATTCTGATCATAGCATCTCCATGCAAACCTGAATACAGCTTGATTTTGGTATTCAAAAAAACCCAACATAAAACAGATTAAAGCAATGGGCAATAGTGTCTCTGACATCATGTGATTTGCCGCCATTTTCATATTAGTCACGAAGGCGACATATGTTATAAGTCAATGAAAGATTGCTTTCTGGTAGGTAAATAAAATTCAAATTTTTACCTTAGATTGCCTACAGAATGAGAAAGTCATGGAATAAAATAATACCTACATTTACATATCTATTCTAAAAACACCAGACATATAGGCAGAACAGGAAAAGGAGAAACCTTTCGGCACATGTATTTCCCTCTGTTTAAAATTTAAAATATAACAAAATGCTAATCCACTTTAAGAAATATACCTAGTGAGTACCTACAGAAAATCATCTTCTGTATTTCCATTGAAGGTTCCACAAAGTCCGATTGTATCATCCTTCCATCTTCCGTCTAGCTTAAGATAAAGCCTGAGTCCACTCCAGTCATAAAGCAGTTGTAACCCGATGTTTGTCTTCACATGAAGAATGATAGAGGACAACTTTCTAACTTCAAAAACATCTGTGGAAACAACATGAAACATGTTTGCACATGGGTAGTTGTTAATGTATGTAAGCATTTTATTCTGCTGTTCTCTCAAAATTTATATTTATATATGTTTCTTTATAATGTTCCTGTTCTCCTGAAAGAACTTAAAGCACTTCAATAAACTATTACTTAAAGTAACACTATAGTCACCCAGACCACTTTAGCTCAATGAAGTGGTCTGGGTGCCAGGTCCCTCTAGGGTTAAACCTGCCTGCTGTAGACATAGCAGTTTCAGAGAAACTGATATGTTTACATTTGGGGTTAAGCCAGCCTCTAGAGGCGCATCTGCAACGCTGGAGGCATATTATGCCTCCTTTGCGCAGAGCGTCCATAGGAAAGCATTGAGAAAGCATTTCCTATGGACACTTTGAATGCGCGTGCGGCACTGCCGCGCATGCGCATTCCGCTCCGCTGCCGTCAGACAGGGGAGCTGACATCGGCGGGGGAGGAGAGGTAAGGGAGCCCGGCGGTTGAATAAGGTGAGTAACTGAAGGGGTTTTAACCCCTTCAGCACCACTGGAGGGGGACCCTGAGGGTGGGGGCACCCTCAGGGTACTATAGTGTCAGGAAAACCGATTTGTTTTCCTGACACTATAGTGATCCTTTATTTGGCAGATTTATTTTGACATAGTGACAATAATACAATGTAATGGTACTTGTTTATCAAACTGAGACGAAGTGTAAGGCTGATTTCCCAATGTACATTTCTTAGAGTGGACATGACCTGCATTTAATGCATTGGCCAAATAATACTATCACTAGATTACATAATTGTTACATTCATATCACAAACTCTGAATATATATTTATATTTTATAGTTTCATAGTTTAAAATAATTGGACACTTTTGACCATGCACATCGTTTCTCTAACAAACTAAACTCAATATAAGGCTGAAGATCAAAACATGAGAAGATTATGCAGCATACCGTCTGTGTAGGGCAGATTGATTTTATACTGGTCAAACATCAGCACGTCTCCAGAATGAGTCAAGGTCAACTGCTTCCTGGGGTCATGGCTGAGAATTATGTTTATTGACTGGATACAAGATCCATCTAGGTTCTGCATAAAAAGAATAATAAAAAAAAATTAAGTAATAAAGATTCCTGGGGCAATGCAAGTTTCCTAAAGTTATTCTTGTTGTGTCTGCCCGTTCACTGTAAATAAAAATGTAAAGGGTAGATTTACTAAGCAAGGGAATACTGCAGATGAAGAACCCCTAGAGGAATTATATGGAGTTTGATCAGCAGCTTTGGAATTTAGGATCTCTAAAATGGAATGTGGAAACATCTAAATACATTGCTAAATGCATTCTTGGGGAACAGAGAGCTGACATCAGTGAAGCAGATTTTATTTCAGTTGAGATGCTCAGCAGTGTTCTGTGCCAGCATTGTCCTTCTCAGGGTAAAATAGCTGAGTTGGTCTATGTTTCTGATTCCCTATTTGAACTAATGTTTGCTCTTTCAATCTTCTACAATACATATTATTTATATTTTATATAACTTGTCATGGCTGGTTAACATGTTCTTAAAATATGTTTCTAATATCCAGTACTAGCAGTAAATGATAATAATAATAATAATAATAATAATAATAATAATAATAATAATAATAATAATACAGGAGTACTGGCGTAAGATAACAGACCTCATACTCTGCATCACAGGCCGTAGGCTACCCTGTGATCTGAAAGTTATGCTACTCATGACATACCCCACCCCTATGGCCAAACACCAGCGCATACTGACCAACCACTTGATCACCGCCGCAAACAGCCTAATCCCAACCAAATGGAAACAAACTAGGGCCCCCTCCATTATAGAATGGATCACAAAAGTCAATTCCATTAGAATCCTGTAGGAACTCACATACTCCTTTTCACATAAATACAAGGAATACAGGGATACTTGGCCCCATGGCTACACTTCCTAAGAGGTACCAAACACGATAATGAATCATCGACTTACCTATACGCCCCTAGAGTGCAAGCAACCTACTACCGCGCGCTCACAGCGTGACAGTCCCCAACACACTCCACCGAGTAGAAAAGGGACATCACCAACCAGGGTCTATTAACTTGCTAGGGAACTATACAGACTAAACAATGTCATAGATGAAGTACATAGCGAATTGTTGTATACCGATGATACAGTGAAACAATGTTCACTTTTATATCTTAAAATGTTTTCATCACGATATCTAAATCTTCAAACATGTATTTCACTATATACAATTGATAAATAAAGTTTAAAAACTTAAAATAATAATAATAATAATAATAATAAATAATCACTTCTAATGCAGAGATCATTAATTTCCAAGTAGTAATCAACAATCAGGCCTTGTCCAGACTAATATCATTGCCTTTTAAAATATTTTTTGAAAGCGTTAGTAGCTCATCATAATCTTCATCTTCCCTCACAATGTATCATCTGACAGTCAGAGAGGTCTTAAAGTTAGAACATCTTTGCTCCATTTATGCTGTAAACTTGGATTCATGAGGATACAACAAAACTCTAACTGTGGATACCAGCCTCCATCATCACTCCAAATGTGTCATCCAAGATACAATACTTTAGGATAGAACCTTTGTGATCTTTTCACCATGTAAGATCCTGGAATTCTGAGGCTATAAGAAAGATCTAGTGATGAACACCATAAAGCTTTGGATATCTTTACCTGTCCTGTTTTTTAAGATGTCACTTTCATTAGACAAAAATACCTGTAAACCATGTATGTACCGGCTATTTATCTTAACCTATGGTGTAAAGATAGCCACTTTCATCGTCAATTGCTTGTGAAAAGACGAAATCCTAGATGACAATAATTCTCTGTGCTCATGAATCAATTCTTTCATAGGTTTGCCTCGGGCTATTCTCAGCAGGTGTTTTCACATGGGCTGCTGTCTCTCTTGCTGAGTACTTGACAAAAAAATTCCTATCTTCAAAACTCTTCTCATCTCAAAAAAACCCACAAACTACAAAGACACTGATGCAGATACATGAAACCACAATAAGGTTAAGCAGCACTGATCGCTCTTCTGATTTGCTTTCCAGAAAGTGCTTTAGCAAAATTTCACATAATTCTGAAGCCACTTATAGCCTGATGACATTTTATGTCACCAAGATCGAAAGGATGACTAGAGGCTTTGTGATGTGGCTTAAAAACAACTCACGGTTTTAGTGTCTTGGACTTTTCCTATTTGATGTTATTTTTCTGCCACAATTGTAACAGAATTCATTTCCCTGTTCCGAGCTCTTGGTTTCCCCAAGAAAGACTTTCAGAAATTAAATCCTTGTCTGAAAAACCATACTGTAAAATAAATACTGCTCATCGTTGCATTATCCTTCATCTCCAAAGTCGGAGATAATGAGTTGGTGACTATCTTAAATGCATTCAATTACTAGATCTAGTATAGGCAAGGACAGTAAATTAAGCAGTAGCAGTTACTTTTGGAGAACAATAAAGGTTTCATCATAGTCACTGTAGCAGGTAATATACTAAATGATAGCAGGATAATCTGTTGAAATGGATATACAGTGTATTGATGAGCTGGGTCTCGGATCGACCACACAAATCCTACTGACTACCGAAGAGGCAGCAATGAATGAACAATGTCCACTGCCTTCAGACCATTGAGTTAAAGTAAATTTGTCAACTGAAAAAATGTGACATGAATCAATTGAGCATAAAAACTAGCATGTTGACATTTTTTATTTGGTTCACTGGTTTTAAAACGGCAGCCATTATGAACAAATATCCTATGCTATCAAATACTGTATTCCAGTTTAACTGAAAGGGTATCTTGACATTTTATAAAATATTCTTTACATCAATTAAATATCATTAGATTGTTCTTCCTAAATGTTGAGGACGTAGCTCTCTTTAGCTCTTGCTAAGAAAAGACAGAAACAAAATACAAAAAGTTGTACAGTACCAAAGCCATGCATTTTGATGCATTATAATGCCGATATGTATTTTGAAAAACAGAACAAACTCAAGTAATCATTAACCCCTTAAGGACACAAGACGGACATATTCCGTCATGATTCCCTTTTATTCCAGAAGTTGTGTCCTTAAGGGGTTAATAACCAGACAATTAAAAAGATAAATTAGAAGTTCATAGATTTCTTAAAAAACTCCTGGCTCTCCAAGGCTTTCAATCGGCTCTTGTTAAAACAGGAACTGACTGATTCTTATCACACCTTTTAAAACACAGCTGAGCATTTCCCTTAGGCAGTGCTTCGAGAGTTAATCTAAGCATGACCATGACTACTTCAGCAATTTAAAGTTGTCAAAATGCCTGGAGTTTGTATGTTCTATGTTTCATATGGAATCTAACACATCTAGAGTTAAACACCCCTAATGTCCATTTAGTGCAACTTTCATTGCTCGGAATTGCATTCATTGGTTGAGAGCGGTCATCCGATGCTCTCAGCCAGTGAATGGTGAAAGGGAGCTACAGAGCCTGGTGGGAACCCAGCTACAGTGGCAAACCATTGCTAAGGGGGCCAGGGTACTCGTAGCATTACAATCACTACAGCAGAGTAAGGGTTTCTAGGCGTTGTAGTTAGATCTCTACTTGAATCAAGAATATATTCAAATTTAAATCTCTGAATATTGTGTTTTTGCAAGATTTCATCTAGTTGCTGTCTAACCATCTGTACAGACTCTGATAAAACTATCTCTTCAGGCAGAAAATTCCACATCCTTATTGTTCTTACTTTTATAATAACAGTTTATTTTATTTCCTTTACCTTAGGCTAAATCTCTTTTCTTCCACTCATCAATATTCACTTATAATACATCACCTACATAACTAATTTTGCAGCAAAATAAAAAGCTGTTAAAAAAGACTGTTGTGCCTCTTCAAGTTGCAAGCAAATATTTCCTATAATACATCAGACTTTCTCATTGTAATTTGCTGCTATTTTGTGTATATTTATATATTCTCATATGTGTAGATGGATATTATGTTCTATTGATTATCGGTTAGTTTCCTGTGTCTTGAATTAGTCCTACCTGTCCACAGAGGCTATTCTGCAAAGTGACTGTAAATACTCCAGATGTCCGACTTTTTGCTAAAATATATTGGCACGGAGCTTGAAAGGTGTATTTTCTCCCATCAAATGTGATCATGTGAATATCTCCAGTGATGGCACATTCCGCTGGCAAACAATAACATGAGACAGAGAATACATTCATATATTGTTTTAAGAGATCTGCATTTAATACCAGATGTATCTATTATAGCACAGTCCATCGCAGAATAGAAACACATACACACTAAACTTGGATAATTGGTTCAGCCAATATGGAACAATCAGTATTCTTCTGAATGCCAAAGAGAACTTCACCTGAATTCGGAACAAACTGAATAGCGCAATAGCCGGACCATTTAACTTGAATCACAAATTTACAGCTATTTAAATCAATACTATAGGCACGTTTGGTCTTGATTGTAGGGCTTCCCAGTCAATATTAATTTTTTTTCAAACTGAACCAATTTTTTTAAATTAACCAATAATTATTTAATCAAAAGTTAAAGTTAAAGTTGGAAGAACTGAAAATGTTTACTGTGCACAAGTGTAATGCACACACACTCACACACACAAATGCATATATACAAATAAACATGCATATACACATACATTTAGTTACATTCAAACTAGCATATACATCCACACATATACATACATGTATAGGAGATGGGTGCATAGTCTGTGAAGAAAGAAACATCAAGCTCATTGATTTTATGGATGCAAAAAAATTAATACTCACCAGGACATACATTCTCAGTGCAAACCCATTTTCCTCCAGTGCATGTGCTGGGAATAAAAAATGGAAATTAAAAATGCAGACTTATATTATTATATCTATTTATCTTCTATAATTTATTTTTATAATGTATATTTATTTTATTTTTTTACGTCTTAAAGAAACAATATGCTTTTACTAAAAAACAATTATATGAAAATGAGGGGCCCGGTACATGGGTAATGGTTTAACTTACTAAATGTATACATTTATAACAGACATCTATATATATAGAAAAGTATAAGCAGAGACTGGGCACCAAATAACAGCATTGATAAGCAACACCCAGAACTAAAAAAAAACACTGCAGAAAAACCTAAGCAGAGGTATCATCTCTGGAAGGCTGCCCACCCAATGGTCATTACAATACTTATAGATAGTGCAGATCGGCTGGTTTTCAAAACACACCAATCAAATCACTAACCTCTCCTCACTTGAAATCCCTCTGTTACCAAACTGCATGCTTAATCATGGTTTAAACACTCATAGGTATGTGTGCATGTGTGTATATATTCATTGTATTATATATGTGTATAAATGTATAATCTTCATATCTATACAACAAAATACATTTTCTCGAAATAATGTTCTCCCTTCTATTTTTTACTTACACTCTAACTTCTCTAACTTCCCTGGTGACACCATCTTCATTGCTCCCACTTTACTCCCCTCTCTATTCATCCCATGCACTCTACGTATACCTTTGCAGCCTATCTCCAGCAACCCCTCCCAAATCCTCTATATACATACCCTCTTACAAAACATTTAAATCCTACTCCCACATTCACTTCCTTTCTATCCTTCTGCTTCTAGCAGCTGATGATGTCTCTCCCCGTCCCACCTCAGCAAACCCAACATGTACTTACTCAAGGTACCACACCAATATTATACCCATCTCATGTTACTCTTCCTCTAAATCCTCCTTCAATACTGCCCTCTGGAATGCACACTCTGTTTGCAATATTACAAAATCCACTGCTGTCCACGACATCTTCATCTCTCATTCCCTAGACTTACTAGCCTTAACAGAAACATGGCTCTCCCCCTCTGACACTGCTACCCCCCTCTGACACTCTTTTGGTGGCCTTCAACTTATCCACAACCCAAGACACTCTGAATGTAAAGGTGGTCGTTTAGGGTTTCTACTCTCGCCTCACTGCTTCTTCAAACCTCTACCCACCCCACCCTCCCTCTCCTTCTCATCATTTAAAATCCATTTGATTCACCTTTTCAAACCCTTCTCTGCTAACATTGCAGTTATTTCTCGCCCCTCTGGTTACCCTCTCCTCTTCCTTGACCACTTTGCTGCCTGGCTTCCCTACCTCCTCTCCTCTAACATACCATCCCTAATTTTTGTGGACTTCAATATTCCCATAAACCCACCCCTGACCTCAGCAGCCTCTGAACTAGTTTCAATTGCTTCCTCCCTTGGGCTAATTCTCCAACCAAAGTAACTGGAATTACCCTCAAAGTAATTTTCTCTTATGCATGTACAGTGTCTAATAACTCCAACACTCAATTTCCCCTCTCTGACAACCATCTCTTATGATTTGGTCTTGAATACCCCTTCACACAACAACCTCAGCCTAACCCCCTTCAACTCAGGAGGAACCTTTATTCTATTGACTTCCAGCAGCTGTCAGCTGATGTTGTTTCAGCTGATGCTGTCAGCTGATGGTTGTCATCTCTTCCCTCTTCTGTCCCTCATTGGCCATCTCCACATTTAACACTACCCTCACCTCTGCCTTGAACACTGCAGCCCCGCTCCAAACATGCACCTCGAGGAGGACACGCCCCCAACTGTGGCATACTAAATCAACATGCTACCTGCAAAGATGCTCCCATTGTGCTTAACGCTTCTGGAGGAAGTCTTGCACCCAGTCAGATTTTCTCCATTATAGATTCATATTGTGTTCATACAGCGCAGCTCTTGCCATCGCCAAACAGTCATACTTTTTCTGTCTCATTAGTTCATGCTCCCGCAATCCCAGGAATCTCTTTGACACATTTAACTCTCTTCTTCGCCCTGCTGTGGCCACCCCTCAACCTAACCTTAGAGCCGATAGCTTTGCATACTACTTTACAGAAAAGATTGAAAAGCTAAGGAAATAATTCTCCCCACCTTGCCTTTCTCATTCTCAACCACATGTAGACCATGCCTTTCCTACCCTTCAGACTTTCTCCCTGGCTACTGAACAAGAGATGGCTGCGCTTCTCCTTTCCTCTCGCCCCACCACTTGCCCGCACGATCCTGTCCCATCTCACCTTATCAGATCTCTCTCCGCTTGTCTTGTGCCTTCCTTAACACACGGCTTTAACTGCTCTCTCTATTCTGGCATTGTCCCTGCTGACCTTAAACAAGCCACTGTAGTACCTATCCTGAAAACAAATCTCTCTATCCGTCCTCCCACTCTAACCATCGTCCCATATCCCTGCTCCCTTTTTCCTCAAATCTTCTGGAAAGACTTGTCTTTACCCGTATGTGTCACTTCCTCAATTTCAACTCTCTCCTTGACCCTCTTCAATCTGGCTGCCACCTCCTTTGGATTCCACTACCACTTGTACACTGATGACACCCAGATATATCTCTCCTCCCCGGATCTCTCCCCTACCGTCCTGCAACGTGTCACTGCTTGCCTTTCTTCCATCTCTGACTGGATGTCCTCCCTCTTTCTGAAATTAAATATCTCTAAAACTGAGCTCCTTGTGTTTCCTCCTCCTAATACTGATCCTCCTCTTCCACTCTCCCTTCAAGTTAGTGGTATCCACATCAGTCCATCCTTGCAAGCATGCTGTCTTGGTGTCATGCTTGATTCTGACCTCACCTTTGAGCCTCACATCCATCATGTTACTAAGTCCTGTAGATTCCATCTTAAAACCATAGCCCGCATCCGCCCCTTGTTTACGCAAAATGCTACTAAGGAGCTTGTCCGTGCTCTAGTAATTTCCTACATGGATTATTGTAACCCTCTCCTAATTGGTCTTCCCTAAAACTGTATTGCCCCGCTACAGTCTATAATGAATGCTCATACCAGACTAATTTTCCTCTCTAGTCGGTCCTCTCACACCTCACCACTCTGTCAGTCCTTACATTGGCTTCCTGTATCCTATAGGAGTCCATTCAAAGTGCTAACCCATACCTATAAGGCATTGACCAATTCTAACCCCTCTTATATCTCTTCACAGATACATAGGCATGCCCCTTCTCGGTCTCTCCACTCTTCCCATGACCTTCTGCTGTCCACTGCTCGCATGTGTACGGCCAACTCATGCTTGCAGGACTTTTCATGGGCGACTCTTCCTATGGAATAGCCTGCCTACCGCTATCAGACTCCCCCCTAGTCTTCAATCATTTAAGAAGTGCTTTAAAACACATCTCTTTCCGAAAGAAAATGGCTACACAGAATAACCGCTACTTCACATACCTGTCTCTGGCTCTCTCCTAAAGGGCAGCACTCTACTCTCTCCTCCAGCTCTGCTTCACTCCCACCTTATCTGATTGCCATTTCCTGTCATATTGTGTTTTACACCCCACCTCTTATAGACTGTAAGCACGTTTGAGCAGGGTCCTCTTTAACCTATCGTTCCTGTAAGGTTTCTTGTAATTGTCCTATTTATAGTTAACCCCCCCTTTTAGTTTTGGTAAAAGCCAGATCTTTCAACAGATTTTCGACCATCTTTCAAGGGTTTGTGCCACACTTTTTTTTCGTTGCACTCATTGCATTGTCCCTGAAAGTCTTCTGAATCATCATGTAACACAAACTTTGATGCAGATTTGTTGCTCTACTAGCTCAGTCATTTTGAATGTGACAGCCACGCAGTACACATGCTCACTCACTAGCACCCCCACTGACTAGTACAGTGAAGTCGTCATTGTTAACACATGCAAATACCAGTCCACTCTCCTTGGCTGCCTAGTTACATTGATATCGCACAACCTGCTCTTGGTATATTAACAATGGATGGACCTTATCCGGACAGACCTCATGTAGATACACACATATCTATTAAAAGGTATACAGGGATTATCCACTGCCCTATGATTTTATAGCTCACCAGTTATTGCATTGATCTTGAACCACGGAACCAGCATGATATGATGTGCCATGAAAGTCACAGGGGCACTCAGAAGGTTGAACACATTCATCATTTTCAAAAATCAAGCCTGTTAAAAAAAGATATTAATTTTAGGGTTCGAAATGGCAATTATTTACTTTTTTTTTACTTTTTTTTTTACTTTAACTATTTAGTAATATAGCATATATGTCAAATAATAAATGAACACAAAATCACCTAATTGTGTTCAATGCACTTTATTATGCTGTAAAAAACACACACAAGCTGCAAAGAGCCAATCCATGTGGTGGTGGTGGTGTGTTAATCCTGAAAAAAATATTTTGATAAAAATAACGTTTCATTTTGCTAATGACTTTTTTATTAGCTTTATTAATTTAATTTTATAAAAGTCACATACATCAATAATATATTTATTCCTCTTTAAATGGTCATACAAGCTCTTTCTATTTTAACACACAAAATAATTGTTTTAAAAAGTGCCTGGTATAATAAAAAACAAAAATAGTAACAATAATAAATCTTCTAGCTCATAGGAAGGTAGGATTTAGGTGGCACTTTTAATTTTGAAGTCCTCCTTTAGTGGAATAAATCCCAGAACTGATGGAGAAAAGAAAAAGGCCTCAATTAAATAATTTTGAATAAGCTTTTCAAACTATTCAATATTTTTGGTAAACTTTAAAACATTAAAATATCAAAAATATATCATATATATCAAATATATAAATTTGTCAAAAAAATATGACAAAATAATCAAAATATTAAAATATTTTTTTTTTAATATTAAATTGTTTTAAATGTTCATCCAAAAATATTGAATCATTTGAAAAGCTTATTCAGAAATATTAACTTGGGGCCAAAGTTAAATATAATTGAATTTAAAAAAATCTAGAATATAAAAAACAGGAAATTCTAAAATACCTTCCGGGCAGTAACAGCCATCCACACAGGCAATTTCATTGTCGATGCATGACTTCCTCTGTTGACAGGAGCTTGGGCAGCAGTTGATGCACTCACTGTAGACTAAATCATTCTCACACGTGATCTCTGTTAAGGAAAAGTGCAAACCTATAGCATCATATGAAACTTAGACCTGAGTCCTTAACGGACTCAATAAAGTCTGGAAACTGCAAGGCATGTGAGAGAATAGCACCAGTATTATCATTTAATAGTATAATGGACTCATTAGTGGACAAACCTCCAAGTCTTTTTATCTAATCAGAACAGAATAAGAATTTAAACGATGGTCACTGACTAAATAAAGATCAGCAATGAAAAATTAAGAAACAGCAGACTTATCTTCTTGAAAAGTCTTGAAATAGTTCAAAAAATGTAAATGATATTTTTGGAACTTCTTGAACTGTGTTCTTTTACATAAGCTGAATTTCACACATAAGATTCCAATTTACCAATATACATTTTTATTAATTGTTCATGGAGAATATAAATAGAAAACATATGTAATAGAACATTTCCCTCTCACATGCAGACATCATATACAAAATGTTGCTTACCACATTGTGTATACATCATCCTCCAGTCTGGTAGTGGGTTGCCAGCTTGGGCGCATGCTCTGGCGTATTCTGTTAAAGCTCTACACCAAGACGCTATGTCTCCTTCAGACCTTGTTTATCACACAATTTTAAAAAAAGAAAGATATTATTCAAATATTTTGTCCAATTACTGATTGAAGAGGAACCAGCTTGAGCAGTTATAGGCAACCTTCGACACTCCAGATGTTTTGGACTACACCTCCCACGATGCTTTGTCAGCATTATGGGTGTAAGGGCATTATGGGGGATGTAGTTCACAACATCTGGAGTGCCGAAGGTTGCCTATGCCTGAGCTAGAGCATGGTAGGCCCTATATCATGCTGTATTTGGCACTGCTTTCAATTTTAAAAAAAAACCTCAAAGCCACAAACTCTGTTATGTTCCTCCATAGCCAATTTTTTTTTTTTTTTTTTTTTTTAGGAATAGAGAAGGTCTCTTATTACTCATCCCCTGTGGTCTCCTGGCAAATTCCAATGAGTTTTGTGTATTTGCCTTTTTTTTTTTTATCTTTTACATACACTCAATTGCTTTGTTATTAGGCCCAGATTCCTAATCAAAAGGCTAATTTTGTCTTGCAACTCAAATTGTAAATTTGACATGATGAAAACATCAAGTCAACATTTGAAATGAAAAGAAATGTAATTGAAAAGGAGAAGTTCCATGGTTTGAGAATGTTTAACCCTGCTACAAGTGTTTGTGCCAAACATGGTGGTTCCCGTACACAGCTGGTTACTTACATACACAAATCATTTGTACAGCTGGCCAGGAATGGAGAAGGACTCACGGACTCATGACAACTTTCAAATGGAGATTGTAAAAGTGAACTGCACAAAGAATTAGCAATCTAGAGAG
Source organism: Pelobates fuscus (assembly GCF_036172605.1). NCBI lineage: Eukaryota > Metazoa > Chordata > Amphibia > Anura > Pelobatidae > Pelobates > Pelobates fuscus. Next base: position 110,931,087 of record NC_086328.1, on the reverse strand, counting down.
AGAAGAGAGTATTATCCTTCTAAAAACTGTAATACATAGAACAATGACGTGTAACATCTTTTAATCTGGCTTATCTAAACTCTCACATGATTATTTACTAAAGTGAAAATTGTTGGGAATTCCTAAAGAATTCAAAGTGAATTTGAAACTTAAGGCCAAAATTGTCAAACTGTCTTCCAGCTGTCACAATGACAGATGCAGAGCTATTAGCTGTGTCTATGGAGGATCTTATAGTCCCGTGTGGTTGTCCAAAGACCTCAATTCTGTACTCTCGCACATGCATGAGTGTGCAGCAGTGATGTCTGCTCTTGGGACAAGTCAAAAGAAAATGGTTGTGCCTGCGAGGGACAGGTTTAGTTAAGTCAATATAACCTTCCCCCGACATATTTTTCAAACCAAATAGAATTTGCAGCCAACCAAATTATTTTCGGCTGAATTTCTTCCAATCCAAAAAAAACATTTAAAAAAATTTGATTAACCTAAAAATTTTTCCATGCACAAGTCTACTTTCTTTACATTTTCTATCAATTCTCACTTCAGTGAAAAACAAGTTTCATCTGGGACCCCACATAGTGTGCCCAGATTTGGCCACATATGTACCTCCTGAAAGGGTTTTACACTGCCACACACATTTCCTAACATTGATTCCCAAAGTGAATTTACAAACTTCTGAACATAAACATGTGTCTTCTTAATTATAAAGTAAATATTTCCTAGGATATGACATTCTCCTTTAAGGTGTATTTAGGTAAATACAGTCCAGTGAGTCTTACATCTGACGTTGGGGAACTAGTCATTGCTAAAGAAACTAATTGTTCTGTTTCTAAACTCTGCATGTATTAGAGGTAATAAAAATTAACATTTTGAAAATCATGCCAGTCAAATATCAATTATTTTTGACTGTGTTACTAAGGTTTTAGGCAACTGCGTGGCAGTGAATGGAGTATGTGTAGAGATCGGTAAGATTTTTGATACTTTGCAAGATAGATTGGATCAGGACACCAGAATTACAGGATGATAAAGAATATTCTAAAGGAAAGATGTAAGACGTGTCTTTATATGCACTCACCATATTTACATGATGATTTTGTTTTGGACATGGTGGTTCATAAAAAGAGATAACCCCATAAAGAGATTCTTCATGTGGAATGTTCTCTCTCCAGCTATTTACAAATTCTTCGACATTTTCTGTCTGTTTTCCTGAAAAGAAACATAGAAAATTCAATTAATGGGTTTCAATAATGTATCAATCATACATCTACAGACAGATTAAGAAATATTCTACTTGCCACTAAAAGGTGATCAGGCTCCGCCCACTTTTCTATCTGCTCCTTCCGTGAGAAATTCCCAGATTACATGAAATCAGTAGAGATTATCTAGGACATTTTGTAAGCTATTAGTAATGATCTCCTCTGACGTATTCAGGGGTAGTCATTAGTGTGTGGGGTTCATTCACAAAACAATGAGTTGTAGTGAATTGCAAACTGAATAGGAAACGTTATGCTCAAATAACTCGCAAATCGCTGCAGAATTTGTTGACGCTATATAAATAATAATAATAAGATGGAAAAACATTCTAACTTAGTCCTCAATGTAATATTTTTGTATATGCCTTTCAAATGATTCAGTATTGTTTTTATAAATTTTTTATACATTTTTTCAAACTAGTAAAATTAAAAATATAGATACTATTTAAAAATATATCAATATATTGAACAATATCACAATTTAAAAAAATATATTTTTAGAATTCCTTAATTTGGTTTGCCATCAGACAGATCAAGACATATAGTACAGTATGTTGCCAAGTTGATTACATTGTGTATCTTACAAACAAGGTTTACAATTTAAGTTATCATATACTACTGTTGCCATTGTGGAGGGTCATCATTTTTTTCAATATGTACAAAATGCACACAGACAACAATTTTTTTTGTTTTTTACATAGATATAAATGAACATTAACGCACATATGCAAACCAAACCTGCAATGCCATAGTGCCTTTGACGAGTGTTGTAGGTGGTGTTTTTTATTTTGTTAAAGACTGTGTGCCTCGTCATTGTTTGTGATAATCAGTGTTGCAGGTATAAGCATAGGAGAAGAAGAAAGATGGGGTAGAAATATATATGGGTGGGAAATGGATCCAGGGCTCCAGGTTACTGGTCTAGGCCTTTGGTTAGTTTCTGTCTGTGTTACTTGGGGTTGTCTTTAGGGATGTGCATGGGCAAAAAATGTATATATATATATATATTTATTAAGGCAATTTTGCCTGGATTTGTGGGAGGTGCTGGTTTGCTACCCCTAGCCTACTTAACCCCTTAAGGACCAAACTTCTGGAATAAAAGGGAATCATGACATGTCACACATGTCATGTGTCCTTAAGGGGTTAAGGCCCTTACCTTGCTCCTTACCGTTCGAGGTCAGCGTTGAATGAGGATCCACTTCCGGGTTCTCTCAGACGCCATCTTGGTTTTCTTACCCACGAGTTTCGACGCGGCAAGCTGTGTCCAGGAATCCTCTAGCAGGCCTTTTCCGCCCGTCCAGCTTCTTACCCGGGTCTTCGTCGTAGATCGCGTCCCAGGGACTCCTAAACCGTAAGTCAGACCTACCTGTCACGCCAGGATCAGTTCCCACGGCGCACGGTACAGCACGGGTCCTCGCTTTACGGTTTCCTCTGCACAGTCGCATTACATAGCCTTTTTCGCGGCTTCATTTCATACAAATTGTTCAGCTAAATTATGCGTATTAGAGAAGTGATCATTTCGCACAAACTGTTTTCCCTTGCTTCATTGAAACGATTATCATTTCGGTTGTGTTTTCCGTTCGGCACTTATTCATGTTATATTCATGCACGATTGCTGTTCGCATTAAAGTGCATACGTTTTTAAGCTATTCATGCTAACTTCTGGTTCCCTTCATACTAGATTCGGTTATTCTGCTATGTATTCACATAGATCTGTTTTGTGAGTTACATTTCATCATTTCATGTATATACATTCGGTTAAATAGTTGCTTGTTTGAATAGACAGACCATTTTCATTGCTATTTTAAGGTATCACTTATTACATCAAGGGCATGAAACCAGCTAACATTTCTGTATGGATCATTGGACTCCAACGCTTACAGGAGTTTTTCATAAATTATCCATTTCATTACAATTAAATCAGCCTACGTTACAGGCCTTATTTCTTTGTTGTTAACCATGACACATAAGGCTTTAATTCCTTTTCATGCATACTCGGGTTGAATCACACGTACTGATCCAACCAATCATACGTTTCCTGCACAGTAATATACATATATATATATAACTTACATTTATGTTTCCCTTACACACCATTATTATATAACACATATGTTGTTGGTACATAGGCCACGGCCTCCCTCAGATATCTTATTAAAGCCATGACAACATTTCTGAGTAACACATATCTATTCCCATGGTATCAACATTTTATTTTCAATCATACGCCAGCAAACCATAAAAACATTGCTGCTACAGGCTATAAGTCTGTTTTCTTTCCACACTCATCATACTACTCTCTTTTACCCATTTCAGGCTGTCAAGCTTATATATATTTGCTCCACACAGTTTTTCCTGTGAATTTGTCATACTACCAGGTACGTACACCTGCTCATATGGTATTCTACCATACATTTCATTTCGACCCCCTAGGTTAAAGTGCTGGCAATAGGGTCATAGGCTTCCCAATAGGTATTTACCCCATCTTGGCAGTCGCCATCAGTTAGTGGTCCCGCAAGGCCAACACCCGCCTCAAACTTTTCAGAGGCAAACACCCATCGGGCCACGCGTTAGCTAGCCGCCTCGCATGCTGCATAGAGAGGGCCTCACCTGTCACTCCCTTCCCCTGTTTTCTGTCTTACAGTCACCGAGAGGCCTAAATAACCCCTCGCGCCAACGCATAGATAGAGCTTCTCAAGCCGCTTGGCAATTAGCAGGGCCTCATCTGTCACCAAACAAGTATAATGTTTTCACCATCCGGCCTAGCTAGCCTGCCAGTACAATTTGGTGGTTTTCATACACTAATTAATTGTTTTGCTTATAGTATGTCTCAGGAAGGGGTAGAGGATTTATCCCTGCCTAGCACCCCAGCTAGAGCTGTCACTCCCACACAAGGAGGAGAGCTAGCTAGTCCAGCATCGATCAGATCCTGGACGATCCCGCGTATAACCACGGAATTGAGGAGACGACAAATCCCCTACCGCGCTACAGCAAGGAAAGCAGAACTTTTGAAACTGCTACGCACATCTACAAATAACATGGATGCTGGGGAAGGACGTAGCCAGTCCAACCCAGGAGACATACATGCCATGTTATCCTCACTCATGGAGGCCATGAGTGAGGATAACATGGCATGTATGTCTCCATAGACAAACTGGGACGCCCAATCAAGTTTCTGGGCAAGTCCCAGATATGTAATAATTTCAATAATTTTTACAGTGGATGTAGACTATTGCATGTCTGTTCAAAATGTTTTAGGGCACATGCAAAGACCATATGTCCAAATAAAATGTATTCCAAGCCTTACCTAACGTCCATTAATATGCCAGTATTCACTGCATTTATGTCTCAGAACTTATCTAGACACCTAGTAGACTTTCTAATCTGTGGTTTAACAGAAGGCTTCCATACAGGTATCCTACACATACCAGCCGGAACTCTGGAATGCCCTAATCTACAATCCGCCCAACACAACCCCACAGCGGTTGACACCCTCATAGCCCAAGAAGTGGCTGAGGGCTTCGTATTGGGGCC